>NC_082605.1:19827666-20143760 GCF_030936135.1 Gavia stellata
TGCCTGGCCTTGAGTTTCGGAGTTTACTCTGCAGGGTTAGCACTAGGCACTCCATATAAGGGATATTCTAACAAGTTTAACAGCTGTAAAAATATATATAGACTCAATGAGAGCTAAAAGTCCCCATGCAGCCTTGATGGCCCACCCTTGTTTCTATAAGGCAGTTTATACAATGCCACGGATGCTGATGGACATCTTAGCAATATTTCAGGTTTGAAAACTGCAGTTGCAAAAGTTCATACCTTTAAGATTTCACCAAGGCCGTTGGAGATGTGTCGCCGAGGAATGCTCTGAATGAAGGATCTATCCAGGAAACTAGCTACTGGGGGGGTGTAGCCCCCGAGCTTGTTCTTACACTGCAGGAAATTCACCCCATTCTTTGCCCCCACGCTGGCATCAACGTAAGAGAGGAGGGTTGTTGGGACCCGAATGTAAGGGGTACGTCTTCTATAGAGCGATGCGGCTAGTCCTACGATATCCAGGCAGACGCCTCCTCCGATGGCAATGATGGGCTCGGTTCGCCTGTCAATGCTGAAGTTCTGGACTTCTTGCAAGATGTTCAAGACCAGGTCCATGGATTTCGTTTCTTCGGTGGTAGGCAGGGCGAGGATTTTGTGCTGAACGTTATTCTCTTCAAAGTATTCTCTGACTTTGGAGCCATAAAGTTTGTCAACAACTTCATCTATGACAATAAAGCGCCTCAGCTTTCTTTTGTCACTAGTGGCTAGCTCTAGTTGCTGGGGGTCAGTAATGTGACCCCAGAGCAGAGTAGTGTTAGAGGGATCCAGAATATTGTATGTTTCTACCACTTTGTAGCAAAAATAGATGGGAGCTTCAATTGTCCAGGAAATCCCACCTTCAGAGACGCATTCACCTCTGGCAAGGATCAGAAAACATGGTTTGAAATCATTATATTCCTCCCTTGTACTTCGCATGTCTGAACTAGTTTAAGGACGTAGCTGGGAGGTGGGAAATGTGGTGTCTCCTGCCCGTGCACTGTGAAAGTGTGGGGCTGCAAGGGTGGGACGGCTCTCCTGGGTGTTAGGGCTCATTTGCTTTGGCACTGGAGAAACCCCCCCACATCTTAGAGAACAGTCAAATGGCTGAACTTCTGCGTGGTAATGATAAAACAGAGAGCAAGAAGGGCTGGAGAAGCAAACAATTTTCCTTCCAATTCATTCATTCGTCAATAAAACAGCAGAAAACCCCCGACCAATCATGCCAGCTTCCCAAAAGGGAGTGGGGAAGAGATTGCCAAAATTTGCCAAAGTATTTATGAAGGAAACATCCTCTGCCCAGTATATCTGGGTGATATGAGTTGATTTATTCCTGTCTATCTCTGCACAGCCACCCCCCCCCCCCCCCCCCCTACAAAATAGTGTCTCTACAATTCTCCGGTTGAACAGTGGATCTCATCGAAGAGTGTATCTCTTTACCTTGGTAAAGTATGATAGAAATTGGAAGTGCTCCCAGGTAGTTAAAATTAAAAAGTAGTTATTTAAGAATTGGCAAAGGTTTCCATAGTGGAGTTTGAAAGGATAAATAGAAGCCTACAAAGCTGGCATGTAGTATCTATCTAAAACTACTTCTCCTGAGGGGAAGGGGGAGCCAGGTGAAAAATAAGTGACTTTTTTAGTTTGTTGGGAAGCAAGAAAGGAGGGTTTTTTCTAAAGACAGAACAAAACTGCAAAATGTATTTTAATATAAGACCTCTTCTTGAGCTGCAGTTGGGTAAAAGTTGAAAGTTTCCATGAACCTTTGTTTTGTTTTTTGAATGAGCAAATAGCTCATTGGATAATCAGATTTTCGTACATGCCCAATTTCTTTCCACATGCCTGAATTTTCTTTTATAGGTCAAATAGATGCTTCTCTGCTTTCTTTACTAAATTGCCTCTAAGTCTATCCTTAACCTTTTTAAGTGTTGAGGAAAAACAGTGAGGATTTATACCTTCCAGAAAACTTCTTCTGGGCTTTTAAAATGCAGTATTACAAAAAATATCATTGTGTACATTTTAATGCACCAAATAGCTGTACTTTATGTGCATGTGCATCCGTCTCTGGCATGTGACCCTTCTAAGAGACAGAATGGTTTTGAATGTTAGTTGGTGGAATCAGCTTTGGGTGCTGGATGGCACAACTAGTACCCATTGCAACCCTTCGGCGGTGCGAAAATAGCAGTGAATTTGAGGCTGAATATACCCTTGTTGAAGCGTATGTCAGCTGAGGATTTTCCTGGGTGTGCTCTGGGCCCTAGGTTCATCCTGCTATCGCCTGAGGTCCAGCAGACTGCCTTTGGGTCTGCTAAAGTCCAGTTGCGCGTGCTGCAGCTCTGCCCGGGCAATGCTCACCCGCAGCCGCTGCCCACCGCCGGCTCTCTGACCTGACTGAGAAAAGGGTTAGACTTGTGACGTTAAAAACTGAGTATGACAAATGCTAGAAAACTTTTGACATGCAAAACAGCCGTGTTAAGGAAGACCTGCATCACAAACATGGCTCCTCATACTCGTGAAAAGGAGTATCCTCTAATTAAAGGATAATTAACTGGAGAGATGTAGTATCAGCAAAGAGCTGTGTGTATCCCTGGGGGAAATTCATCCCTCTCCTCTGTCTTAAAGCAGCATTAGGTGACTTCTACAGTTTAAGAGATGTGTTATGGTTTTTGCTCCTCTCAGTGACCTGCTGTGTTTATTTTTCCCATCTAGGCATTTCATTTATCTGCAACTGTCTCTATAAATGCGTCCTTCTCCCATGCCTGTGCATGAGCTCTTGCACACAAAGATTTCCTGTCCATACAGGGGGAAAAACGCCCAAGTGCAGCATTCAGAAGTCCCTGCGTAAGCTTTTCAGAAGTTTAAAGAAACTTCCCATCTATAAAAGTTGAGGCTTTTGATAAAATTCCCTCTGTAACTTAGCAAGTCATGCCAAGGAGAACAGCAAATACACGTGCTGCCATATTGCACACGTTTTGAAGCCCACTTTCACAGGGTTGTACATGTAACGGTGGGTTTAAGCCACAATGGCACACAAGATGGTTTTTCCATCTGAGATGCATCCCACCGGGGATACCACACAGTTTGGCTAGCCAGAGCTGTTCAGCACCGTCGCCAATAAGCAACATGGGCTCCTATACTTACATTTTTGCTTCAGAGAGAGTTATCTTGTCCTCACAGTCAGAAAGGGCTTCTCCCTTCTTGACCCGGCACCACGTGCTCTTGACTCGCACCAGCTGGAAGTCTGTCTGCCGGGGCTCCTGGGGCACGGTGGCCGGGGCCGCCGGAGCAAAGGTCTCTTCCGACACCGGCATGCTTCCAGAAGGTAAAATCTCCCTATTAAGAGATCTCCTGTAACTGGGTGCCTTTGAGGTGCTTTTTAAAGGCTCCAGGTGACCAGGCATTGGGAGGGGAAGTCTTGTCTCCACGGGGAAGACCAATTACAAAACTAAGATTATCTAATCTGGGATGCATGTTAGGGGTGGTAGGAGCATTTGAAGACACGTGCAAGTAGCAGGATGGGGTTGTATAATCTGCTAGTTTTATAATGCTTGAGAAGTACAATAGGAGTGCATACATTAACTTCCAACATCACGCCCTACAGCAAATTTAAAGTTATGAAAGGCAATTTGTGTGATTCTCCACGACATTCAGGAACCTCCTTTGCTGTGCGGATTCTCTGATCTGGCTGCAGCTCTAACCCGCTCTTATGGGGTGAGACAGGAGCAGGAGCATGGGTACCGGGTCGATACCAGCTGGTTAAACCTCTTTTGAGCTCACATTCCCAAGATTCTCTTGCAATGAAGAAGAGAATGATTTTTGTTGTTGTTGTTGTTTTTAGTTTTTATGTGGGTTTAAAAAATAATCAGAGAGAGTTTTTTCCCCTGAAAGGCTGTTTGGGGGATGAGCTGAGTTTTGATCCGTTTGCCCAGCTGCCTGTGGGACTCCAAGGTGCTGAGGTTTCCCTGGGGTGGAGTAATTTCAGGATCAGCAGAGAGGTCCAGGCAACGGTATTTGAGCCTTGATGACCCTGCCTTTTGGGTCCTGTGCTTTCCTGCACTTGTCACCTACTTGTCTTATTAAGACTATGCCAGATCCCCCCTGCATACTTGGGAAGACTCCATCTCCCTGACCCAAAGGCACGTTGATCCTGTGGGGTGGGCTCAGCCAGAGGGATGAATTCCCCTTCTCTAGGAAGCGATGGTGTGGTGGGAGCTGGTGGGAGACCTGTGCTGGCGGCGGTGGCCAGCACCCTGCTCCCCACATGACCAAGGGATGCACAATTCACCTTTCTATATGATGTTCCAGCTGGGGCTATCGGAGGGCCCCGGGCTCAGCTTGCCACACCAAACTCTCCCTTGGCCTGCAGCTCTGTGTCCTGAGCACAGGAGAAGATCTTCCTTTGATTTGTCCAGCAGTGCCTGAAGGTACAAACGCGTCTTTGACTTCTCCTTGGCTGCATTTCTGAAAGCTGTCCTTGTTTGGAAACAAAGATCAAGAAAATCAAAAACAGGCGTAAAAGCAGAGGCTGGAAAAAATGGTTCTTCAAGAGCCCATCGGAGAAGAGCTAGCTCTCATTGCATTGAAGGCTTAATTGCAGCCAAACTCACTTAGGAACCTAGACATATCTCAAATTTGTATTTGCGAAAAAGCTGTAAGGATAACTCTAAAGCCATGTAGCCCTGCTCCAGGGACGGTAAGAACTCCTAACACCTAACTCTCACTGCTGACTTCATCTCTGAATGACAAAGCACTTTGCAAAGAGGACAGACCATTATCCCCATTTTACAGAAGAGGAAAATA
Source organism: Gavia stellata (assembly GCF_030936135.1). Lineage (NCBI taxonomy): Eukaryota > Metazoa > Chordata > Aves > Gaviiformes > Gaviidae > Gavia > Gavia stellata. The sequence continues at coordinate 19,832,460 of NC_082605.1, forward strand.
GAGTCACCAGAAAAGAAGCGACTTGCCCAAAGTCACCTCCAAAGCTAGTGGAGGATGGATTAGATGGCAAACAGCTCTTAACCTGTTTACTTGTCTGAAATTTTAAGTCCCAATCCAAACACAATTTGGATTGCTTTCCACAGGGACTGCAGGTCTAATGCAGTTTGTTGTTTACTAAATCATAAGATGGAATAATCTTAGGTATGCAGGGAGGTCTGTCCTTTTCATCTTATTTGTTTTGATTAATAGCAATCCACTGAGCATTGGGACTTATTTTATTTGCTTTTTTCCTACTCTTTTGTCCTGTACATTTACTTATTTTCCATTTATACTTCCTTATTCTATTCTGGGGGCATTGAAATGTCTTGTGTTTAATTTTAGAAGTAGACAAATTGACTTTCCAATGTCCGCCTGCTTGCCATAGCCAATGACTGCCATGTCCTTGTACCATACATCCTGCAGAGGGGCTGCCAAGAGCCTTGCAGTGAAGACCTGCTCCCCACAGCCTCTTCACCTCCTCTGCCCAGCCCTGGGTTCTCTCGGCATGCTTTGCAGGTATGTTGTTTGTCCTTGACTGAACAAGCCCCGGGTGATACATCCCAGAGGTGAAAGATGATGTTCTGTTTATGGGGTAGTCCATGTTTCCTCATTAGCTTCAGTTTGTGTTTCATCTGTGTGAAGAGGAGACAGCCGGCCAACCTCAGCTCCATCACATGCTCTTTGATTACTTTGCTTTAATTCCTCAGCAGCCTTTTCTGCTCTAACTCTGCTGCCAGCCAGCTTAGGCTTTTGGATACCTTGGATGTTCCCACTGGTTCCTCCTGACACCTCCTCCAGCCAGTCCATTCCTGGGACACTTTCTGAGGGCGCAGGTCAACTGGACAGCCTCCCCCAGCCCATGCAGAGACCTGGCCTCTGAGCTGGACCCCAGAGCAGGGGGTGCTCCGATGTTTGGCTGTGCAAGGCAGCAATGACCTTGTAGCTATGGACCACTTGTAGATAATCTGGGGTTCAAAGTCCTGGGACTTTTTTGGCCCCATACCTGATGGTTTAGCCAGGACACATGTCTGTGCTACGTAACCAGAAGGTTATGAAACTGCTGATTATCTCCTTGAGAGCCAGCAGCTTCCCTAGGTCAGGATGTGAACATTGGTCTTACGTAAAGTGAAGGCACTGAAAGTCGGCTTTTTTCTTTTTTCTTTTTTTTTTTCTTTTTTTCATGTCAGATGCTGTTGGATCTCACCCGCTGCCTGTGCTCTGGGTGGGGGCAGGCGGGTGCAGCTGGAGTGGGTGCAGCCCCAGCCCGGGGCCATCCTCCCTGCACAGCCTCTCCCCAGGGCTGGGGCTCTGCCCAGGTGATTGCGGGCAGAGAAGTCTGTCCCTTCGACGGACACCTGAGCACGACGTGCGGCTCTGCAGAGGCAGCAAACCCACAGCAGCATCCTCTGAGGCTGGGGGACAAGAAGCAACATGCATAATCCTACAGGTAAACTCCCTATGTGGGGTGGGGAGCTCCAGGAAAGATGGTGTGACAGGAGGGGACACTGCATGATGTCCCAGTCCTGGGTCCCGCACTGCCCTGCAGAGATGTGACTTGCAGGCTCTGTGGCTTGGCAGAAAGGAGCAGGGAAGGATTTACTGGGGAGAGGAGTTTGAGGCTGAGCAGGGGAGGTGGGTCTGCAGGAACCTGAAGTTGGAGGGAGGAGGACACTCCCAGGAGAAAGGGCTGGGTGGGAAGATGGACACTTGCAGTGGCAAGAGAGCTTTGGCTGTGACTAATTTGTAATGGATTGGGTTGCTTGTTTTATAAATATTTTTTCTGCAGCTTTAACCTTGCCTCGGTGCTTTCTGTGATAGCCACATGTGCCTGGCATGGCACACAGTGAGATGTTTGCTGCCTTTGTTGGCCGTTTTCTAAAATCAACAGCTGAGTGTGGGAATCCAGGCGGCTCTGAACAGAGAGACTTTGTTCTCTCGCAGTCTGATCTAAAGCCCATTGAAGCTATCGAAAGACCCCCCCTTGACTGCCTTGGGCTTTGGATCCGACTGTCAGTGGGTACCGCTTAACCCTGCCGCACCAGCATCCTTTATTACGTATGAAAATAAACGTATGCTTTGCATACTGTCTGCCAGTGACTCCAGAGCCTCCCTAATGCAGAGGAGTGCTCCGGAGCATCCAGCTTTTCTTCTACTTTACCAGCAATAGAGCCCATAGAAAATGCGTTAGCTGGCATATGTTTTCCTCACTTTCCCCTGAAGTTCAGGCAGAGTTTAGCACCCTGGTTCCTGCCATGAGTGGCAGCTTCCCCACCCCAGCTGCTTCTTCCCCTTCCTTCTCCTCATGTTCCTGCTCCACCCCAAAGCTTCTACCTCTCCCCTTGCCATCGCTGCTGGCTTTGCTGCAGGCTCTGGCACTGAGGCCAAGCTGATAGATTAAACTGAACCCAGCTGGCTCTGCTCAGGACCCCCTGCAATGTTTAATGGCCAGGCAGTCAGGTTTGTCCCATGCTGCCAGCCCTCTCTCAGCCCCAGGTGGGCTATGGCATGCCTGTGCCCCAGTGCGTGGCCCTGCCTGGGCTCATGGGTGGTGGGTTTGGAGCCACCGAGCAGCCCCAGGTGTGCCACAACCACAATCCTTCTGCTACAGCTCCATCCAAACAATGGGCATGCATCACAGCTTGGGTTTAACGTATTTGGGTCAAGCAGTAGCTTAGGGTCTCCTAAGAGGCTGCAGTTTTGTGTGCAGGGTTCTGGTGGGGTAAGGAAATAGCTTGAGCATTGCATTGTGGTTTCCAGAAACAGGATTGCCTGGTAAAATGCAACAGCTGAGGTGTATTTACATGCTAAGACGAAGTGGTGAGTGTTGCGATAAGCTGTTGTCGATGCCTGAGGTGCCCTGGTGAATATGATGGCTGGATCTGTTTGGGAAGATTTTATCAGACTCGATTTCCAAGGATTTAGTGCCGAGCAGCTCCTGCCAAAGTGCTTGGCACCTGAGCACCAAGCTGTCTGGCAGCACGGTGTTTGTATGGATCAGGATCAGTGCTTTGCCCTGGCTGGGATGGGGATGGCTTCTAGAAGTCATTGCTGCGGCTGCAAAATAGATATAGAGGCTGGAAGGTGAAATGATGATAGCCCAAAAACGGGAACCAAAGATCTGGTCCCACATCTTTGGATGTGGCACCTTTGCTTTGTTTTTGCCAAATTTGGACTGCCTTCTTATGCGCTTGTCTCTGTGCTTTCTTCTGGGCAGAGCTCTGCAAAAACAGTACAGCCTCCTCCCCTTTCCTGGCTGAGCTCTCCCCACCCAAAAAGGGCCATCTAAGCCCAAGCTGCGAGTTTAATTTTGCTTCTGGAGCAGCGTGTCCCTCCGTGGTGCGGCACTGCCTGCCTGCTCCGGGGACGCTGATACCCCCACATACAGCCCTCACCTGCAGTCCTGACTCCTCCTGACTTGAACCAAAAGTGCCTGATTCTGGAAAAAGTAGAAGCTGCAGTCTGTTATTCAGCTTTGTTGGAAAACAGGCTGACTGTGCTCTCAGCATTTACCGAGGAAGATGCTGGGAACCATCCTGCTGGCAACTGTGGTCCATTTTAAGAACTGCCACCTTATTTCTTTTATGAAGCTGTTGGAGGCTTAATGTAGCCCTTTCCTGCTCTTTCATGGTAGGGCTTGAACTCCTCTGCTTTGTACCTGGCAGCGTTTTCCTCCACCGAGGGAGCTCCCTTTTTTCTTTTTTTTCCATGTATGTGTGAAGAAGATGATGCACAATTAAATGGGAAAGGGAGAGAGATGTCTGCGCGTAGACAGAGCCATGGGGATGCAACCAGGCAATTCACTTTAGTGCTTATTAAGGTCCAGCCTCTTTGCTGGGGTTTTGCAAAACTATGCACTAAAAATGAAGCCCTTTTCCTGGAGTAACATAAAAAAAAGGTAGTTACAGAAATTTTTGCTCACCTTGGTGCCCAGAGCCTTGAGCGCAGCCTGGCAGGGTCAGGCAGCCAGCCCTGAGCTCTGCTCTGACTTGTTGGGTGCTTGCATAAATGAAAGCAATTCTGACCTCTGCTGTTGGTCCAAAGCATCATCAGGCTGCAAAAAAATGCAGCACTTCCTGAAAAGATTGTATAATCTTCGATATAGAGTTGATCTTGGCATGCACTGCATGCTCCCTCTCCCCGGTAGCACCACTTGGCACTTGCAGTTGGTGTTATAACACAGGTTACAAAACAGCTGGAGGTAAATCTTGTTTCCCCCCCTCCTTGAGTGACAGGGGATCCTTGTCTGTTCCTCATTCAGAAGCACAACATGATGATTACTAAAATCTGACATGGATTATAAACATGTTTTTTCCCCTAAATTAACAAAAAGCCTCAGAGTGCTTGGCAGGGAGGACGAACAGATCCCGACCTCCAGCATCCTGCAGCCATACAGCGGGAGCCCGGAGATGCTCACTCGTGCGGTGGTGAAAACACTGCGAAAAGACAATGTGTCTTCACACAACGTGTAACTGAGCTGAGGGATTTGCTGAAGACAACAAACTAACATGGTCCGGGAAGGGGATGGTTATTCCTGCACTTGCGATTAACTATAAAAATGCCGAAAGAGGTATAAGCCACCCCTGATGGCGAGAGATCGGCATGAGGTGTAAATCAGGGGCTGCTATAGCTAGCCTAAATCTGCCTTCCTCGTATGTCAGGTTGGGCTACTGCCGTGAGCATGATGCTGTTTAGATGACTTCTAAGTCTGGTCCAGGCTAGCAATTCCCATGTAAAATGCACATATATTTTACGTTCCTTGTCTGCTTTCATATTTTTTTGTAATTTGGATAATGAAAATTGGTGAAGTTGTCTCAAAAAACAACAGAGTTGTCATCTGAGTAGCTACAGAAAGCTGAGAAATGCTGCTCTGAGAAGCAGAGCTTCTGGGAGCTTTACACCTTTCCCCATTCCCAAAGACATGAGTTTATTCCCATGGTGCCCCTTGGTACCCGGGGAAGGAGTGTACAGTCTTTCTCAACAGTGGGCTATATGAGGTGATGCTCTGATGACCTCAGCGGCTTCATTCCAGAGCTCTGCCGGCAGGCCATGGGGTGGCTGGATGCCTTCTACAGTGTCCCACACTCCACCAGAAACCCATCCTGGGATGGGGACATGGTGCCTGCAGCAACGGCAGTTCCACATGGACAGGGCTGTGCCCCATGGCTGCTGGGCTGGTCCGGGCCAGTCCTCCAGAGGAAGCAAGTCCTCTTTTCATCCGCTTCATTTAGTTGTCTGCAGCTTTTCTATCATAGGGAATAAAATCCTGCCGGAGGCAATCTTCTCCACCCCAGTTATACTTGCAGTCTGCTTGCTCTGTGTCTCTGAAATCTGGTCTTGCCAGTGCTTTCATAACCCAGCACGTGCTCTTACTCTTGAGGAGTGGGGGAATTTTTCTGAACCATGTCTTGCTCTGTGGGACCGTAGCTGGCCAGGGCCCATCTTTGCATTGCTGCCAGGTGGTGATATGGGTTTTCTGGGCTCTCAGGGCAAGTACAGTGCCATGGGCAATGTTGCTTTTGCCCCCAGGGGAGGCTATCTTGATCCTAGAGATGTTTTCACAGCCTTTGAAATGCTGATATGTTGTTGTGTTGTGCATAACTGTTTCTCTCTCCACCTGAACAATCAGCTTTTGGCAGGGTCTGGCTTGTGAAAAGATGCTGGAAGATTTGCCATGCGGTGCTATTGGGTTCAACCATAGTTAGTTTCTGTGACCTGAGGAACAGAGGGTTCAGGATGGTGCATCACTGCCGTGAGCTGTTGTGGCAGGTTGAAGGGCAGAGGAAGTGTTAGGAGGTTGTGTTCCTGTCAGAGTGATTGCTACATCACCTGCTTAAAATCATCATTAGTTGAAGAGTATCTTTGATTTTACACCATCATGGCTTTGGCACAATAATTTTTTATTTGAGTGTTTGTCAGTTCGGCTGCAATAGGGCAGGTGTAATTGTGTGCTGGGCATGAGCATCATGGGCTGCTCTGCAGACTGTGCTCAGCAGCCTCCATGGCACGGGCACATGTCGGGGGCGACTCGTGCACCCCGTTGGCATGCAGGTGGTGGAGATCCTCCCTTTTACAAAGCAAGCGGTGCCTGCGTGTCCTGGCCTGAGAGGATTTGCCTGGTTTTGCAAGAGCGGTTTAAGAAGCACTCTGTTTTCTCCAAGAAAAGAATCACCTAGAGGAGTGGGTTTCATGTGCAGTTGTTCAGTGTTCAATGTTCATCTCAGAGCTTCAAAAGTGAAAATTCGTGTTTCTGAAATATGCTTATCCTTTTCCTCTCAGAAAAGGATCAGGGGGCGGGGGGGGGGGGGCGAGCTTGAAAGGGAGAATGCAGGAGGCAAAAATTAATTAGAAGTATTTTTTTTTCAACTTGAAAAAGTTTTCGCGATTGTTTTCATATTCCTTCAAAAAACTGTATTTTGTACGAAAATACAAAGAACGTTTTTTTTGCATCTAAATTCCTCTTCTGCTCATTTCAGCAGTTACAAAATCATTGCTCTTCCTTTTATTTGCCATTTCAGAAACCCCAGCTGGACTCATTGCTGAGAACCTTCTCAAAGCCAAAGAAATAGCCCTCAATGACTCTCGTGTTCCTGAACAGCTCAAGAATTACTTACAAAAAGCTCTTGATGTTGCTCTTGGACTAGACCCTTACCTGGATGCAATGGCAACTTCAAAGAGGTACGGATACTCCTTTGTAACCTTGTGCTTTTTTCCTGTGATTGTATAAATATGTTCTTAGATTTTCTGTTCAGAATATGTCATAAACGTGGGGGACGGTGGAAGGAAGAAGAATGACAGTTAACCACACCCAAATATATAGCAAAGTGTGCACAGACTTGGGCGTCTCTGTGCACCCATGGGCTCGTGAAGGGGAGGTGAGAACAAAAAAATCCTAATTCTAAATTTTGGAAGATGTTCTGCCAATCAAGTATTGACTATGGCAATGTCCGTGTTGGACCGTATCCCGTGAAAAATCAGTAAGCCAGTCTGCACAGTGCCTGCTGAAAGGCTCAGAGAATGAGCCCCTGGATCAATCGGTGCTGGGATAAATAAAGGATGAAGAAAACCTGCACCTCTGGATCCACCCTATAATAACAGCCTTTATATGCAGCTTTTATCTCCAAGTGCTCAACAAACATTAATTAATCTGCTAACTAAATTACTCTGGTAACTAAACTAATTAATTAAACTAATTTAAGGTATCATTAATTCAGAAGTCCAACTGATACCCTCATTATTCTTTTTTGAGCTACAGTATATTACCCAGCCATGTGGGGTCTGCTAAACAATTCCCATTCATCAGTGTACATTCTGATATGTGGAAAAAGCCAGTTCTGTCTAAAATTGACAATGTGTAAACTGTTCCAGGCTGTGGATTACGGGAACGCTGAGCGTTCGTTCTGTTGCTGAAATAATAGCTGATAGTTGTTTGACTTACGCTTGCTGTACGATAATAGCTATACATTATCTTATTAAAGTTGTTAAAGCATTTGTGAGGGGCAGAAAAGAGGTTATATGAAATGTTCTACTCTTTAAGTCTTGGATTATCTGAGTGTGGCTGACACGGGTTATGAATTCTTTCTCATTTTACTGAGGAGTCGTGGGGGGAGCTGGGGAAAAAAGGCTGATATGGCTCTAAATTCTGGCCCGCAGAAGTAGCACCAGCCATTTCTGGTGGTTACTCTCTTCAGACAGGGTAATCTAATCTGTCTGGAGGCTATGGACTTCTTCCCGTCATCTATTCCCTTCTCTTTGTAATAGGTAGCATCTCACTTCACCCAGAGATGTTGTCATAGGCCTGGCTTCTGTGAAATAGCGTCTGAAGATACCCTGCTTTTCTCAGCAGTTTGGGAGGAAAACCGTTTTTTTCCTGTCTTGCAAAAAAATTTACATCTTTTCCCCCATTCTACAATGAAACCTTTTTTGGCTGGAAAAAGGAAAAAAAAAACCAAACCCAAAACCTGGCCAGGGTAGCTGGAACCATTTATTCCAAACCAGCAGATAGGCACCTGCCTGAGACCAACTGGAAATGGGAAAGATTTGGGGTTGAACAGTGGGGAATGCTTTCCCTCGGCCCCACAACCCCTTCTTCCCAAGCCCCTATGGCTGGAGCAGCTGCCAGCACTGAGACAGACCTATTGCCAAGCCAGATCCTCTTAGGAATGTAATTTAGGGATATTTGTAATGCTTCTGGGCTGATTTTTCTTGCTCATGCACAAATGGACCTTTTCTAGGAGCTCCCTCTTTGTTAGTGTTTTTTATGCAGGATTTGGTTGTTACCATAATGTTGACATTTCTTTTTCCAGAAAACCTTCACCTGACCACAGCCCAGGGGATGCTGGAGGAACTGAAACCAGAGTTAGGCTGCAGGAAGAACACACCTCTGGCTCTTTGAACGGCAAGTTGGTCAACCAAGAGGATAAAATTGCACCAGACTGGTGTAAAGGTTATCACTGAAGTTCATCATCCTCTCCTCTGTTTTGAGTGAGGATAGGATGAATGCCATGGAAACGCTCAGAAAATGTGGAAAATGACTTAAAAAGAGAGATAGGAACTTCCTGTAGTCTTCGATCTTCCTTTTGTGTGAATTTTCCCTGTCCCCCACCTCCTGTGCCATGGTGCCCACACACACATGCCCACGTGTACGCTCGTGAGTGCTTTAATTCAGATTTCCAGCCCCATCCCTGAGTGAGCAGCGAAGAGATCATTGTCCTCACTGGAAGGGGAAGGAAGGGAAAAATCATGTTGGTTTGGGTTTGGTGGCATGTGATAGGCGTTTACGTGCTTCTGCGGTGGAGGTGGCCTGTGGCCAAGCACTGTACCTTTTCGAGTAGCAATACCCAGGCTTGTATCCCCACATAAAGCCTATTACACTAAATCTATTCCCAGATTCATTCTTCCCAGATGTTCCCATCTTTTGAGTAATATATCATCACAGTGAAGTACTCTTATAATGTATTACACTAATACATTGTTCGAAGGACACCACTGATGATAAATTTCTTAAATGATAGTGCTGTCTAGGGATAATGACTCTAAGAGCAAATGCAAGGTAATGTAGTGATTTTTTTTTTTTAACCAGGTTGCAGAAAGAATATGGAGACATCTTAAAGCCATTTTCATATGGGGGGGAATGTTAAAATATGCAATATTTCAAGCACTATTTAACAAGCACTTGAACAATAGCAGCATTGATGATAAAGGTTCTACATTTAAAACCAGTCCCTTTATTCTGTTGTCTTTTACCTGCATTTTAGATGAAATTTTGTCAGATTCTGTTGTTAAACCCTTAGTTGAAAGTGGTTTAAGATTAGATTATTTTTTTTAATGATCACTTAAAAGGTACATCTAATTTCCATTGTGAACAGGGTACAGTCTTTCCTATGGTTTTATTTTAAAATTTTCATTCTTATCTTTCAACAGGCCACATTTTTAGGATGTTTGTTCATATGATCAGAGCCAGGAAGATTTTATTAATTGGCAAGCTTAAAGGTTACAGTATCCTTGCTATCGCAGAAGAATTGCCAGATGATGGCAAAATCCTTGCGTGTGCAGAAGCGCCGTATCTTGGAGTGAACAGCCAAGAAGCATTTGATTATTCTTCAGATGGTAAAAAGATAAGCATGCGAGTGGGACCGATGGCAGACACTCTGGAGGTAAAGTCAGTTGGAAAGGCAGTTTGGGAGCTCTTGTGCAGAGCAGATTAAAGAGTTTCGAGCAGGTCCTAGTTTCTGCCCACAAGATGCTGGGTGGTGACCCTAGTTTGCTTGCAAACATGTGAACCTGCTCTTGCACTGGAGTTATTTCTTATTCATGTTGATTTATTATGGGACAGCTCTGTCACACAAGATAGTGTTTTCCCTTCTTAACTAAATTACTGCACCTTTTGATCAGAGGGATCACAAGCTTTAATTGTAGGTCAGTAGGCTTCAGTGGTAGAGTCTTACTTGACGTGGGTGGGCTTTGTTTCAGGTCTCTAATTCCAAACATAACAAGCTGAAAGAGTGTATCTGTGCCTGCTGGGCATGTCCTGAGAAGGACGGCTTGCTCCCAAGGACAGCTTGCTCCCAATGTTCACAAGAATTGGAAAAGTCCTACAGAAGTTTATAATTCATCCACAACCTATCACTATTTCTCCCAACTAGCAACACTGCGGGCCATTAGACCCCAAGTTTCTCACTTCCAGAGCAATATGATAAGCTTCAGGCGTGCAAATGCGTTAGCTATATTTGTTCCATTCTGACTAGTGACTTTGTCAAAAGAAAGAGAAAAGCTTATGATTGCCAGAAGCTAGAGGAGTTTCACATTTAATTCCAGTTTATGCATCTCAGGGATGTTGGAGGTCCAGCACGCTAGCAGGTGATGCCCGTGCCAGGTTCATTGAACACATAGCCTTTTTATTATTAATGCAAACCAATTTGATCCGATTCCATTTTCAATCTGGATGTGTCAATGTGAGCTTGATTTTAACTGTATTTGCATTAACAGGTACCATACTTGTTTCTAAAATGAAATGGCCAGGAGCTTTCCGACCCCTGGCTTCCATGACCTTCAAGTTTGATAAGAAAGAAAAAAAGTCCTTTGCCAAGTATATGAATAAACGGAATGTTACAGATCACCTGCAATGTGCAGCATTTAAAATCCCAGCTCCCCGCAGTGAGTGTGAAATTAATTGAATTGCTGTTGCTCTCTAGTGCCCATTCTATGCAACTGACTTACTGTGACTGAATTAAAATATCTAGAGGCAAGCAGAGTACATGCTGTGTAGAGATTAAAGAAGGGAGCAAAGACATGAAAATTAAATCCTTAAAACAGAACATTGCAATTGATTTTATATCCTCCGATTGCAACATGAAGGCACATCCTGACCCCAGTTCTGTAGGTACTCAGGGCTTCAAATAGCTCTTGGAGCTGATGGGAGCAGAGATGCTTGTGTTTGGCAGGAGGGATCCCAGCACTGGGGACACCTCTCTATGCAGGATTTCTGCACTGGGCTCTGAACTTCTGTTGCTCAACCTGGCAGATATTTTGTCATTGGTGTCAGGACAATGAGGATTGTCCTATAGGTCTTAATCGGCAATGGCTGTAAATGATGAAGCAACGCATTTGGTGGCCTCTCTGGTGCCTTTGCATTTTGGGCTCATTGATGTTTGCCTGGCTGGAGTGGGGCAGCCGGGTGGGAACATGCCCGGACGTGTGGAAGAGGCTTAGGCTGTGAACAGCGTGCTGCCTTTTCCCTCCTAGAGAAGACCAGTCTAGGTTGGAGACCAAGCAGGCTTCCTCCACTGCCATGTGGGTATGCTGAAAGGCAGGAGGACGAGGGAGGCACAGGGGGGAGATGGGCCGGGGGTGGCACAGCCGAGCTCTTGCAGCTCAGCTTCATGGAGGAGGTGGAGAACAACAGTGTTTCTGTCCCCCATCGTCTGCAGGGAGGCTGGTCTAGAGCAGAGCTGGCTAACAGTTGTTGAAAAGCGTGGTGAGATTCAGGAGAGCTGGAACAAGCTCTGGCAAGGATTGTCTTTGTTGTCTGTGTTATCCGCAGCCCTAGGTTTCATTCTTGTCCCTCTAGAGAAATTAGAGGGCAGACATGGTCACCCACCACTTGCTCTTTGGAGGTGCCTGCTGCAGCTTTCTTGCTGTGGTGACTATGGCTGAATTTTGCTTCCAAGCTGAGTGCAATAAGGAGGATTTCTGCTTATCTGCTCCTCCTCAAATTTTTGCAGCAGTGCAAACTCCTGGGAGCAGAGGATTTGCCTCATTGCACTGGCTCTTTCAACGCACAAAAATGTCATATGATATATAAATAACACTACCTGGCAGGGAAGACCTTTTCTGCTGCATGAAGCTACGATTCAGAAAGTCCAAACTGCCAGAAGGTGTATGATGTACTCTCACTTCTGGTGTCAAACTAGTCCACCCAAGAGTTACATCCTAGCCTCGGGTAGAGGGTACCATCCAAGTGCTGCAGGATGGGTCCAGTGCTGCATCCACAAGGACTGTCGATGCCCTTTACAAGGAAAGCTGCCAGATGTTGCAGCAGGTGCCACAGGGATGTGACACATCTGTGCCTGTGCACCTCAGACAGCGGGGCCTTTGTGGGACCCACGTGGCTTTGGCTCTTCCGCCTACAACCGCAGCTCATCAGGGCTGTGAGCGAGCGGAGAGCAGCGCAAAGGCAGCGCATCAGTCCATAGCGGCACCTTGACCAGGGTTTCTGAAGCCTCTTACTGCTCCTTTGCATTAATGCACAGCGTTGGCGGGGATGGCCAGGTTCCCTGTCTCTTGTCCCGGATCAGAGCCAGCTGCAAAACATCTGGGATTTTGAGCTGTCAAAGGATGCTAAACAGCAGACAGGAGCTGCAGAGCTCAGGCACACAGTGGGGTTCATGTGGTACCTGAGGGCACAATGGAAAAAAAGTCCACCTTTCTCACATGTGAGGGACAGGCTGCCCAGCTAGGTTGGGTCCCCACCAAAGCACGTAGCTCACATACACCATGGCACGAGCCTCTGTGCCCAATGACCTTAGTAATTTTTAGGTAATATTTTGAAATGTGGACTGAGGGGAAGCCTGTTCTTGGGTTCAGGTGCTTTCAGTGGGAATTAGCTACCTTTTCAACATGTGCTGGGCCAGTGTTTAAAAACCGTTCCCCACAAGCTCCTTAAGCCTAAACTCTGTCGTGCTGTGCGTGAATAACACGCTTTGCCATGCATCAGCTGTGAGCAAGAGGCCTGATCCTGCACATAGAGCTTCCTTTAATTCCCAGTGGACTTTTGGTTGAACAATGGATGCAGGATTGAGTCCGGAGGGAATGCAAACTACCAGGAAATTATTCCCATGCATGATTTTGATCCTTCCATTTTAAAATCGAAAATGCGACACAAAAAATAACACCGTGTTTGCAGCAGATTCTGCTGATTGCGGGGCATTGTGTAAGCATGTCAGGGTTTTCTTTTTTCTTTTTTCCCTCCTTTTACCAGACAGAATAGGTGAAGAGGTTGAGCTGCAGATCTCGTTTCTCCTGTTTTGCTGCTTGTGAAGTCTGCCAACAGAATCCACCTTGACAAAGTCAAGGACTCTGCGTTTAATGTTGAACTGAGTGAATAAATTATGCATGAAATTGTGTCGGAGTCTCTAGTGTGCAGAATTGCTCCTTTTGATATGAAAGGTTAATTCAGAAAGGAGTCCAAAATAGCTGGAAATTGTGGGGATAAGTGGATAGTATTCACTGTTGTGAGCTGTTATTACTAGAAATTGCATTCCCTCTCTAGCTTCCCTAGAGATTTAGCTTTGCCGGTGAATATAAACTGTACTCAATAGAATAGCGTTTAGGAGTAACAAGAGTGTATGTCCACATACAGTAAAATATTCTAATGGTGTTTTAAAAGGAAGCTGTACTTTTTCATGTATTTTGTGTACCCTAAGGATGGATTGCTATTACATTTAGGTCAAGAACAAGGCATAGGGAAGGTAATAAGTTTTGAGTGCATCTTTATTACAAATATGCTGACTGTATGATCCATATCAAAGGAACTGGACAGTCATTTTTTCTGATTGAGTTTGTATGTGCCTTCTGAGAGAGTGTTGTCTCAGGACTCCAGTCAGGTTTTGTCTGAGCTTTGGCAGAAGATTCATTCATGTTTTTATTTGGGATGTCCTCTCCCTGATCTTTTGCCGTATCCATCAACAGTGCTGCTGCGCCCTTTCTCGTGCTTGCTTTTGGTGCATCTCTTCTATGCAATGTAGTGCTACAAGTTTTTTTTCTTTTTAATCCAAAAGGAAGTTAATGACTCACTGTAAGCAAAAGCATTCATTTTAGCCAAGTTTGCTCTGAATTAAGACACTTCTTGTTGCCATCTGTTACCGTCTATGATGCCTCTGTAGCAAGGAGCAGGGATTGCACTGTAAACATTCAGGAAATTAGTTTCAGTGGGATATTTTGCAGGCAGATTATTTCCTTCTGGATCTTGGCTTTCCTCACAGTTGGAGGTGTTTGGGCTCTGCCTCTCTCCTAGCAAAGGACAAAGGCATCTCCAACGTGCTGTGAGGTCCCAGGCAGGGCCTGGTCCGGTCTGCTCTGGGAGGACAGGGGTGGTCAATCCCTCCTCTTAAAACCCCTCATCCATTTTGAGAGGGACAGCAGTGAGTTCTCCTCCCCATCACTGCACCGATATTTCCAGCACTTAGCTCTGCAGTCAGAGCTACCGGTAGAACAGCTTTTTTTCTTTCTGGCTGTCTTGGTTCAGCAGCGGGTGCTGGCAGTGAGGAAACCCTCTCCAGTGTGGTACCCTGGCCACGGTGACCGCCTGTCTAGGTGACCCGTGTTCTGCTAGCCAAGGGGCTGCAGGGAACAGAGCACCTTCCTGTCCCTCTGGCTGTTATCTTGAGTAGAAGCTGCTCTAGAGGCAAAGCTGGTTCAAGGAATTTCATGGATTCCCCTTATAGGCCTGGAGCTGTTTCCAGCATGGAAAACCCAACAGCAATCTTGAAGCTGTGGAAACAAGAAGCTCAAATGATGGCAGGGTCCCAGTATGAACTCCAAGGCAGTGATTCAGGCATTTCCATATGGGTGTCTAGTACTAGGTATCCAGAAGAAATGAACGGTGCCCAAGTGACCTTCATGGCTGGCCCTTCAAGACTTGATGAACTGGCAGAAGAGAAATGCCTTCCAAAGGGTGGCCTTGCACACCCAGGCAGTGCCAGGACAAGACAGGCGTGTGGTGCATACACATGCAACACAGGCACCCTCCTGGGATGAAAGCTGTGAAGTTAAAAGGTGGCTTATCTGTACCAGAAGACAGACAAGAAGGAGATAAGCTGTCAGCAGGTAGACAGTACAGAAAGAGGGCTGAAATGAGAAGTCCAGCTAATATCCAAAGAGCTACACAACTCCATATGGACCTAATGAAGTCAATGCATAAAAGTGAGATTCTTTTTCATTAGGGAGCCATACCACAGAGCAGTAGTAACATATGTTCAGAGATGGCCACATCTGCTTCTGAATGTCTGCCCCCCACCTCCTCTGCCTGGGAAGGTTACAAGTCAGAAAGTAGTGATAAGTCATGATAATTACTTGAATTTGGCTTTGGCTCTTCCCTCTGGGGAAAGAGACATCTAATCTCTCTTCCTGATGGACTCCTCCTCCCAGCTTTCATCTTCTGACCCTTCCTGAAGTATCTACGCTGGACGGACTGGCTAAATTGCAACCTGATATAAGATGCTCTTCCACAGCAGCAAAAATGTTCCTGCTGCTTTCCCCCAATACAGCTCAAGAGGGAACCAGGGCAAAATTTTCTTACTGGTCACAAAATGAAAAGATGAATCCCAGGAAACCAGATGTCCCAGTTTCTGCTACATTTATTATAAACCAGCATATATTTGGCCTTAAAGCCTTCTTTCATTATAGTGTAGTGTCAAAAGGTGTCCTAAATGTGGACTCATGAATGATTTTGGCAGAGCTTCTGTGCTATCAAGCATCTGCAGTTAAGTGTGACTATCCAGGCTCTCAGGCAGGCTTAATTTCTTAACCACTAACAACCTCACAATGACACCAGTTTGCACAATAGAGTAATTCAGAGCTTGAACAATCCACTTCCCGCTATTTCCTCCTATGAATGACACGCTCCCTGTTTCAGAAAGGCTGCTGAAATCTCTAGTTTGGGAGCCATCAACCTCACTCCCAAAAACAAATTAGTTTTTCACATTCTGTTGCCATTTGTTATTGATGCTTTCTCTCATACATCTCAGGGGATCGCTCGTCACTCATTGTGCACAATGTCTCCAAACACAAAAGTCAAATCTGGACGCAAGAAGTACTGTTAAAAGTTGTGGTAGAAACAGTGAGTTCTGGAAAACATAATTGTTTCTCTTTTCACTCAAAATGCCAAGACTTGAAAGCATTTCTTCTTGCCGAGATAGGTGGATGAGCCGTTGTTTCATTGCAACGCACACAGATGCAGTTAAATAGTCCCAGATGGAATCTGAAATATTCCATAGCAGCCTCTTGGGCAGCGAGTGCATTAACTGCCACAGGAGAAGGCTGTAAAGGCTCCCATCTGGTCATCCATCAACACTTTTATACATTATCATCAGCAGCCTGCTTGGAGGGAAGGTGTGCCACATTTCTGAAAATCCAATTAGATGATAGCAGCCAGTTCTCTTTTATCCTCTCTGTTGCTGAGCCATCCAAAGCATTTTTTTAGATTAAAGAAACATCATTTTCCTTCACAGGAGCTGTGCTGCTTTATCTCTATCATGACCTGTTCTTTTATGTGCTTTATAATTCTATTATTAATTGGGATTTCAACCATTTTCCTGCTACTGAAGTGGGACTCACTAGTTTGCAATTCCCAGGATCAGCCTTATGCCTCTCTTTCCCAAAGACTGATACAATCACCACTCTTCAATTTGTTGACAGTTACTCTTTTGAGAAGACATAACTTATTGTAGCACCTCAGCCACAGGGTTTGATGCCAGTCCTCTCCCTTACCCTGATGAATCAATTTGCTTTGACTCTAAATATGCAGAAGTTTCTGCTGTGATTCTCAACACCACAAGCTGGGATGAGCCATCCTCTTCTGTACCCTGATTTTCTTTTGAGACGTTGAGAGTTTTGGGCACCAGTGTTGCTGGAGAGTTGTTTGCAAAGCATGGAAAACTCCCAAGATCTCCAGAAGTAATTCTAACAATGTTACCTTAAAAGAACAGGGCTCCTTCTGGTTTGGGTTTTATATAAAGGGCATTTTAATGGCAAGACGTTAAATTTCCAGGTAAATAATCAGTATTTTCTTCAACATAATTTTTTTCCAGGCATTACATGCTGAGGACGAGCACTTTGATATAGTCTTTATTGATGCTGATCAAAGGAACGCTGTTAACTACTACAGCTTTGTCATGGATAACCACTTGCTGAGAATGGATGGAGTGATCTGTGTAGAGAATACACTCATGAAAGGACAAGTCTACCTGGAGAACATATCTGATGAAAATGTACTAGCTGTCAGAAAATTAAATACAGTGATTAATTCAGATCCTCGTGTTGAGCAGGTTAGTGCAATGCAATTGGTTAAGGTGCCTGTGGTACTGTATCTATGGATTTTGCACAGTACTCTTTAAAATGTTTCTTTTGTTGGTGCCATTATCCAGGGGACCTAAAATGAACTCAAATTTTATTATAATTCTCCTCACTTGAGCTCTATGCATGAGTGTCTATATTCAGAAATGGTCCCTGCTCTCTGTCTACATCATATACAGTGTTAAAGGCAAGATGAAAGTGGAGCACTTAAGAGTGAATAATCAGCTTTACAGTACAACCAAGGAACCGCTGCTCCGCTTTAAAGGCTCTGGAGGCTGTAGGTCATCACCAGCACAATAGGAGTCAACAAAGTCCTACTCCAGCAGGAGAAAAAAAAAAAAGTAGTAATGGGATGCATAAACAATATGCTATGGTTTTAGAAGCAAAATTAAACAAATATCCTCCAGGCCTTTAAAAGCAGGCATGAATGATGCTACGCCAGGGGAGTAGCCACCAGCCTGCAAAGCTTACTTTCATGCCACGGCTGTACTGGGGTGGCAGAGGGGCTGCTGTGACTAGGGGAGCCATCGAGGATGGCCGGATCCCTGCCTGCCCCTCTGCACTGTGAGGCTGGTCCCATGGTGGGACAGGGGAGGTCTGGCACCTCTCTCCCCGGCACGCCCTCCCACGCTCCCCCCTGCCATAGGTCCTGCCCAGGAGGTTTTGGCATGTGCCTCATAGGCATAAGGTCCTTGTCTATCTGCAGGTCAGACAGCCTCTAGAGGTGCCTCCTCTGATTCTGTATTTATTCTAAAATCAACATACCAGTAGCAACAGCTTTTCTTTGTAGAAGAGGAAAAATTAATGAACATTTTCCATGCCCTGAATCTTACTGTTAGCCATTCAATGGATGTAAATAGCACATTGTTTCCATATCTAATGCTCTAATAGTTTGATATTGGTGTTGAATCTCCAACACTGAGTGCAGCTTTCGCTAAAGCGTGATAATGGTGTCAAAGAAGGCAGGTGGCAAAACCCACTGACATTCATCTATGGGTGCAGGACAGATGTTCTAGCAAATGCTGAAGAACACAAAAGTGTTGCTATTACGGTTTGCTGAGCTCCAAGGATAAGACTGGAATATCCTCATGACAGCATTAGCCAGGCAGTGAAAACCCAGCATCCTCAGCAGCTGGCACTGATTTAGAAAACGGAGAGACAAAATTGCATTTTTTCCTGGCATTTGTGTAAGCCGTGAGTTTGGAAGAAGAATGTGAGCAAATACAAATGCCTGACATATTTCTGTTGGAAGGAATTCCAGCTAAAGAATGGGAGTAGGAGAAAAACTGCCGTGGCCTGAGGAAGGAAGGACTGTCCTTCATAACAGTGGAATTTGAGTGATGGCAAGCCAGGTACAAAGCAGTTGAGAACTGTGTGTGTATGCGTTATATTCGCAGATAATTTTACCTGTGCAGAGTGGACTGAGCATCGTTCGAAGGAGCCCTGCACCTCCAGATGCAGTGATTGAATCCAAGGTGTGTATTTCCTCTCTGTGAGCACTTCTAGGAAAATTTTGACTCTGCTGAGGACAGTGACAAAATAATTTCCAGGGGTTTGGTGGTGAGAGCCCAAACTCACGTTCTGTTGTGCCACGGTGCTGTGCAGCATGGACTTACCAGCTTGGGGCTTGACTCAAATTAGCCTCACTAGTTCAGGGCTACTCTAAAGCTATCAAATGCTGATTCCTGCAAAGTCTTTTGGATCAGCTGTGCTGGTGCTGTGATAAATCCCCAGAGTGGCCGGTGTGCTGCTCGCCAGGTGTCTGTGCCCGGTGCTCTCTGGTCCCTCCCGTGCAGGGGAGTGTGGGCAGATGGAGCTGGGTCCCAGCTGTAATGAACCAATGCAGTATTGCTGAAGTAGCTCTTTTTTTTGCCCCAAGGCAGCATGAGATGCCCTCCTGTGGTCTCTGAGCTTAATATTTTCATGGCCTTAGATTTTGTTGTCCTGTGGAAAAGATGGTGCTTTTACCTTTCTCCATTATATGTAGTGGGCATCACTGAGCTGTAATGAAATTCCCATCTGGAATCATAATGGCCTAACTCGCTAAATCCAGACCCAAACATCTTGATTGTTTTGCAGTTTCCGAGTGCTCCCAAAGATACCCCCACTGGCAATTCCTGGCATTTCAAACCCAATATTTTAAACATCTTGTATTTTCCATTTTGATTCCAGTCAGGGGGAAACGATGTATGGCAGCTGATCAGATGGCAGCTTGGTTTAAGTTATTGGCTGATATCTTTATTTGTGCACCAGCCTTGTGAAGATATGTTGATTGCACTCCACTTGAGCCAAATCCTGCCTTTGCAAATTTGTTCTTAGCCTCTGTGCCTTCCTGGAGCCAGCTGAGCCTTGAGGGCAGGATTGGGCCCTGGGGGTGAAATAACTGGAAGACTTAATCAGTCATCCTCTAAGACATTGTACCTGACCCATCTCTCATGGGAAGCCGGGTCAGGAAATACCATACCCTACTCTCATGTAAGTGGAGTGGTCGGTGCATCTCCCCACACCACAGCCCTTCTGCCTCGTTGTCTTGCACCTTAGTGCTCCTATTGAGACTAGTATCTGTGGGGATAAAGGTGCTTTTCGGCTTGAATTAGTCATACCTTTTGTATTAAATAATGGGCAAAGAAGACATGGATCCCTGTTCATGCTCCCATCTCATTCTCAGAGGCAGAGTCCTTCATTGCTATCACTTATGGAGCTTTGCACCTTGTTGTGCAATGTATATGTATTTTTGTTTTAGAAAGAAGTGGTGAGGGATGACGTCTTCTGGGGTTATAACAGGCGCCGCATCCTTGACCGGCTGCGTTTGGATGGCAAGGTGGCCTATGTCACAGGTGGAGGACAGGGAATTGGAAGAGCCTTTGCTCATGCGTTGGGGGAAGCCGGTGCTAAAGTAGCCATTGTGGATCTGGACCTTGCAAAGGCAGAAGCGGTGGTCTGTGAGCTCAGCCTCAAAGGTAAGCACGGGACTGACCTGCAGGTCCTGCTGTACACAACCCGGTGATGAGTGCTGTAACGGGCTGCTTTCCTTGTTCAAACCTGACCCTTTCCCTGCGGTGCAATTCTCTTTCATCCCGCCCTGATGTTCCTCAGAATAGATCGTGCAGCAGCCAAGGCACCTCAGGCTTCACTAAGGATGGATGACAGACATGGCCTACACACTCGTTAGCACGTACCCCCTCCCTGGCACCTCTTCCATACCTAATGTCTGGACCATGAGCCAAAACACCGAAACAGGGTAGAGCTATGTCAGCCTGAATCTCTCGTTGTGCCCTCAAACTGAAGCAAAGTAATTTTTGAAACCCTCAGCAATAGCTCTTTCACACATGCATGATCAGATATAGGAACAAAATACTAGTAGACATAATAACTAAAATCCCAAATAAGAGGTAAAATCGTCTACAAGCCACATCTATTTTAGCAGTAAAAACAGAAAATGTAACATAAAATTGAATTTCCCCCTGGAGTCGTGCTAAACTGCAATTGTAAAGAGGAAAAGGAAAACTGGAAATATAATTTTAATGAGAAAAGAAAGGAAGTATTACTCATTTTGTAATTCTTTTTGTGAGATTTTGTGAGCCTTCTTCGAAGTTCAGTACTTCATCACCTCTAAAGACAGAGCTTTGCCCAGGAAATTTTCACATTCCCATTTGGATAGAGTCAGCAGTATTTGTTTCCACTCTGACTTCAGAAAGGGATTGGGCCATTGGAAACCATTTTCTCCAGCAAAGCCAGCCCCTGCAGATGTATTTCCATCACCCAGTCTCAATCAGCTTCCTGAGGAAGGGGCGAGGAGTGGTTCAGTTCTGGTTTTGGTACCATCCTGAGCCTCCACAAAGAACATTTTAAACAAAAAGTCCAGGTCCATACAATCCCAGCTCTAATAAGCAGGAGACTCTTCAGACTGAGCATCAATGCACTGGTTAAAGCTTAGATTGCTGGTCTGATCCCAAATAACGACCTAGAATAGAAAGTGTCCAGCTCCTATTACAAATTCTTGAGTCATCCAGTCCCTCTTTCCCTAAAGCTTTTCATTTTCTTATGCACTGAAGCCATATGGTCTTGGCACAAAGTAGCTGTGCCCTACAAGTTAACTTGCCTTTTGGACATTTTCTCACAGTGAGATCCTGCATATCAAGTAGAGCTATTCAGATAGAAATGGGCTACTTGATAGAGCCATGAGACTTTGGATGCCAACAGCCTATTTGAAAACTAACTTAACTTTTCTCCAGGGCATTTTCAGTATGAGTTTGATCATCCATCCTTCAATGGCTGCCCTATATCTCTGCTCCTTCACCGGTGGGCTGCAAGCCCGGAGGAGGGGGGTGTGTGTGTGTTACAAAATGCAGTCAGAGAGGTCATGAGGCGTAGCAAATATTATTGCAGTCTAAGGTAAAGAAAAATCTCGCTTTCAGTCTTCACACATCTTTATCCTTTGAGGTCACATATTCTCTATAAACTTGACGGTTGCAGCTGGTCAGGGCACATCTATTCCACCTCATGACGGTTTTTGAGGTTTCAAATTTATTGTCATTCCTTGTTGGAACAAAACCCAAACTTTGTAATGCTTTTGTGAAAGGGAATTATATCCCAATGCCCGTTTTTGGAAAGGATCTGAAAAGGTCAGGTTTTCAATCTGTCTCTCTCCAGAGGTAACTAGAGAGTCTAGCCTTGGACCTCAGAAGCTTTCCCGTGAAAACTTTTGTTGAAATCAATATGTTTCCATGAAACATTTTGCCTTCAAAGAAGTAACATACTCTGTTGGAAATAAATTTTGACAAAAAGGTTCAGCTAGCTTTACTCTCAAAATATTCACGAGTAAATTGAAGCAATTGTAATATTAATACATATTTTTCCTGCTATAATAAGCACAAAGGAGCTGTGATTCCCCCCCCCCGCCCCCCGCCCCCCGCTTTGGTTATAGATCTCTAACTCAAAGTTGGAAATGCAGTGCCCCAAGTCATTCCCATACTGATACTTTTTCAAAACATTTTGCTTAGCTTTCTTAACTCTGCTTTGCTTCTAATACCAAGGAGCCCTTTACTGTCTTATGGGACAATGCCATCATTTCATGATGAGTTTTAAACATCAGAACCTCTGTGATCCCAGTTTTAGCTTTGTTAGGCAGCTCAGGTGTATGTCCCTTGGCTACAGGCGTCTTTGTTTTTAGATCCTGTGTGAATACCTTTTTTAGCAGTTGCTAATGGATCCTGACAGAACCAAAAATGATGAAACATAACCAAAAAATCCTAAGGGTTACCTTCCACTACATACCCCTCTGTCTTCAGGGGGAATCACTGCCTGTACCTTAAGGGAAGAATTAGTCTGATGGGATTTTTAAAATGTGCGTTTTCACCGTAAACTATGCAAATGCCTTCCCCACAATGTCACTTCTGATCTTCTTGTCTATATGCGATGTATTACTTCCATTTATACTGAGAGACCAGAGATGAAGCCCGCTGGCAGAGGGGCCATGTACATGCCCCCTGCAGAAGGGCACCTTGGGCAGATTTGGCACATTGATGCTTCTCTAGCATGGAGCCACTGGGCTCCTCTCCCACCCCTCTCATCACAAAACTTGCCTCCATGAGCACCACAAAACTAAACTGAGGGCTGTAGAGATGCACTGTTACCATCATGCAGGTAGCAGCGCGGTCATGTGTTGGGTTTCTTACTCTGGTTGGGACTACCACATTTGAGCTATTTTTCCATAATTTATTTTATTTATTATTTTTAACAGGTGGTTTGGGAGGACAGTGGAGAGACAGAAAGTATTTTTTTTCTCTCTCTCAGAGTGCAGGGATATCAGCTGAATTGATTAAGGTCAAGCGTGGGACCCTGGTTTGAAGTGAGCTTGCCTTTACTGCTTCTTCACTAGACACTCATGCATGGCACCTTTTGTCTTGTTTTTATGAACTGTTGTATAAGATGAAGCCATACATGGGGTGAGAGTTGAAGGGCAGGTGAAGAGCCTCATTCTGTTACCATTAGTAACATGCTTGCACCCATTTTGTCTGTAAATTGAATAAGAAAGGTTGCAGCAGCTCCCTGTACGTTACATGTCTTGATAACAATTAGGAGGATCAACAGGGGCTGTCTGGCTATTCTTATTCTTCAGCATATTTAGCATAAAACCCGCGATAAAATAAGAGGTCTTGTTTTGCGGCAGAATGTGCATTCATTTTTGTAGGTGGCTGCATTGTAGGTCTGCCCTTTTCTCTGCCATGGAAAGCAAGGGGACTGCGGCATAGCTGAAGGCCAGAGGGGACATTAGCTCCCACGGCCCAGCATGGGAAGCATCCAAGACCAACATCCCCTTGGGGCGTGCGCTCCGGCAGGATCCTGGAGGCACTGGAGATCAAGAGGAGCTTTTCCATCCAAAAGCCTCTTTCCTGTCATTTTCTTCAAATATCACTGGGCAGATACTGCTTTGCCTTGCTGTCATGGAAGCCTCTATCTCAAAGCTCAATTTTTGGGAAGGTCTTCTCCTATTCTCCTAGGACAGGTTTAAAGCTTTTTTTTTATTATTATTATTTTATTAGAATGATCTAAAAGAGGGATCCATGGGGAATAAATTTTCCATTTAAATAGAAGTAAAAAACCTTCTTAATTGCTCTGAGCACCAAAGTGAAGTAAGCTTTTTGACATCTAGTGAGTGGTGGCATTTGCATAGATTCCTGTAGACTCCTGTGTGGAGTTGGCTCAGCATTAACCTTCCCATGGGAGTCAAGTGGAGCAAAAGGAGAGCTTGGTGCCAAGCAAACAGCCAGGCCTATGGCGCTGTTACATCAGAGCACCATGAAGTTGTGGAGGTAGTCCCTCATGTATTTGAGGAGGGATCTCTGATCCCTACATGTGTGTGAGTGGATGGTGTCCACAGTCCTTTGCAAACAGTTTTCTGAGCTGTTTTGCAAGGTCTGAAGTATCATTTGAGGGTTTAAATACAGTTGAGATGCTGATGTTATGGGTATGGTAGCAATCAAGTAGTCACATGCCTCCATGGGCAATCAGCCATACGTACGGTGAACCAGCCCTTCCTCTCTGCACTAAGGATCACCCTTTTCTTCTGGCTTTCTAAGGAGACCTGCTTATAAAATGCATCCTTTCCCCAATCCAGTGGTCTGTAATAATCTTGCTTTAGCAGCTGTAACTCCCAACCTGCGTGCTGTTTGCTTGCAGACTGGGATCTATGGTCCAACCCCAGCGGCTGCCTTCCTTCTTGTGAGTTAAGACCATTTCATCACAGCCCTTACTGGTGTAGCCTTGTTTGGCTTTCAGGATGGGTATAATCCCATTGGCTTCAGGTCCCCTGGTAGGCTGCTTATTTTGTTTAATAATAAGGATATGTAGAGCTGCTTTTGATAGTAAATTAAATGAAGCTATTTACTTTGCACTGGTGCAAAAGTCAGTCTGGGTTTTTCTAGGAAAAAAAAAAAAGTACAACTTTTGCATATTTCAAATCCAGTAAATCTCTTAACTTCCAAATGTTTATGTTATTCTGGTAGCATGATTTGCAATAAATAAGGCCAGGCACCATGACTACCGTGCCTGGGAACCTGCTGCTATTCCCAGTTAGCTCCCACCTGAAACTGGTTTGGTTTCATCTGAGGCTCCCAGCTGTCTGGATGCTGTAGTTCATCCCGAGAGCACTTTTTGGACAAACTGGTTTGATTTCTGCAGCATCCTGGGGGGAACTGGCATAAAACCCACCTGCATTTGAGCAAATGAAAGAGTCCTTTGCTTGATCTTGTTCCTGAGCTGTTACCATCCAGCCACGAGTGATGCTCTCCGTGGAAGTGCTCCCGGACAGGGAAGCTGCAGTTGAGGGTTTGGACAGAAGATGGTGCAGTGTTCAAAGCTTCGTCCTGGTGGAGTGGCAGACTCCACTCTCATGCCTCGGTTTGATGTTTGCCTCCAACAAGCAAACCTCCCACCAGTTAGCAACTTTAATAGCGGTATTACTGTAACAACCACCCCTTTTTGCTGCGATTTGTTGAGCAATGAATTAAGGTGGCACATATATATAAGAAATACGCATCTGTGAATTAATAAATAATCATAAAATAGTTTTTTTTCTTTATCTGTGAATTCCTGTACTGACTTCATCACTCTTATGTTAATACAGGGATTAAAAGCATTGCCCTCGCAGCAGATGTAAGCAAACCCGAGGACGTGCAAAGGATGGTGGATACAATCGTAGCTCGCTGGGGCACAGTTCACATTGCATGCAACAATGCGGGAATCAATATGAACTCTGCAAGCGAAGATACTTCCCTAGAAGAATGGGACAAAACTTTTAATGTTAATTTACGAGGATTATTTTTGTGCTGCCAAGTAAGTGTGAAACGCTGTACTGGTTTGGTTTGCAAACGGGTAATAATTTTCAAAGCATTTACTTTACCAAGATTTAATAACGCTTTTTTAGTAATTATCACAATAAAATTGGTTCTAGTTTTGGTGGAGTTAAGGAGACATTTGCTTTCATACCAATTACAGATTTTGGTCAATATTTTCAAAAGCAGCCAGTCCTTACTGTCTGCCCAAGCCCAGAACAGCCAGGTTTTTTGGAGGGTTATCTGACGCTTCCTGAAAACCAGAAAGCTTTGGGGGGCCATTCCCAACCTTAGTGATTATTTTGAAAAATATTGCCAACAGGGAAGAGGGTCTGAAATGGCAATGGGGTTTTTCCTGCATCAGCCATTTTTATACCAAGTTTTTATATCAAGTGCTTAAAAAAAATGTGTTGGCACATAAACTCTTCTGAAAAGTGAAGACTAATTTATTATCATGTCATTATTAGCACAATCACAAAAAGGGTCACTGGTCTTTCCTTTAATTTCTGTCACAGGCTGCAGGCCGCATTATGCTGAATCAAGGATATGGGAAGATAATTAACACAGCATCTATGGCAAGTTTAATAGGTGAGTGATGAGAGCTAACAGTTGTGCTTCAGAATCCATATTTTAATTACTACTGATGCTATTTGAATCAATTAAACCTGTATTGGGAAGGAGTAAATCACTGACATTTTGTATTAGAGGAAATGTACTACAAAATTTTTATTGATATCATTTTTCAACATTTATCTGTCCTCTATGTTTTAGAGCACTTATTACTTTTTATAGAAGAGGCGGAGTCACCTTCTCTGACTCGGATGCACTGATGGCATGGGAGAGGTGTCGGTACACTCCCCAGTAATTTCAGGAGAACGCGGTTGAGCGCGGGAAGCTGGGCTCCTGTGATGTTTACAAGCCCCCCAAAAGCTTTTGTGCCGGTCTTCGCCCCGTTACCCATGGGTTTTTTTATTATCCTTGCCAACAGGTGTCTCCACCAACGCTGCTGAATCAGCAGTGTCGTCAAAAGCGCCAATAAACCATCGTAACATATGGAATGAAATCCCTACTGCTGAGCTAATCTGGAAGGCAGTTACATGCTGGTGAACTGAGGCCCATGTAACAAAACTTGATCAATTACACAAATTAAGCATAGCCCTTTAGGAATTTATTTTATTGGTCTGGACATCTGTTGCAGTATTGTCCAAATCCAAAAATCAAATGGTGCCTTGGGTTGCCAAGTTAGGCAAGAAAATCCAGTAGCTATAAAAGTACAACTGAAAACCCCTGTATTAATATCATGTCCATCTGCTGAATGTTACATAAATATGCAGTCTTTTTATTTTCCTTGGGAATAACATTTATTTTTACTGTGCCCAGTTTGACATTCTGTGACATTCTGCTCAGTTTATTGCACAGTAACTTTAAATGTTTCTTCAAAAATGCATTTATAATGTTGTTGTTAATCTTTTTTTCAAGTGTCTTTACCAGCTGTTTTACTTATGCTTAAACACAGGAACCATCCCTCTGCCCCAGCTTTGTAGAGTTACAAAATCTCCCAAAGAAAAATAGTTTTGAAAAGAATGTAAAGCTTCAAATTTCAAATGCCCCAGTCTTCTGTGCTCCGCTCTGCACGCTGGGGCTTTGGTCTGGGCTTGGGCTGTCACCGTCCACATCATCGTCGCAAAGCAAAATTTGCTGGGAAGTATTCCACCCAGAGCAAGTTATGAAGCTCTGGAAATTGGCACCAGCCGGGGGTCTGCTGGTTTGGCCCACTGCTCCCGGCCTTGCTCTTGCAGCCCAGAAGTGCTCTCCGCTGCTTAAGCAGAGGCATTTCCCACCTTCTCCATCAGGCCCTGGCACAGTTCTGCCGAGCCGGGAGGTAATGCCATTCCACACAGCATCCACCCCAGCCCCGTCTCGGGGCTGCACCTCCTTGGCTGGCATGCCAAGTCCGCTGAGATCCACGTGGGGATCACGTTTGAGGGCGGTATTGGTCCTGGAGCCGGAAAAAAGGCTGGAAAGCAACCTTGAGAGCAGGCTGGAAGGGACATCACCAGATGCGTTTAAATGTCATTGGAAGTTAATACATGCCAGGCCAGAAGTTAAGAGCCGAAGAGATGTGTTTACCTTCTGAACCTGTTTGAATCTTGGCATTGAAAAAATCTAGTAGTTATAAAACTACGACTGAAAACCACGATGTTCATATCATGTCCATCTGCTGAATGTTAAATAAATATGTTGGTTGGTTGGTTATTTAAGTATGTTGGCCAACTGGCATAGTATGAAATGTTTCTAGAAATAGTTAGGGGATATTTTTTTTGTTGTTGTTGTAGGTTGAGTCCTTCCTCAGAAATACAGGAAAATGAGGAGACACTTAGCAGGATAGGGAGGTTTTTGTTTGTGATTTTTCCAGATACACTGCTCAGAATCAGTTTTAATTAATTGAAGATAAGCTGCATACATTTTGCATATGTGCATTTTGATTCTGGTATTTCACTGGAATTATTCCAGACGTATGCTTCAGCAGCGGAGACGAGGCTGCTGCCGCTCTGCAATTTGCACAGGTGTAACTCAGATCTGTAATTTTTACAGCGAATATCTTCAGTGTTAAGTGGCCTGGTCTTCTCTAGCTGTGTGCACCTCTCATTAACATTACATGGCTGCTTCAAGGTCAGGCTAGAAGCCTTATGCACCGAACAAGGTTGCAAAAACATAGCGTCAGGTGTTTAAAATGTAACGCAGCTGATGTTGGCAGCATTTTTATCTGCTTTCCTCCCATCTTCTCTGTCTGAAACAGGAGTGAGCGTCCTCGCTTCCCAGAAGCCTTACAAATTCAGATTTTTTTGGTGACACTGCTGGAGGCATCGCTTTATTCACAGGCTCTAGCCCTGTTTTGTATGAGTTTGAAGGATTGCAGATTTGCTCTTCTGTCTATAAGAGAAAGCGTGAAAGGGCGGCTTAGGGAAGGGAAGCGGAGGCAGGGTGCTCAGCTGCAGAAAGCCCACCCAGCGCCAGAGCTTCACAGCACCCGTTGGCTTCTTCTTGAGCTCTTTCAAGTGAGAGGGCCAAGTGTCTCAGGAGGGGGAAATCTCATCCTCTGAATTACCTTCCTTAGATATTCTTATGAAGACAAAACCATTTACACGGAAGGACTCTTGAAAACCCTGTCCGAGCACCCACCCCAAATCAGACAGCTGATTCTGATAGCTTGCAGCAACTCGCTGTTCTCACCCACGTGTGCTAGAGGTGCAGAGCTGGTGCCAAAACTCTTCTCCTCTTAGCAAATGCCGAATGATTTATCACAGACAGACATGTTTGGAAAGTTTAGCAAAGAACTGCTTTTGGGAGGTTACAAGGTTAACTACCGAAGTTGTCTGTAACTAGGAGCTGATGCATGGCAATTAATCAAGAAATTACATTCCAGCCCGTTTCGAGAGCCCCCACGGCGCGCTGCGTCTGGGGGGCGACGGACACATGTGGAGGGCAAAGTGGTTCTGCTGGTTGAAATGCGAATTATTTCATATTGAACAAAAAATGAGCGCAGAACAAATGCTGGCAGAGGGGGGGCATGGTGTGAAATGCTCTTTGTAGCAACCAAAGGGCTCCGAATTCTGAGCAAACCTTCAGCTCGTGCAGAAAACAAGAAACACTAATGGTTGCTCCCATCTTGCGTGTGCTTTAAATCTATTCTCAAACATCTATGTTGGAGGCAAAGGTCCTTATTCACATGCTCAGTAATTTACAGCAGGGCTTTTTGCTCTGTCAGAGTTTGGTAGCTCGATTTGTTACTGTGTTCTTTTCACGCTTTAAATTGACATACTCAAAACCAATAGTTTTAGCCAATAAAAGCAATTGTAGCTATGTTGGGATACCGTGGATGGTAGTGATCTAGAACTGACGCACCACCTTAACTTCATAAATTCAGACCAATTTATTTTCATCTAGCAGTGCCGCTTATGTGCCTTTATCAAAATGCTGTGGGGTTTGCCTGCTGTACCTTACGCAAGCACAGCGATTCACCTGCTTCCAGGGTTCAGCCTTACCTAACCCCGCAGCTACAGTTGCTTCCCTTTGTGATTACTGATACCAGCACTGATTTTCCCCACCCTCCCTCCATGAAAGAGTCAGCACTCAGCAACGCTCAGTACCAATACGGTGCTAATTACGGATCAGTGCTTTGCACCAGATTTCTTTAATGAAGTCATGACGGCAGCCAGGGAAGTCCAAGGAGAGACACTTTGTGGGTGTAAATCCCAGCAGCTGGACCGACTTGGTTTGACTCCCGTGGGTTTACAGCATTTTACACCCACTGGGGATTTGTCCTTAAGTAGCTTTCCTGGGAATACTGCAAGTGTGAGAGCTGGTGGAGGGGCAGAGCCACCCGAGCACACAGCACTAACAAGCTTGAACATTGTAATTAGCAAGCCGATCATTTTCCCTCTCTGACTGACATGTGACATCTCTGAAACATTTTCAAAAGCTTCACATTTTGAAAGTGGTGGGTGTTCGGGATTTTTGGGACACACCTGTGCTCACATCCACACAAACACTGATTAGATAATATGATGTGTTTGCTTCAAACTATGGATAATTTCAAAATTAAGGAGAATAATTTGTTCCAAAAAGCTATATAAAATATAATATGTTATATAAAATCTATTATGCACTTATATTATATTATATCATATAATATCCTATTACATAATATAATAACATATCATATTATATCATTATGCTATACTATATTTTATTAGTATTACAGTATACAAGCATTTTGTATATAAACATACATATGTATATAATATATGAATGTGCATGTGTGTACTTGATTATTTATCTTTCTTAGGAGTAGCTGAATATTGCGTATGTATGCTTAATACATTGGTTTTGGCTTTGCCCAAATACAGAACCTTATAAATGTCTTTATTTCTTTATTTTTTTTCTCCATTTTTTTCCAGTAGCCCAGCTGCTGAGGCAAAAACGTTAGATGGCAAAATACAGACTTAGAGTTTTGTGTTGTGGGTGGCTGAATTCATTTTGCTCCCTGCCTAGCGTCAGGGAAAATGGCAAATAGTTCATCTCAATGCAGGGAATTGTCCATGTAGTACCTAAGCCATCTTAATTTGCGGAGAATAAATAATTTTCTATTTCTGAATCCTTTCTAGTCCCGCACCCGCAGAAGCAGCTGGCGTACAACGCCTCGAAAGCCGGGGTCGTAAAATTAACACAGACATTAGGAACCGAGTGGATTGACAGAGGAGTAAAAGTCAACTGCATTTCCCCGTAAGTAAAACGTAGTCTCATTTTGAAAGTACAAAGAGAATGAAATGTTCTAAAAAGCTCAAATGAACAGTATCTCAGCAAATAAAGTTTCTAATTAGCAGGTGGATTGCATCCCTTTTTATGTTGTCTTTTGCTTAACAAAGGTTTAAATACTTAGAACCAAGCCTGCTCTGTTGCTGTGTATACTCAAGGATTTAAGAAGAGGTTTTAGCATTTGATAATAGGTTTTCCAATATCATGAAGGGTAGTTTTTAGCATTTCTCTTCCAGATGAAATATTTCCTTAGTCTGTCCAAGCCTTCTGCGGTTAAAGAAAAGGCTTTTGACACTTAATAGACAATACTTCTTTCCCCTTTTTACTTGAGACAAATATATAGGCACTTTAACAGCCACATTGTACTGCTGTAATTGAGATACTGTTCAGCTCTGACAATCACAGGAGGCCAGGTGTAATTTTGTAAATATATATATATATTTATGACAAATTACATTTTCCTTATTTTTAGAGGCTTAAAGCTGTATGTTTTATTTTATGGTATTTATTCCCACAAAAAGTTTTCTTGCCACACATGCTTTTTCTCTCCCTTTTTCTCACACACATGCCCAACACAGTCATTTTATTAAACAATTAACAGTGCATGATAGTGCTAAGCAAAAACCCAAGTGGATAGCGTTAATTGGAAGCGGTCAAATTCCGTAGACCATTGAAGTCAATCAGAGTAAGTATGAAGGGCAGGATTTTAACCCAGGAGTTAAATTGTAGTAATGAAGATATAATGTACCTCAAATTAGGAAAAACAAATTACATATTTTAATCCACAAAGTGGAGTAAAAAAAAAAATCACAGAGCTCAATGGCAACTGCCTCTGCTTCTACTGTTGGTCTGCTCTCCACTCATGCTAGCTGTCTTCCTTATGATTATTTATTACTAATTATACCAGTGACTCCAGCCGTCGCTCTATGTGATCCACAGATTCTTTAAACAGCATCTTACTTCGTAATGGGATTTTCCCCATGCCAATGCTAGCAGCTCTGCAACAGTGTTCCCACAACCAGCGCTACTGAATTTACACTGGCTTTCGGGAGCCAGGGGGGATGAAGGGAATTAGGGAAGCTCAGTAGGACCTGGCAGGGACTGTGTCTGAAAACACGCAGGTAATCTTTACCTACAGAGGTGGGATAGTAGTGGCACATTCACAGCAATCACGGATAAGGAGGCTCTTAGATGAGGAATTACCCATTTCTAGAGGGTTTACATAAATTTAAAAAATACCCACTGAATGATCAAAACTTTGTATAAGTTGGAAGCACACACATTTGAAGAAGTGATGTTTCTGGAGGCAGTTGTCAGATCATGGAGAAAAAATAGTCGCGCTTCTTTTTTCTACTTTTCAAGCCAAAACGGGGTTGCATTTTGATCACCCCTACCTGTCCTGAACCTTAGCTCTGAGCTTAAAATCCTACAACAGGAAGAAGGAGTTTCTTTGTGGAGGAACAGCCAGAAAGGGCGCACAGAGGACAAACGTTTTGCTCTCTTTAAGGTCCCCCGTTCTGGACAGAGCAGTTCCCACTAACGCAGCTGGGGACCCGGACTGAACCGCTCCGGCAGCCAGGCAGAGCTTTCCTCCCGGCGGTCCAAAGCTTTGGCAGACACCCTCGCACCGGGGCCGCCCGGGGAGCTCTGGGTAGTGTTCAGAGGAAGGAGCCCACAGCGGTCTGTATAGCTCGGATCCCTCCTCACCACAAGCAAAAGCCACATATACTTGAGAGTGAATAAATATTCACATTTACCCTTCTGCCTATATGAGACGTGAACCTGCATTTCAGCGCAGGTTTGGACTCATCCTTAGAACTGTGGACCCCACCGGTCTTGTTGTTTTGTCACCTGATGTGACTTACCGAGGCACAGGGACATCTTCAGCCCGCTTGAGGTTGGTACCCAACACCGGGCAGCACCCTCAATGCAACAGCGCATCTGTCAATGCTTCAAGAGTACTTTGCGGGGTTGAAAAATGTCCCATATGCACAAGTCTTTCTGAGCATGGATGTCCAACCTAGCATGTAGCCATCTTATACATGCTAAGGATTTGGGGATTTTGAGAAGCGTGAGGACCACAGAGGTAGCTATAGGGCGTGATGGTATCCAAGATAATCTCTGGATAAGTAAAATATTTAAGTGTGTCCTTAAGTCCACTCATGGTTGCATTAATGCTTTAAGGCACTCTCAGCTACCTCTGTCTGAAGCTCCAAACACTCCAGCCTGGCCTTAAGCATTATTTCACCATGCAAACCTTATGGCCTTTTTTCCCTCTTGCTATCTGGTCACTTTTTATCAACTTAATTTCTTAATGAGTGCATAAAACTTATGCAGAGCAATGCATAAAAGTTATCAATGCATAAAATGTTATGGCAGACTCCTTAGGATAATTTATTGCATTTATAAAATGGAAGATTCAGGCTTCTCTTGCTGGCCAGGCAAGCCTCATGCCCATGGGGAGAAGGTGGCCAAGACTCCCTGGATGCTTTGGCTGACTTTGCCTGTTGCTCCAGGCAGCAGCGAGCATCTTCGTGTATCGTGGAAACTGTGCTCGGCCCTTCTGCCACCATCTAGTGCAATTGCCTTGTAGCCTGCTGCACAGCTGATGCCGTGCAAAAGTAAAAGGGTGCTGGAGTCTTCCTGACAGGGACGTGGGGGTCGGGCTGCAGAGGGGACCTGGGTGTGGCAGGTGATGCCTGGCTGCCCATGGTGTGTTTCAGTCCCTTTCCTGGTCCCCGCACATGTGAAGTGTGTTGGGTGTGATGGAGCAGGGGACTTCAGTCTGGAGAAGAGGAGGCTGAGGGGAGACCTCATCGCTCTCTACAACTGCCTGAAAGGGGGTTGTGGGGAGGTGGGTGTTGGTCTCTTCTCCCAAGTGACTAGCAACAGGACAAGAGGAAATGGCTTCAAGTTGTACCAGGGGAGGTTCAGGCTGGATATTAGGAAAAATTTCTTTCCTGAGAGAGTAGTGAAGCACTGGAAGAGGCTGCCCAGGGAGGTGGTGGAGTCACCATCACTGGAGGTGTTCAAGGAACGTGTGGACGTGGCACTGCAGCACATGGTTTAGTGGGCATGGTGGGGTTGGGTTGATGGTTGGACTTGATGATCTCACAGGTCTTTTCCAACCATAGTGATTCTGTGATTTAGAGGGCTGCTGGCTTTTGGCATGTGCAGCACTGGAGCACTTTGCTTTTGCAGCCATTGCACCGAATCAAGGCCCATTTTTTTGGGGCTAATTGCATCCCCCTGCTTGATTTTCAAGGCATAAAATGCCATAATGTGATGACCTTTGGGATCTTCAGCTCAACCCACGGCTGCAGTCAGGCCAGCTTGTCCGGGTCCCCATGAAACTTAGCAGTCCCAGGGGATGAACCATGTTCTGCAGGGATTTGGGTTTGGGCTGCAACGGGCAAAGACTCTTCATCCCCTGCATGCCTGCCTTGCTCCCCTGGGGCGATACAGAGGCAACCATATGGTGCTGTACCAGGCTTTTAGCCTGGCAGGTACGAGGAGCTGGAAAGCAGGTAGGGTGGGATCACCACAGGTTTTGGGTGTACCCCATCCTGGGGGAAGGAGAGGCAGAGCTGGCAGGAGAAGGAGCACCCCAGCATCACCTCTGAAGGCATCCCAATTAAGCAGCATTACTATGCCCATTAAGCAGCAGTCATTGCTGGTGAGTATCTTTGGACTTAAATCTAATTCCTTGGGAGATGTCCCAATTAAGTGGATCTCTTGATTAAACACTTCCTGATTAAGTGGAGTGTACTTAACTCATTCAAATTAATAACTCATCTGAAAGAAATCAAGTTACACACAGATGGAATCTTTTTTTCCTCTCATTTGGGGATTGAGCGCACGTAACAATTCCAGTTAAGTATCTGGTAAGTGATATTTTTCCTAATGCGTCTCTCGAAGTGGAAATGTTTTAGGCAATAGTTTTTTTTTTTTTTTACCTGATGTCTTAAATTGTCCTGTGTATCAATAATGAAATATTGATGCTCATGTCTAACGTTAAGGAACCAGCAGTTTGATATTACATTGACATGCAACAGAAAGTACTGATAGGCTCAGCACTGCATACGAGATGAGGTAGGGAATTAATGCATTGGCAGTTGTCTTTGCTGGAACTGGTTAGAAGCCAACTAAAATCTGCCTAAAAGGGTTCGACAACATTAAATTGCCCAACTTGGCACCAAAGCTTTCCCAGAAGA
Source organism: Gavia stellata (assembly GCF_030936135.1). Classification (NCBI taxonomy): domain Eukaryota; kingdom Metazoa; phylum Chordata; class Aves; order Gaviiformes; family Gaviidae; genus Gavia; species Gavia stellata. Next base: position 19,867,438 of record NC_082605.1, read on the forward strand.
TGTGTAGTATCAATGACATGCCTAATATTTATAGTGCCATCAGTATGTGTGTTTGCAACTTTTAAGTTTTGTGCTATATTTTTTTCTCATTTCTATAACAAAAATTTGTAATGAAGTTTTGTTACACATCTAAATTTTTGCTACTTGAAGCGAACCTGAAGAAAGGTCCAGCGAGAGGCACAGCGCTGTGATTTACAGGTTGCAGTGATCAGACCAAAGATAATTTTTCCAAACAGATTGAAAAATTTCCTCTTTTTAGCAAAATCTGTTGTGCTGTAGGACTATGTGTCGTATTCCCTAATCTGCATTCCCTTGGGGTTAAAACATATATGTAAATTTAAAAAAAATTAAAAAAATCGTATGGCTCTTATTCTGATATCTGCTAGTGCAAAGCCAGAATGATTGTGTTGATGGCTTTGTAAGCACGGTGAGAGGCACGTAAGGGAAAGGAGTCCAACATATTTCACGTCTGCTGCTCAAAGCACGTTTCTCTCTGAAGAAAACCAGTTCTCGAGGAGTTTGGGAGAGCGAGGAGGGAGAGCAGGGGGCTGTTCTTGGGGGAAATAAGTAAACCGTCTGCAGTCCTGTACTGGAATGTGTTTGATTTTATCGCGTTGCCAGAGCTTAAGTGAGCTGCATTGCTCAGTGTTTCTGAACCGCTCCGGTGTTTATTGACAATTACAGTAAAAAATAAAGCCGACATTTAAATCCTGCCCGATCAGTGAAAACAGAAATGTTTGGGGGAAAATCTGAATTAGTTCCACTTCGTAACAGAGTAAATAGCAGATTTCAGCCTTCATTTAAAACAAAAGGTAAATCTCATACCCAGAATCCAGTGTGTCTCAAAAAATTATTTCCTTGGAAGTATAAATTGGGATGCCGATGAAGTTTCAGAACAAAACGGGTATTTTTATACCTTGTTCATTTCATATTTATCACTAGCTTGTTTGCTAATTTTCATTTGCAAGAGGCAATTCTTCCAGCTAACTGGCTGCCTCAATGGGCCACTGATTTCTTTGAAGTGACAGTCTGTAAATATGCATAAAAAAGAGATGCAATTAGCGTGTGTGTGGTTCAGTGCAGCCTGATTTCATTGGCAAGTTTACCCACAGTGTTGATAAGCTACATTATCTAGAAAATTGGCCGCTGAAAAACAGCACCTCTGATTGCCAGCAAAGGTTCCAGATAACAGGGTGCTGAAGAGAAATATAATTGAGGTTGAATATGTTAACCAAGGTGTCACATGCTCCTTAGAAGCGCTAATTTATCAGCATGTTGGAATTTTTATTAACATTTGGAATGCATTTCTACCACACTAATGAAGTGGAATTGGCAGTTCAGGTTTTAGTTATTGTCATTTCTGAGAAGTTAAATGTAATTTCTCGTTAGACACAGTTATGTAAATATATTTGTTCAGGGGCTGAAAAAATTATACATTTCGCAAAATACAAATATGTTGTTAAGGGGGAGTATGACAAATCAGTCGCAGTTAAAGTCATAAAAGCCAGCCAAATGTTCGCCCTGCATTGTGCTTTCTGGAGCATCACTCATTTTTAGGGCACCTGAAGAAAATGAACTTAGCAGACTTTAATAAATGGTGTAGTCACTCATTAATGTAAAAGAGGCAAGACAGGTAAATGCGTTGTGATTTCTCGGGGTGTTGTTTAAGGGGAATCGCTCTGGGCGTGCTGTGCTTATCTTTGCCTCTCCTTTCTTTGCGTGGGAAGGGTCTGGTGCCCAGAAGGGCACTGCCTTTTGTTTCCCCTGTTTTTTGGCATATGGAAAGTTGGGCTGTTTTCGGTTTCTGGGCTGTACACAAACACGTTGTGTGACATTATGCTGCGAAGTGATGAGAAGAGAAATTGGTAGAAGGATGACAGTTCCCAAAAGCCGTGACAGACGTGGTTCAAGGCGCTTTCGGTTCCAATGTCATGCTTGTTTTCTATTAAAAAAAAAAATAAACTGGTGATTGCAACGAGTAACCTAAAAGTAAGGGGGTACTGCTATTAACTAAGAAGATAGTATGTGTGTACTCACTTTAGAGAAAACCTCTAAGCCTGCCCGTCGGCAAGAGGAAAGAAGCGCTGCTGAAGTTTGCATCCTGACTTTCAGCAGAGGCAGAGCAGGTCTGACTTGCACATCCCCTTTGTGCTATCTCACTGTTTTCCTTCCGAACTAGCACCTCGAAAACCTGTAAGTGCTGCCTTTCCTTCTGGGGAAAACCCGGTCCTAAACTCTCGGTGCGTGTGCTCGTTGCAGGGGCATCGTCGACACGCCGCTCATCCGCTCCAAGGACCTGCGGCCGCTGGTGCAGCGCTGGCTGGCGGACATCCCCGCCGGGAGGCTGGCTCAGGCGACCGACCTGCAGGCTGCCGTCGTCTATTTGGCCTCCGAAGCCTCGGACTACATGACGGGCCATAATCTGGTCATCGAGGGCGGCCAGAGCCTGTGGTGAGGGGCATCATCCAGCATCCCCTCTCAGGAGCACAGGTCAATTTGGGAAGTGCTTGTTAGAGTTTAGCTTAGTCCCAGTTCTGGCCTGTGTGGCTAAGTGGCCAGCTCACATGAAATTACTGTTTTCTTCTTTCGGGTGTTGCTTTGGAGACTGGTACGATGCAAAAAAGCAGAAAAAAGTAATCCTTCATTTTCAACATTTTCATGTTTTTCACTATGCATTCAGGTTTCTGTTAAATTAGTATTTAATGATATAAAGGCACATTTACTGCAGTGAGATCTGGCTATTATTTAGTTTAACAGGAGGCATTTTTAAAGCAATCAATATTAGCTGGTCTGTGTAGTATATTGTTCTCAGGCGATTTTTTGTATTCAAGTTGTTCCAGTGACATCTGTGAGTGGTGGAAAAACAGTTGGATGTAGTGTTAAAAAAATAAATTAGTTCATTGCATTTGAACCTGAATGTTGCCATTTTATATTTACTGGTGTTCTTAGTTTTTGACAGTGTTTTTATACAAACACCCACATAAATGCCCCTGAAAGAAAAGTACTGTACTTAATAGAGAAACATGGTTGGTAATTACAATGGCTCTAATCCAAAGCCCATTGAGGTAAGTGGGGACTGCTCATATACTTTAAGTTAAATGCATGTGTAAGTGTTGATACAACTGGATCTTTGTTTTCCTTGATAGGCAGATGTAAGCAAAGGTCATCTTCCAAATTTTTTTTTCCCTCCTGTAAAATTCTGAAGACAGCTCTCGGATGTAAATCAGGGCCAGCTCAAATGATATCAATACAGTTCTGTTGGCTGAAGAGCTCATTTCGGCAATAGTGCTGGGTTCATGGCTTATAGGCAGTAAAACGTGGCACAGTAACACTGCCGTTTTGATAACACTCTGAATTTATACAGACTTCCATCCTGAGGGCCTTTAAGCATAACCTAAGGAGAATTTACGGGAAGGAATTCACTTGCAAATCCTCATGTCATTTGTTTTGCATTTGGCAGCTCTTTGTTACCATAACATAAATAATTGTGGATGAATGTCATTACTTTGATTAAGTGCTACAAGTCCATACATTGGCTAGCCATTATTGTGGTGAATTGCTATAATGGCTTCAGACTTGACATTCACCGCCACATTGTAAGGTATGCATCTCGCTGACGTACTATCATCGTTATCGTGGATAAAGTGCAAGAAGATACTTGTCTTCATTAAATTTTCTATTAGACCATTGATAATTAATACATATCTCATGTTTCATCTTGAGTCGTTTTCCTGGGGAGTGTTGCTGTTAAGCGACTCAGGGCTAGAGCTTTTTGGCTTGAAATCCCCGCCTTGTGTGCATGATCTAATTTATTGACAATGCTCTGCAAACTCACAGGCTTAAGGAGAGCTCAATTTTGGATAAATCTTCAAGAAAAACAATTAAGGATTTAAACGTTTTATTATTTTTCTGGGCTCACAAAACCTTTTCTCTCTTAGCTCCCACACTTGCATCATTTTGTGTCATGCTCTGGAGGGCTCGGCGGAGTTCTCACATCCCTCTGGCTGGCTTTTCACCCAGAGGTTAATGTGCAAACATTGGTGAACTCATCAGGAGCTCTTCCAAGGGATCCTAGAGGGGCTTGTATACTATCGCTTGGACTGCTGGTGAACAGTTTGTTGCAGCTCCTACCTAAAGTGTAAAATAACAAACTTTAGCTAATTTGAAACATGAACTGCAGTTGGCACTGGGACTGTAACCCGTGTTCTCACTTTCTCAGTAGAAAGACCAAGGGCTGGACAGGCTGCTGAGGCTGAACTCCCTTCCCCTGCCTGGAGATGGTTGCAGGTTAGCACCAAAAGGCGCTGGCAGGGCGTTGCAGGAAGCTGAAGTTCATTGCCCTGACGCTGGGTGTTTCTGGGAAGATTTTCAGCCAGCAAGGGTCATGCTGTGACTTTTGCAAGCTTCAAATTAACTTTAAAAACAAAAGCCAGACAGAAAAAAAAAACCCCTCAGACTTTAAAAAATAATAAAAATCAAAATGATCTCTTAACTAAGCAGCCTTCAGTGTTTGGACTAGAGCTTGTCTCGCTCCGATCTGTTTGCCCCCAGGCTCTGCCTTTGAAGGGCTGAGCGGGCAGAGCAGAGAGGAGTGAGTTTACCTGCCCAGGCTGATGTGGGGCTTGGACCCTGTTTGGAGACGCTGCCGTGCGCCCACGCGGACCCCGGCTCTGCCCCTTGCTGGCCCAGAGAGGCTGGTGGAAGAGGCTGTTCTCATCGCTACTCGCTCCGTGATACAGGAGGGGCTCAAGACTAAGCAGCCCAAGGGAGTACGGCACTCAGTGCCAAGTCCCGGGGGTGACGGGCAAACACCCTCGTGGCCCTTTTGGTTTGCGTGGCATCCTCACTTTGGCCAAAGAAACGGATCCTGGAGGACAGCAGCTGTCACAGGTGTGTGAGCTGGCCTGTGTCCTGCTGAGGACAGACTTTCACCTCTCTCCTCCGCGCGCCTGTATCCAGGGCTTCATCCATTCAGGGGCTCCAGCAATGGCATTGTGGCTCTTCATGGTCTCCCCTGTCATTTCCCGGGGGAAAAGGCTGATTTCCACCCAAAGGCAGGGCTGACGGTGCTAGTGATGCTTCTGTCTGATAGGACCAAACTTCACATTTGGGTTGGGGTCCGTGCCTTGCTGCGCAGTGGCTGCTCCCAGGGCCCGGGGCTCCCCGCTGGGTGCAGGATCGCACCCGGCCTTGTGCAGAGGGGGAGGCTCACTGCCCCAGTCATGGTGTCTCTTCTGGCAAGGCAGCCCTAAAGCAAGTGGAAGCTGCGATTTTCCCTTGCAAGGGAAAAGCAAAGCTGAAGAGGGATGCAAGAAAAGCCTTTTCCCCCTCTTAGCACTGAAGACCTGGAGGAAAAAACAAAAAAGGGGAAACATCCTGGGAAAAAAGCGCCTTTCTGGGGGATGCGGGTGAAGCTGCGAAATGGCAGCGCCTGTATTTGGTGAGGTTGTTCAGGGCGGCTCAGCCCCGGCGCTGGCGGCGGGGGCGCGGAGCGGCGCGGAGCGGCGCGGGGCGGCGGCGCGCAGGGGCGGGCGGCCGCGGGCGGAGGCGCCGTTCCCGGCGGTACCTCTAGGAGGAAACCTCAACCTGTGCTGTGTCTGCGGCAGCCGCGCTCCCGGCTCCGCTCTGCAACTTCCATTGTAGCCAAGTTCGTACTTTCGATATTTCTGAGTTTTTTTTTTTTTAAACATTTATGTAGAACACCACATAATTGCAGAAAAGATAATAGTCACATACCCTAGGGCTTGGTGTACACTTATGTTAAAAGTACAGCTTTTATTGGCAACTAAAGTAATAACCTTTCCATGTCAAATTGCTTTAAATTAAACTTAAAAAAAAAAAAATGCTGGCTGATACCCACACTTAGTAATTGTCAAACATTAGCATAATGTGGAATACTAAAGCTGCCTAAATCTTGGGTTTAAAAATAATTATTTACTTAGGTAAATTCTCTATTCAAAAGCATAATATTAGATTTTTTTAAACACAGTCTCCTCGATGCGTATGTTAAAATACAGACTTAAGCTTGACACAGAAGCGAGAATGTTATTGTGGCCTCTGAGAGGAAAAAGAGGGATTTTATACCTTTAGCTCATCCACCCGTCATTGGTCACCCTGAAAGAAATGTGTTCAGGTGACACCTCCGACGGCATAGGTGCTGCGGGTGACATCTGGTGACCCGAGCCAGTGACCTGGAATACCTACTGATCGCACCCCACGCCGCAACCCTGAAGTGCACACGTAACGTTTCTCACGCCGGAGGACATCTGGGAGACGGGTGGCTCAGGTATGTGGGAGTGCAAAGCCAAGGGCAGCAGGTCGCTAAAGTGTTTCATACTGGTGCATTTTATTTATCTGTTTCAGCACATAACTGGAGGAAATGTGGTGGGGACCATCCAAATTTCCCATGCGAAGCAGGAGAGGAAACTGTGCACTGCGAGATGTGGCTCTTGGGGTTTTCTGCTGCACGTGGAGGAAACTGGACCTACCAGGTGCTGTGAGGACACAAGTCCTCATGGTTTTCTGCTTTTTAGGAGGCCCAGGCTCTGACGTGCCCTGCTGAGGACTTCCATCCCTCTGCTAGGGCTTCCCTGTGGAGCCCACCACAGCACTGTGAGTCCACCGGTTCTTTCTCAGAAACACGCCAATGTTTTGCTGGAAGTTCAGCAAAACCCATTTTGGAACATTTTCTTAAAGAAATCAGCAGTTTCCTTAGGGCAAAAGGTTTTGTGGCAAATTCCTGCACCTTTGGCTAGCAAGGGAGAAAGGGACTGCCTTTCCCACTCCTGTAGGGAGCAAGAAGCTCTGGGCGGCTCTTGCTGCCTTTCTGGCCAGCCGATGGAGGAGCAGAAGTGAGTGGTAGCACCTGGGAACAAGAGGTTTATGATCTTCAGAGAGAGAGTTAAACAGTTGTTGGGAGGGAAAATGCAAGGAGCTGAGGACTGAAAATTGGATACCTTTCCCAGCCTTGCCTAATACCATATGTGTTTTACACTGTGATTGTAAATCTGATTATATATTAATTTCCACACCGTTTTAATTCTTCAAAGCAGGGAAGGAAAGTACATGCTCTTCCTTGGAGAACCCCAATGCACTCTTACACCATATGCCTTCTCACCAGAACAGGTTGAAATTCTTCAAAACTCTCAAATCACAGTGAGTGTTTGCTGCTAGATTTTCACCTACCCGGTGTCTTTTCTCCATTCAGTACCTCTTTCCTCGTTCTCTAGAACTTCCCTCCCCCCCAGTCCTATCTGACCGCTTTCCCCTGCTCTGCTGCCAGTGCTGCTGCTGCCGCCCCATCGGACCGGGGCAAACGGAGAAGAGTGGAGAGGGACCAAGCAGAGTACGTTGACGGTACACACGCGTTACCCAGAAATACCTCTCAATATCAAGGCCTGGATTTAGCCTTCATTTACTTGTACCCCAAACAACTCCGTCGCAGTCTATGAAGCTTCTGGTACCAGGACTTTATTGGTGGTAGCAAATGCAGGAAGACTTGTTCATGGGTGAGTACAAGTAACTCCCACCTCAATCCCTTCCCATTTGAATACGTGAATATGTTCTTGAATCCGGGGGCGGCCTGAAAATGTGTACAGGTATAAGAGTAGGCTGTAGATCCCATTCCCACTTTTGTTAAAGTCCTTTCTCAAACCTGGGCTTGATTGAGGACTAATTCAGCCCTTGCTGGCTTAGGCGTGGGGACAATATGCCCTCCCCTGGAAGATGTCCTTCGGGACACAACCCCACACCGCAGCTGCAAGCGCTTTCTGCCATGCTCTATTTGCTCCCCTTTCACCAGCATAGCATGCTGTGTACAGATGCAGTTTGTGTCTTTAGGAAGCCTCATTAATTCACAAGATGCATATTTTTTTGCTTGACAGTTTGTAACAGCTTCTTAAATGTGTAAACTAGCATTTTCAGATTTGTATTAAAATACCGACAAATAGATTTATGTTTCCATAGGTTACTTTGAATGTCCAGACAGACTGCTGACGCTACCTTACATGTACAGTTGTTGCATAAATGATATGTTAACGCATGAGAGAAGCCATTCATTTGAAACTGTTCAGAATGATTAAGGGCTTTAATTATAGCCCTGATTAAAACAAGGCTTTTGGTAAATAGCAAAATGGCAAATACTATGCTATTCCATTACAAACCTCTCTTGATGACAGTGTGGTTTGTCTCTGTTGCTTCTCTTATTGTCATATCGCTCATCCAATTCTGATGTTCATATCCCACCTGAGAAATGGTAACAGGCTTTACTTCAATGCTTACCTGTGAATAAGGTGTTGGAAGTGTTGATTTTCTTTTGGTATGCTGCACAGTGCCTATGCTGCAATAGATGAATTAGTTGTGGGACTAGGTTCACTACTATATATTACTTTTTCCAGGTCTCAGGTAGATGTACTCATCATCTTGCATGAAACCATGTTAGTGCTCTTCAGCAGGATTTCTCAGGGCAGTGCGATCCTCTGGGAGATCAGTTTTCTCCCCTTTTGCAGGGGACTGTTGCCTCTGGTGGCAGAAAATATTGGTTATATTTAGAGCCTCCAAGCAGCACCACGCAGAACACAAGCTTCAGTGAACTTCAGCATCTTTCTGTCCAAGCATTTCACATGCTCCTTAATCTTCTACATAAGGTTTTTTCTTTATTTCTAATTTTAAACAGATCTTTCACTGCAGAAATGTTGGGAAGTCTCTTCTGAGTGATAGAAATGGCTTGAGTGGGTCGCAAATGCTAGGAAGTCAACCTCCCTCCTTCTCCTCTCTGGTACTTTCTGGAGTTAGTCTAGTGGTCCTGAATGAAGAAGCAAATCTTCTCTCTTCCGAAGCTCCTCATAAATGTGCTTGCAGTTAATATGAGTCCTTTTATATTCTCTCCCTTCAAATTCTTTGGATTAAAACAAATACCGTCTGGTTCTTTTAGCTCTTTTGATTATATATTCAGAACTATTGTGTATCCTGGAAAATGAGTTCTTTTCAGTTTTCACTTTTCTTGACAACAAGCTGAAAAATTTCCCCAAATGAAAATTTTCTGCAAAAGTCTTGGTTTGTTCCAAGACCCATTTTTCAAATAAGTAACGTTTTGATGAAAAAATGCCAACCTGTTCTACTTAACAACTGTTCGTAGAACTGACGAGAGAAAAACAAGGAATTGGAGAAAAAAATTACCGAGTCTTTTATGTAGAGTTAATCTTTGAATATTCCTGTTGTTTCAGTAACAGACAAGATGTTGGTACAAGTAGATGAATATTTAAACATTAGCGTTTACACTGACTTATCTTCTCGATAACATATTGATCTCATTCTTTCTATAGAGATTATTATGGACTTCCCACAGAGTCAGTGAGCATCTTAATGAAGTCACAGGCTGGACGTTTATGTAGGTATTTCCTTAGAGGTTGGTTATACAGACAAACTATGCACTGAATAAGCCCCCACAAATGCACCTCAAGTGTAAAACCGCTCCATGTTTCTGCCTTTTTATCATCGCTTGCATGTGTGATCAGGTAGAAAGGTTGGCGTTGTGATGCAGTCTTAGCTTAGTATCTGTTATTCATTGCGTTTAAAATGACCAATAGCTTTTCTCTTCACCGAAGCATCTGGAAGCTGATTTAGGCTGTCCTTCCTACGGAAATGGATGTTTTTCAGGCATTAAAATTATGCCTGAGAAGTGAGAAACTCCACAGCCCTTCCCATGGACACCTCTAAATCTGTGTCCACGCTTTTGGGAAGTCTCCGAAGGGCGCTGTGCTCACAAGGGAGTCCCAGCGCACCCGAGGGACGGTGGCCGCTGCTGCCCCTGACACCAGGTGAGAGGATGACTGCCAAGCGGCTGTCACTGCTGCGAAATTTAACGCCGATAGAAGTATGCCGCTTGGATTAATATAGGATCTGTGTTATGTTAGTGGCACCAAATGAATTTTGCAGTGGATGGAGATGTATGGAAAGAGAGGTTATAAAATGAAAAACATATTTAGTGCAGTAGAATATATGCTAGTGTCTTTCAAGAGAACTTTTTTTAAAAAAATGAACAGTACTACGAAGGAAAAACATTAAGTACATAATAAATTATGACTCAGAGCAAAGCTCTCATTGACTTTAAGAGGAAGGCAGGATTTAATTTTCAATGTAGTTATTAAGAAATGCCTCTCACTGACATGAAGATGAGAGGCAGACAACGCTGATCGGTGGGACAGTGAACAGTTGTCAATTCCATTAATATTTAAACTGGACAGTAGGTTTGGAGTTACTCTTATAAATAGCTGCTTTTTCCAAGACTTGCAAAGTCATACAAGTGCTCCAAGATTCTAAAAATCTTCAAAGAGTAATTTGTCAGCCTCATAGTTCTCAGCCTACGACTCTCTCTGCACACCTGGATGAAGAAGAGTGTCATACAGGCAAGAAGGCTTCTTCCAAAAGGTGTTCAGGACAGTAGCAGTTTTGGGTTGTTGAAACTATTTTTGCGTGGAAGGTGCCCCCCTCTAGGTTGGAGGTGTCAGTTCTTGGTGGGGTGGGCATCTCTTCTGCCCATCAGTGCGCTGGGGAACAAGCGGGTGGGTTTTCTGAAGCTAGGTAGCGTGGACTTCCTTGGCATGCAGAAATGTCTCCTTGCTGATACCCAGTGCTGAACATCATCACGAAGTGGTATCAGAAACCACCTATTCCCCAGGGCATTTGTGTGCTTCTCTGAGCATCAGCTTCAGGCAATAGGAGAGACTTTATGTCACGGGATTGCTCTAAATATAGTTAGCCAAGTTGTCTTGCTTGGCCAGGTTCCATACAGATGTTTTTAGGTTTCCATCCATGTAGGTTTACACCTAATTTGAGCTCCAGCCTTGAAGGAACCCTAGATTTGGAGTCAAACTGGAGATGTATGATACAATTTTTGATAATACAAGGACCTGAAATGTGGACAATGCCAGAATAAATGCATATATTGATCTAGGGTTGTTTTAAATTAAACTGGGTTCGCTTAAAATATTCATGAACTGGAAAGGGTCAGTTAAAAGCTTCAAGCTGTGAGATTTATAACAGGCTTATCAAAGCAGATGTGTTTTGCATCATTTCTAACTTTTGACTGGTGAGAAGTTTAGATTTTTTTATAAATACATATACATTTTCTCTAGCAAATGTGTGTGTATATTTATATATATATAATTTTTTTTTTCAAATACATCCCCATATGCACCCTCTCTCTCAGAACATTTTGCTTTTACTCTCCCTGCGTTTCAGTAACTTGCCTCAGCTGTGCACCGTGTTGCCTTCCAAATGCAATGCATCATAAATTCATGATGGTTTGCCAAGCAAAAGAGGGCATCGAGCTTCTTTATGAAGAGGATATTTTTGCAAACTGGACCTCATCTATATCCCAGTGGAATTTTCTGATGCTTCCATATTACTCCCGTACGAAACTTTTAGGGAGTTATAGATCAGACATCAAAAACAGTAATTAAAGTCCAACTTACTCTTCTTCAATATCTGTCTATCCTTTTCATTAGGGAGCAGAGGCATACCTTTCCTCTTCTGTAACAGTCAGATCCAGTCAGTCAGTTTAATGACCAGCCATCAGTGCTTCTGCTTCTCAGATTTCCGAACCTTCTTGGTTGGAGGATATTGCTTATACTGTTGTGTGTACCATTAGGTGTATGTCATGTAAGTCCCATATACATAGCTGGATATTCAAAAATATTTGCACATATACAATTAAGTGCAAAAAGCAGTTACCAGGTCAGCAGTTTGGTTTTGTGCTTGGAGCCTGGATGGCAGCAGCGGACGTGGGCGTTGAAACTGCCCTGGTACCCATTTACTGGGAGTAGTCACAAGGGACTGGGAAATTCTGAAATGTCTAAAGTAAGCCTGGTCTCTTTTAGGGCTGTAATTTTTTATTCAAGCATATTTTGAAAGCTCACAGAATGAAATAAACCTAAAGAGGCCTGTATGTAGTACTGAGAATCAAGCCTGGTTTGATACTGGAGGTCATGGCATTGCTGCAGTTTGCATCACTATTTGTACTGGCTTTGCTGTACCACTCTATACACGCCACACACATGTTCTGCTCCTATGTAGTCAGGTCACCTCTGCTCATACCACTTCAGGTCACCACCTGAAAACCTAATGAAAACAACAAGCATGAGAATGCAGCACAATTCTCCTTGCAAAGACATCTCCTTGGTTTTTTGGTTGGTTTTTTTGTTTGGTTTTTTTGAGTGCTGGCAGAACCTCACTTCAGTGACTGTGACCAGGCACCCAGATGCTTCATCTGGTTTTGAGTCTGAAGAAGTTTCTGTGATGCCTGGAGAGAGGAGAAACCTGCCCATAGCCAAGTAGTGGACCGCATTCCTAGTACTGCTTCAGTGCCTTATGGAAGAAAAGCCACCCTAGGAAAGCAGTGCAGGTTTGGTAGACCTGACTTCACACATAGGAAGGGTTTGGCTGTGTAAGGATCTCACAAACCTCTAAAAGCCACTTTTAACTTTGGGAATGGGGCTGGGGAAACCCGGTGCAATGTATCAATACAGTGTTATCTGCATTGGTCTCAGAAGGAGGCATATGATGCTCTATGGAGACCCTGGGTCTCCCTGCTTCAGGAGCCAAGTGAGCCTTTATCACTGGCAGATGAGAGCTCATGCAGAGTACAGCCGAGGAGTTTTCATTAGTCTGTGGCCTCTGCTTTAATGACCTCTGCTTTAATGTCCTCAGGAGCACAGAAGCTCCTGGAGCTCTTGCTGGGATGCTGGGCCTTTGCAAAGATCTGGCTCTTCGCTGCTATTCAAGCCTTAGAGGGGTAATTATGCTATAACCGACTCACAAGCAAGAGAAAGCTTGTAGGCTTTCAGCTGTCTTTAATTTTACATTAGACAAAAAGCGATAAAGAACTTGTTTTCTGTAATCTATGGATTTAACTTTGAATAGCAGGTGGTAAATGTTCCAACAAATATGTATATATATATCAAATCTGTGAGTGCCCAAATATTTACATCTTCAGCCAAACAAAGGCTGGAGACTCACGTTGCCTAAGGGGAAGATTGTTTTAGAGAAACAGGTTGAAAGGAAATCAAGAACGGGAATTACAAATTTTCTTTCAGAGATGAGTGGTTATGGTAGGGAGGAATCGCGTGCCTGATAGATCGCTGGCTTAGAGAGATAAGCCGGCTTGCAAAAAGGGGTGTCCTGTTGTCTTTTGAGCCATGGTCTTGTTTCTTTGAGTACTGTGCACATTTGAATTGAAGTCTGTACAAGGAGCACGCCAACAGTAGTCAAAGTTTGTACCAGCTTTCCCAGCATGGGCTGTCAATCTGGATATATGGCAACGGTATATGATCTGTAGCTGATGTATGGATCTGTGTTAGATGGCAACACAAGTAAGTCTATCAGTTCTCCATTGCTAGGGTGGGAATCAGTAGGAACATCAGTGGATTTATGGTGGTCCATGAACCCCAAAAGTCTGGGAACACCAACATTTATAATGTAAGACCCAACAATAGGGAGACATGAGCTTTTTGCTTTCCAAACTGGTCTGCCGTTTCAAAATCTAAGCCTGGCTAAAATCATGATGTGTTGTGTTTATCAGATGGCTGTTAAACCGAGCTAGAATTTTCTGGATAGTGAAATTAGTACAAATGACTAGTCCCTTCTAGAATCTTGCAAGGTTGTAGGCTTCAAGGACTTTTCGGTTGCACTTAAGCAAATTGGGAAAATATGAGTAACTATCAGTTTTTGATTTCCCATCTTTCAATGTTCCCCTTGTTTTTTGAGCAGGGACACCAGAAGGTCCTAGTCGATCTCTATTACCCACTTCTCTTGTACCCTCCTTTCTTTAAGGTAGACAAGTCCAGTCATTTCCAGCTCTTCACATAAGGATTTTTCCACAGCTTTGATTAGTCTATCACTCACCTATGAACTACTTCTGAGTAACACTGGTGTGCTAGCCTGTAACACAGCGGTTCTGGCCCATACACTGGAATGATAATTCACCAAGTTTTGTGGTTTCTTCTCCCAAAGACTGTGCATCAATTACAAAGGCAGAACTTCAGGTGGACTTACGGACCCCAGCGGTGTAACGCAGCAGTGTATTTTCCCACTGGAAAACTCCCTGGATAGCGTTGCGTGTCCCTGTTGCTAGATTATTGCTAGCAGAGGACAAAAATTTGTGTGTGTCTGTGCACTAGTGGGAAGTCTTAATCATGAGGAAGGTTTTCTAGAGTGTCAAGAAAAATACCATTAGTATATAAGACAGAAGGGATAAGGACTGCCTTTGACCTTTGCTTGTGGGCTATTTACAACAAGCTGGAACCAGGCTCACACTGCACTGCCTAAGTGGTGCCAAACCCAAGGCAAATGCAGGACAAATGCCAGGACAAACAGGTATACTTTGCTATGCTTTTGAAGTGTTCAGTGACAGATGCTAAAGCTTGGGGTTTTGCATGGGTATGTGTCACCTGTCATGAGCTGCAGATAGATCCAGGCCTTTTTCAAAGAATTAAGGGAATGCAGGCAGGTGCAGTACTCTAGGGCAGAAGGAGGAAAACAGTGAAGAATGTCATCTTTCCTCCCATCACGGCTGATGCAACCTTTCCTGAACATCAACACACGCTAAATCTCTCTCATCCAGACTTCCATTATCTTTTATCTCCTTTGCTGCTACATCTTTTAGTCTCAGACACAAGCTGCTGATTTTCCTATTCGAGACTCTTGGTCTATCTTGATATACGTGTTCATCAGCGAAATTTCACCATCCGCTCTCCAGTAGATCGAGACGGGGCTTTTTTTGCTGACAGTGTAACGGTGTAGAGGCTTCCTTGTATATTGGTCGAACACTGTAACAATGTGCAAGCCTCATTTTATCGGTCCAGTCCTTCCCTTGGTTCCATGCTTGCAAAAATAGTTATGGCTGGAGTTAGGTGTAACACACCCATTTCCAAACAGGAATAATTGACACAACACTTACAGTACTGATAGCTGGTGCTTCTTGACCAGTATGGCTGAGGCAATAAGGAATATATTAGTGATCCAGACATAAAAGTAAGAGTTGGCACCATATGAAAATAACCCTAGGACATTGGTAGTGGCCATGTCACATGGGCAAGATTCTGAATAGCTTGGTAGAAGAGAAAGAGTAGATGGAAAAATGAAATGATTAATTGTTGTACATATCTGAAGTACAGCAAGTAGAAGATAACTGTGAAGTTAAAGGGACATTTAATTTTATTTTGAATTAGATTGCAATGTATCTGTAACTTTATGAAAAGAAAGATAAAAACATTCTGGAATTCAGCTTTTCAGTTTGCTATATTTTACCATATGATTGAGTTTAAATGTATTGGTGTATTGGATATGTTTTTCCATTTAAAAAGCTCTTGTAAATGAACTATTTATTTACATGAAAGAAAAGGATTCCCAGTGCAGCCCACGATACTTCTCCCTCCAAGCCTGCCTTGAAAGAAGGTTGCCGTTTCATATTTGGCTCTAGCTTTCAATGTTCTCAAAATTAAAAAAAAAAAGTATTCTTAAAACTAAATAAAACATATATATCAGTATTTCTGGCTGAATGAATGAGCACTTCCCCTGAATAGACCTATTTGAATGGCTACTCAATGTTTTGTTAGAAAAGTATATTAAAAAGTTGAAACAGCCTGCTGAATGAAGGTGGGGGACAGAAACAAAATATAAAATGTGTCATGTGAAAAAAGAGCCCCTTATCCAAGAAGATCTTGGTAAAACTTTAAATGGAAAAGTGACACTCATCAAACGATTCCTATATCATCTGCACTGAATAATTTACTTTTGGGTGAGATTCACTAACATCATTGCAGAGGAAGTGTAATTGAAAATTATGAAAGCTATATCTTTATTGTGTATTACAGCACATGCCTTTGATATGGCGTTATGTCTGCCACAGTGGGAAGTGTTTTTCAGAAAAAGTAAAATCTCTGGGACAGATTCTCAGTGGTGTAAATCAGTGTTACTCCACCAAGAGCATCCTATGTGAGCAAGCTTCTGCTTGTACACCCAGAGGCTCATATCTCTGTAATCACCCGGACAAATTACTGATTAGTTTCAGGGAAAGTTTACATGGTTAGAGGTAAGGAAGAGCTATGTTGTTTACAATGGACAGCTCCAATGTGATTTTAAAATTTTGGAGACTTCTGCTCAAAGTTTATATAAATATATATTTTCTCCAAGTGCAATTTAAGTCGTGCTGATGATCACTATGCAATGTCACAGGTTCCCGTGGCACTGCATACATCCTCGATCTAAGCAGCCTGTTATTTGTGGTCTTGACCATGCACTGGCTTTGACAGCACAGACCCTTCAGCTTCAAAAGGTGCTTCAGAAGTAGGAGTCTGAGTAGGAGCTGGTCTGAATACAGAACTGGTGTTTAAATCGATGAAGATATGCTGGCTAAGGACTTGCTAAATGTCTTAGCAGTGTACATGGCAAGTCCAATGTACTTTTTTAATTCCTCCAAGACTATCTGAATGGCTAAGGCCCCATCCCCAGGTGATTTATAGAAATCCACTCCTTGCCAAGGGCTGGCAAAAGATGGCAATGCTGGTTTAAGGCACTTAAATAATGTTTTGAGCAAAGGGTTTTAGCCTGGCCATGTGTGCCGGGGCGAGCTCCGGCTGGGCAGAGCTCCAGTGCCCCAGGAGAACGGCCACCAGCTCCTCCAAGCTCAGCCGTTTCGCAGATGACTTGTGCTGGTGGAGAAAGTCTGCCCAAAGTAGAACACCATGAGTGACATTAGCATTCGGAGAGCATCTGTTCAACCATCCCCAGTTAGCGTATGACTGTCAAACTGAGACACACGTCTATTCCCCATCCAACTCCTTAACCCCTGCTTTGCCTAACCCACTGCCATGTCTCCCAGGGCTGTTTCTCATGGGAGAGGCAGGCCAGTGCTATGCTCTTTGGTAGGCACATGAATTAATTATGAAGGCCTGACTACATTATTAGCAAGAATCTTGCTTGCCAATGCAAAAAGAGTGTGCATGAACCCCCCTATGGACAGTTCTTTGATGTACCATATATATGTTTTTCTTGGCTATATGCCCTGTCCTGTTCAGGGACATGGTTTTACTCTACTGGAAGGAGAGGTGGAAATGTTGGCAGCCTCCGTAGCTAGGAGGTATTAGCCATCATGAGTGAAAATGTGGGAGTGTGGCATAACGAGCTGGACTCGGTGAGGTGCAGATTTCTTCCTGATTTCTTCAGGTGAGCCTTAGCTAAAGAAAGACCTGCAACCACTCTTGTAGCCCATGTGAAACAGTCCCTGAAATGGCCCAGGATGCAGAATAGCACACCAGCATTTCCAGGATTTACTGGTACTTTTCCACAAAGGGCAATGACACAAAGCATTTATTTTACATGGGCTTCCATGTCTCCTTAGTGCAACTTCCATTTCCATCACTGACAGAAAGCCTAATCTGTCCTCCCTTCCCAAAGTATGTGTGCGTCTGTGTAGATGAGTAGAATTTAAATGTTAATTGACACTTGCATAGTACTTCAGAGCTCTTTGTGCAACCATCACCTCTTTGGAAGAAAGGACAGTATTTTTGTTACTTTTAAAGAGAGGTTGATGGAGAAGAACTTGTCTTGTTGGCTCCATGTTGGACGTATCTCCAGAGTCTTCATCACTAAACTGTCAGCATTTGTCAAGAGATACTACAGAGTAACCACAGGTTTTGCTGTGCTACCCACCAGGCAGTCCTGGTTCCCCCAAGGAGCTCAGTACAGAACCAGGACTTGCGATACTAATCCAGAGAGGCTTTTGGCTTTTAATATCCTTTCAATGGCAGTCATTGCCAGTCCTGTGAGATATGTATCACCCTAGTTCACATCATCACATCATGTGCTTCATGCCTAGGCCAGCAAGGATGTTTGATTAGCGGCTGGCCTTGTGTAGAGTATTGGATTGAAACCCTCAGGGCTGCAGATTTGACTATCCAAAGGCCACCTTGGGCAAATGCCTTAATCCCTCTGCTCCTGTGGCCATCTGCATCCTACCCAGATGTTTGGGGAGGTTCTGGCACACTTGTCCCCTAATCTGGTTTTGAGCTCTTGCAGTGCAACTGCAACATGAATGTCGGTACTTACACGGATGTATTGCATGCTTTGCTTCTCTTTTAAAGGCAAGAGATTTTGAACTTTCTGTGAGTTCATTTATTTATTAGCACAGAATGGTGTTTAATCAAGTTTGCTACTTAAAACTTTGCAAGCAATTAAGTGGGTTTGCTCAGCAATGACAAATTATTATTTTCCAAGACTTGTGAAAAATGCCAGTGAGCTTACATTCCATCCCTAACTGTTAAAAAACCCATTCTCATAGGTGTTTTAAATGTAATGCATTTTCAGATACCATTTATAAATGTCCAGTGGATAGAATTTTATTATTTTTTTTAATTTCCTTCATCTGATCTAGGTCTTTGATAAATACTACAGACAAACTGAGTGCTGTAGGATCAATCTTGACAGTTCTTCAATAAAAGGCTGTGTGGTTCTTCGTCAGTGTCTTCCTTTCAGTGACAGCTGCTTTGTTCTTTTTCAGTCAGATTTTCTAGTTAACACATCAAAAGTGTATCTGTGTACACGCAGTACTGAGAAAACAGTTCAAAGAGGCAGGAGATTCACTTTTAACTCTTCCCTGCATCTCCCTGCACTTGTCACAGAGATAGCTTATACAGAAAGCTTCAGAACAAGGTGAGGAGTTCACCAAGGAGCACTGTGAAGTACAGCACATGTGGATTAGTCTTAAAACACAAATTGGTCAGTCAATCCACTTACCATCCCAAATTAGCTTTCTTTCGAGCCAAGCCATTAAGTGATAAGAAGTTTTCAGGTTTAGGCAGCAAAAGCCTCGCATCGGACACAGATAAAGCCATACGTTTGATCAAGCACTGAAGTTTTGTCTGATGGTTCTTGCTGTGGTGTCAATACCTTAAAACTAATTAAACTGAGTTCAGTGTTCAGTTTAAACTCATTTCTTTGGAGGGTTGCCATCAGCTCCTAAACCAAGGTAAATAGTAAGGACAAGCAACTGCTTTGCATATCACTTCCCTTATCTATTGTGGCTGAAAACTTATTTCTGACTGCATTTTTAATTGACCATGCTTCACCCACTGGCTCAGCAACGTAGCACACAACTTGGAATGCTGTCTGCTACTTTATGGCTATTACGCATTGCTCAGGTAAGGAGCCAGATTAGCAGAGTGAAGTGCTAACTCAGGAGAGCGTATTCCAAGCATTGTATCCTAGCCTGAGCAAGGTTTTAAACCTGTGCTAAAATCCAGTAATGGTAAGTCTTACAGGAAGGTCTATTTTTGAGCGCCCGTCCTCATGAGCTGTCTCTTGAGTAAGACCAGGGGAAATGGTTGCAATTAGCAGCGACATAAGCTTTCTCCAGGATTTCTATCAGCCTTACGGCACTACAACACTCACAGTTGCAAACTGTTGCCTGCACCCTCAGGTAGCCTTGGCTAACCGGAGAGCCTGCTTGGATGTGGGGCTGTGACCCTCAGGCATCAGTGGAGGCAGCATGATATTTCTAGCAAGCACTTGTGCCTGTCGGGGGGAATCATTCCCCCATCACGATGCCCCACTTCAAGCCCTCTGATGGTCTCGCTGCACCGTTATGTCGCTGCCTCTCCAGTTTGGAGGCAGAGTCCTGTCTGGCAGGTGAGGATGGCAGTGACACCCCTTAATGTGGGCACAACAAAGGGACCCACTTCGCAGCTTCATTGTCATAGCTGGGGAGCAGGTGTATCCCCTGTCTGCTTCAGCTCGAGCTTCTCCTTTGTCTTTTTATTGTTCATTGCTTCCATTTCTCTGTTTCATTCCTGCTTCAATTGCACAGCAGTTTGGAGCATCCACGTGCCTCCGTAACCAAAAGCTATGCTTCGTATCCTAAGCAAGAGGATGTGTCACACATTGGTGGGAAGCAAGAGGAGATCTCATTGTCCCAGCAGTGCCAGGATGTAGGAGGTGAGCAGTGACCCCATCCTTCCCTCCCTCCGTTCTTCACCCGCTGCCGCTCCCTTCTCTTG
The DNA here is from genome assembly GCF_030936135.1 of Gavia stellata. NCBI lineage: Eukaryota > Metazoa > Chordata > Aves > Gaviiformes > Gaviidae > Gavia > Gavia stellata. The sequence goes on from NC_082605.1 coordinate 19,887,489, forward strand.
TGTGGTCTGTGTCTGCAGGTTGGGGCTACAGCATCTGGCGGTGAAATTTCCTGTGTTGTCCAGACCTTGCCTGTGAAGTGTCAGTTGTTAAAGGCACACAGGAGCTGTATTTGTTCAGACGTGGCTGTGTTCTCCTGAGCTCAGCACTACCCATCAGCTCACACTGACACGTCCTCTGTTTGACTCTTGTAGATAATGGAGACCAGAAACACCCGTCTTCCTGGAATGAGCCCCACCAGACAAGCTCTCCTCAGGCTGCCCTTGTTGTACCCTCCTGCGGTACGTACAGCCTCAGACATGAGGCAACAGAGCGTGTGGGAAGACAACATCAAAGCCAGTGCTTGTTACGGACCCTTCCTCAGGTCCTGTCATCTCAGGAGTGGGCTGGATACCCTGGTGGCAAAATTACCACATTTCCACAGAACAGGATTTGTACAGTCTGGGGATTTTGTGCAACAATCCTGACAGAAACCATCAAAGGAAGGACAGCTAGTTACAGGAACAGATAAGGAGGTATGTACCACAGAATAAGGATTCTTCCAGGAAAACGAGGGGGAGCTGGTGATTTATGTGCGGTGGAAATTAGTCATCATTAAAACAGATGGGCTGGAGGAATGAGAAGGAGAGGTCAGTCCTAGGGTGGACTCCTGGGAGGTGGAGAGTGAATCCAGCAGACATGTTGTCCAGGAGAAACACAAAACTGTGCTAGGCTCCTCCTGAACCATGTGCAGGACGGGGCCTCTGGAACTTAGCATCTGAGAACGCCCAATTGCTCTGCAAACACCAGTGAACAAAGTGCCATCACTTGGCATCAGTCTTTATCCCAGTTTCTGATAGGACATAGAGCTGCAAATGAGGAGGCGTCACTGGAAAATAGAGACGGCCACGTCTGACATTTTGTGTGGACATGTTTCCGTTAGAGAGGAAGGGTAAAAATGAGTATAATTAAAGACAAGAGGTAAAGAAAGCACTAATAAATGGGAGCCTCTGGTACAGAGGATATGTTTTCCATTAAAGGGGTAATTTCTAACTTAATGTTTTGGGAATACATTCTAGTAGGGGATCAGTAATCATTATTTCTGGAAAAATAGGCTTTGCCCTCTCATCTCTACTGTATCACCAAATGTTACATGAAATTTGCCTAAACTCAACAAAAAAAGTACTGCAAGTATGACTTAGGGTGGAAAACTAGGCACTGAACAGATGTTATAAATGATTTTAATATTTAAAAATGCCCAATAGATATCCCTTGGGATAGCTGAATATATGTTTATATATATTTATTTTGCAGAAAGATGACTTTGCAGCTATCTGGTGAAGGAGATACAGTACAGAGTAGCTCCCTTCCAGAGAAAGTGTGTGGGTACAAAAAAGGTGTGCTGGAGCAACCAGGTCTATCACTTTGTCTGCCCCTGATCACTTCTGTATGCTCACGTCTCCAAAACGCTGCGCATTGTCCAGCAAGTTTGCATCTCCTTGGTTGGTTTCTTGCACCTCCATCCCCGTCTCACCTCCCTCGCACTGCACTGGCTGAGATATAAAATCTTCAGCCCTGGCCCCTTTTTAGCCAAATTTCTGAATTCTTTTTCCACACTGGAAAACACCAGCAGGAATAGTCCCATTATTTTCAGTGGTCCTCTGCCATCAACTGGCGTTAGAAATAGTGAATGAAGTATCTGGAAAAATGTTTTTTATATACTGTCAGCCAGGTAGAAAGGTGGCAAAAAGAGTACATTAAAAAATCTGCATTTATTTGTCAATATCAGAGTGTGCACTGTCAGTAACCTCTGGCTTACATTGTTTTATCATGTCAATATTTCATAGCATCATAATGCTATTATACGGCTGACTAATGGGAATGGCTATTAGCAGTGTTGATGTAGTTTGAAAATAGCAATCCATATTTTATGGACCAGAAAGAGACCAAGCCTTTACCTTAGACCTTAGCAAGCGTAAAAAGGGAGATAATGTAAATGAAATTTACCTTCTCATTTCCATCTTCCCCCAATTAGTTCATAATTCACATATTGTCCGTCTGCTTTCATGCTTTGAATGCACTTACACAAATTAAAATATCCTGAGGAGGTCTGTTGAAAACTCATCTTTTTCTAGCTTGAGGTAACACAGACAGCTCTGCTCTGCCCAGCCTGAGAGCCTTACTAAATCACAGCTGTCCTTTATATTATGGGCTAGGCAGTATTTTGAATGATTTACTAAAGTTAGCAACTAACTATATGAATCGTTCCTGCTGGGTCTCTTGGCAGGGAAGAACAGGCAACTGTGACTCCCCAAGTCTCAGCTGCTGACCATAATACCTGTGACCACACTCAGGCTTGGTGCAGATGGACGAGTTCAACTGCGAATGCACGTGACCCAGACCTTACTGAGCGGGATTACGTGCTGATGGACTGATCCACAATGTACATGGCTTGAACCCTTACCCCAGCACCCACTTGGTTGGAAATCCAGGGCTGCATGCACCAACTCTTCCCCTCTGTGCTCACTGCAGCAGTGGACCTGCTTGTGCTGCTCCGTCCCTGCTGCTCGGTGCACGGGGGAAATACTGGTGGCAGACGAACTGTGCTGGTCCCCAGGCACGAGCAGGGGCTTGCATGCAGCTGACTCCTTGGTCAGGAGGAAGCACAGTGTTTTGATCTAGTGGGATGCAGAACTGCAGTTGTACCTATCATGGATGAGTACGTCCTTGGCCACGACCCCAACAGGAGCTGAGGTAGGAATGTAAAAGAGATGTAACACATTGTGCATTGCACTGGATGTGAAGTCCTCCCACAGTGGATGAGACTCTGGTATTTCCATGGGCACTAGGTTTAAGGCACTGGCCCTGTTTACCTGCCTGAGGATCCAAATATATGAAACGCTTTGGTGCCTAGCAGAGAAACACATAGCTCTGCCTGAAATCCCTGTTCCTCTTACCTAAAATGCTGCTCCCCCTTATCTTGGAGGCCAGGAGGAGACAGACACATGGAGCTCTGAATCTGTACAGGCTTCTAACACACACTGTGGAGGGGCCAAGAAAAAAAAACCTATTAGACTGTAATCGTCAATCTTCTGCACTAACCTGCTCTAGACCTTCATGAAGTTAAGTCTATGACATTAAAGAGAGAAGAGAAATGAAAATTGCAAATGGCCTGTGAATAGCCTGACTCTGAAAAGCTGCCATAATGCGGTTTTACACAGGCCGACTAAATATACTGTAATAGCAACCTAATGGTGGAGCTAGAAATTAAATAGATTGTGTGTTAATTAGGTATTGGTTAATGCTATTATTTCACTTCATTATTCCATATTCCATCCCTGAAAACTGGAATCCACCCTTGTGCTGAGAGGCTGAAGTTCTCCCAGGCAGAGCGGACGTGAAGAAGACCCTGTACCTGTATCACTTACACCCTACTGAAGCTTTCAGTGTGGGGCGTAAGCGCATTTACTTGGTAAGAACAGCTGGAATAACACATCTGGACTTCGCTACTTCAACAATTAGCAGCATATTATTAGTACATTATGAACTTGTTCCTAAGAAAAAAAAAAACATCTCCCCAAGCTGGAAGATCATTAGTGAAGTATTTAGAGAAGGTGATGGGAAGCTTTCATCAAGACATCCCATTAAAATGTTTTACATTTTTTACCTTGGCCTTTATTGTCCTCATTACACAGTATGCATTATTTATTAGAAATGCTGTCCACACAGTAATGGGCAGCAAATTGCCCTTTAAGCCAAGAATTAATAAACAAGTGTAAAAACTTCCTGAGGAGGGGAGGATTTGGAAACCCAGTGGTCAGCGTGCTGCATCCCAGAGAGCCAGATGTGCTGTCAGAGTTCATTTCACAGTTATGGTCACAATGTCAGCGCTTCACGTGAATGCAGTGGGTTGTCAGTGCTGAGGTAAGTTTGCTGGAAAGAGTGGCAAAGTAGCTTAAATTAGTGAAAATTGAATTTATCACAAGGCTTCTTAAAACTTCTTTGTCATTTATGTTTCCCTTTGGATCAAGGCGCTAACCATACGTGGCATTTTCTTTTAGTACCGTCATTGATGGTCCAGTGATGGGCGGGAGTTATACTACATTGTTGCAGCCATCAATTTGTAGAATGAAAAAGAGAGGAATGTAAAAGATAACTATGTTTTCCCAGGCAAAAAAAAAAAGTCAAGTCTGATGTATTTGAGTCAGCATTATAAGTGCTCAAAAATGAAATAATTTTCAAGCAGGATTTTGCAAAAAAGCCATATTTTCTTTTTCCCCCCTGAAATCAGATATTTTTATTGTGCTGGTTATGAACAAAACTGTTTTTTTTTTTTTTTTTTTTTGTAGTCATGTCATGTTTAAAAGCCTTTCAAAAACAATTGGCATGCCTTCACCTGTCCCTTGGGACATTTTATTAGCTCCTGATTCAGAGCAAGCCCAAGCCTTTGCTCTCTGGCAATCAATTCTCTTGGGCAGCCACCCAAAAAGAGCAACTAAAACCAGCAATCATTTTCCAGAATTCAGAGCAATGTGCAGTTCGTACCGTCAGCTGGGCTAGGGGGGACTTTAGCATTCCTGTAATGCCTGCGTGGAGGTGCTGGCTCCCCCCATGAACTAACATGGGGGTCCAGCATGAGGGGACAGGACTCTACAAGTTCAGTGACATGATTTTTCACCCCTCTGGGATCTTATCCAGCCTGAACAATTGCAGATGTAGGTTTGTGGGATAGGAAGACCAGATTATTTTCTTCCTTGACTGTTTTACTATTAGCCCCACCTAAGCATTTTGCTCCATGTAATCTATGTGACTGGAGTCTATATTCTTCCTAAACTTTATAAAAACATCCTTTGCATATTTTAAACTTTTAGTACCGTGGCACTTGCCAAGTGAATTTTCACTTTTCTTTGTTACTCCTGCCTTATCATTTCCTGACTCCTTCCCTGACACAACTATAAATCCTCTGATTCAAAGTCTGCACCATCAAGTGACCAACAGCAGCTTATCCGAGCAAGAAGGGAAGAACCTGGTCTTCAGTAATCAATGTAGGAACCATCAGATCATATGAGACCCCAGGCTATGGAGGCCTAATTCTGTAGGTAAAAATGACCCATAAGAGCTGCCCTGGAGCTAAACGCAGTAATCTTTACAGTAGGTCGAAACAAAAGAGCAGGCCAAACGAAATGCCTCCTCCTTGCTCGTGTTCTCTACAGGCTGGCGCATGTCTTCTATTTTAAGATATTTCAAGCCTTTTCTGCTCTAATTATGTACAATGGTTTCTTCCTCCCACCTCCTTTTTTTTTAAAATTTGCTAAGATCCTTCTTTCAGGGATGTCTTTTGGCAATGGGCTTTGTCAGCTGCCGACTGCACAGCATTTCTGTTTTATCTATTCCAAACTAGCGTTGCTCTATTAGCGCAACTCGATTGCTTTTCATCCCTCTCAACTAGCTGGGTTGGAGTGCTGCAGGAAAAGTGTCTTGGTCATAGAGTGAGGTTTAAAAACATATGATTTAATCTAGGAAACTTGAATGGAAATATTTTAGGGCAATGTTTTCACTTTTCTGGTAGTTAAAAGGAAATGGGAAATGTTAGCTTGGAGAACGGAGTGCAAATCGAGCATTTGTACAACATAGACAAATTATTACCACCCCAGTTCTGTGAAACAGAAATCATAAGTGTTTTTTTTCTAAAGGAAATTGTAAATATGAGTTTGTAATCCAATATTTATTGGCCTTGGTTTCTTCAAAATACATAGTTTCCAAATCTGAATTTAAATATTTATGCAGTAGCACATATTCCTGTTATAGCTAATATAAGTAATATATTTATCTTTCAAGGCAGCAATATTTTTTCACTCAACCTTGACTTTTAAGTTTAAATATGCGGATAGGAAGTGGTGCTATCTAGGAGTTGTTGCCACTTATTTCTATGTACAAATCAAGATAATTCAGACTGCTCTTTTAAGAGGTAACATTTTTTATTTCTGTGCTCCAGCTGATCAAGCAGATTATGATGGTTTATTGTCAGTTTTCATTTTTCTTTCTTGAGTTAGACGGATTTCTTTACGTACCTTCCAAAATGAGGAGGTGAATTTCCACAGCCAGTGGAACTGCTGGGAAAAAGTTTAATGATAAATTATGCTTTTCCATGTAAAAATCCAGCATAAGATTTTCATACACATGAAGTCTGTCTTGCATCATTCTCACACTTTAAAGGGCATATGATGGGTGTATATTTAGAAGAGCATGAGAGGGATTTAGGGTAACTGAGACTCTTGTCCATATCTCTGAGTAGGTGGAAACATCTGTTTCTGTAGGACATTTTTGATAGATCCCTGACATATTCTTGTCTGGTATTAAATCCAGTGTAGTTATAGCCATTTACTCCTGCCAAGGAAGTGATCCTGAGACCCTTCCTGTTCTTGCTCATTGTGTTTCCAATCCTCGGTTTTGCTTTGGCACTGAATTTTCTTTTTATCAACCAGAATCCCTAGATACAGTAAGTTTTACTTTATTGTCCTAGTGCTTGAGGGATAACTTTTCCCATAGAGACGCCTTTCCTCCATCAGTTTTTCTTCCTTTTCTTTGTCTTTCTCCCAGTTGTATAGCAAAAGCAGGTGGCACTGGAGTATTATTTTCCCCTCTGGAACAGGCCACTCTTGCCTGCATTGGTATCTTAGTCAAGGAGCTCCTGCCAGGGGCCATGAGCTCACTGCCTGGGGAAGGGACAGGTCTGGGCTACAGCAGATGACTCGCTGGGTATGTGGGGAGGGAACGTGCTAAATGGCACCCTTGTCCTGGGAAGTGGTTTTGTCCTCTTTTGAGAGACAGCGATGTTGGTTTTCTTCTGTCCTGCTGAGGAGGCTTGAGCCAGCTCTGGGGAACACCACAGTCAACTCTTAAAGAGGTGTGGCTGCAAAATTGATCCTTGGCCTTATTGTCCCAATAGCAGAACACGTATAAAGTCTCATTTTCAAAGGTGCGGGTTTGTAAACGGAACTCCCACTGGTCTTCACTGAATTTTTGAGTGTGCAACCCACCAATTAGTCGAAAAAGAATTTCATGGGCTGGAGACTCTGTGGCTGCACCTCATTCACTCTATCTTGAGCTCTTCATCCAGGAGGACAGGGGTGGAAGAGTCCTCCCTTCCCCCTTCCCAAAAAGGAAAGCCTCTCATACACCAGCATTGCAATAGAAGTATTATTCTGTCAATACAATGGCCCTTGGGATGTCAATGGAAAAAGTTAAAAAACCTGAAGTCAAGAGAAAAGCCTCATACAGTTGCACTGACTTTGCATACACTTTGAATGAGCCATCACTGTGTCAATCAAGTGTCTAAGACTGAGCAATCTCACAATGTCAGTGCAAGCTCTGTGCTAAAATCAATGGCAGAGTTCCTATTAATATTTGGAATTTCTATTTTCTTAGACTCTTAAAGCTATTTTCATATCTTTTGAATATTCAGTAATGCATCTAAGAAATATTGCTGCTGATCGGCAGTCTTCTTGTTTTCTGCATTAGAAGTTGTGTGACAGTAAAGGGTTTTTTATGAACCCACTTGCTGTCTCCTTTTTGTACAAGGATGCCTTGAATAGATCTCTGATCAGCTCTGTGCACATATACTAAAAGAACAAAATGTTCCCTATGTGGTGAAACTCCCTGTGGTTTCTAAACTTGTCATCACTGCCCCTTGCTTGCTCAGGCCTAGAAGAAGAGTCCAAGCAACCTTAGAGAAGATTTAATTTGCAAAGGCTTGAGTATTGGTACAGGCAGACTTCTTTCTGCTCCCGTATGTACGACAGCCCTGACCTAAAAGCCTGCGCGAACTTACTGTATAAACCCAACCACCTGGAATTATCTGACTTCTCCCATAATTTTGTAAACTATAGGGGGACTTACCAATGGTTTTAAAATCATTATCCAATGCCCCATTAAATTTCCCTGCAGCTGAGTTATAAGATGAGAAATAAGAGACAGCAAGCAGAGAATACCGTTCCTCAGCACGGTATAGCCACCTACCGTACCAAGAGAGCAGAAGGCGAAGCAACACCGGGTTTCTGGAGATAATGCTGGCACATAAGCATTAGGCAATAATGGAGAATGTATTCCTCATCCTTCTTCTCCCCCAGACAGTTAGAGGTGATATATCTTTTGGCACTGTCAGCCTAATCTAGGTCAGTCCTATTGTCAGGCTCCTCAAATAGTACCTGTCCACAGTTAAAATTTATGTTGGAAAAGCATTAATGCAAGCTTTTAATAAGATGAAGAATTTAACAGTATGCTGTTATCTGGAGATGATATATTTTATATACAGGAGACATATTTAATTAGCTTTGGAATAGTCAAAGTGGCTCATGCAGAGGCAGGCATAGCTGTACCTCCACTCCTTCCCTCCTGTAATTAGAGACAGCAAATGCAAAGCACATATTAACTTTTCTGGTGGCTGAGCTGCCTTGCATAGACCTTCACACACACTGCTGCTCAAATATAAATTAGCCCTTGCAAAGCACGCTTGGTGGTTAAATAAAAAGGAGGAAAAGGACTCCTTGAAGTTTTGCTGTTAGGAACCCATAGGAAGGGAGAAGGCCAGGAGCTGCATGACCCACAAATGGTTTAGGTCCTGCGGGGAGGAGGATGACGCAAAGAGGTGGGTGAGATACATCGGGTTTGAGACCCTCCCTCCACTCGGGGCTACCTCGACAGCCAAACCTTTCTCAGACATCACTTGATGTTGTGGGCCCAGTGGGAATGCGGGGAGCTGGGTTCACCCCTTCCTTGGGGAACCCTCCCTTTCCTCCTGCTCAGCCTGTTTCAGAGTAACGATGTTCAGGCACCTGTTGGAAGTGAGTGGATCACCTCCCTCCTGCCTGGGAGATGCTCTGGAGTCAACAATGTGGGTGAAGCCAATGACACCATTGAGTGGAGCTACCGTTGATGATCCTGTGCAGGTCATTACGAACAACGCTTCAGCTGATCCCATTTCTCTCTCAGCTCTCATCTCCTCCTCTCTGTGCGTGCCAGAACCTGTCAGGCAAACACACATTTCACTGCCGCGTGCCTCCAGAGGCCCCATGCAGAGCAGTGGCCAAGGGCATCCTTGAAAGCCTCTGAGCGTTTGTGCTCTTCAAGTACGGCACGTGCAAAGGCTGTGATCTGAATTATGGCCCACCTGTGCGCCAAAATGCGCGTTCACAGGAGCAAGAAGGTTGCGGGGGTGAATGTGATGCTAAACGACACTACACATGGTTTCTCCTCCCTTATCTTTTCCTGCCCAGGAGATGGTAGATACTCTTCACTAAGAAGATGACGTTTCTTTGAGCCACATTCAGCCCGCTCACCCCACGTTCATAGCCCAGACATCGGGGTGCTCTGTACTGCTGCGGATGGGGTCACGTCTGGCAGCTGATGGCTGAGAGGCTGTTGCATTTGGACCCCATAGCAGCGTGACAGCCAAGGTAAGCACAGCTCTGCCGTGACCTTTGTCTTTGGGACAGCTTCCGGAGAAGACTTTACACTCTTGGGGGGAGAACTTATTTGTTTTTTAATGCCAAAACAATTTTTAAGGATTGATGATAAACAGCAAGGCTGTTTCGGAGGAGTCACATTTATCAATGCATAACAATGAAATATCTGTGAAAAGAAAAGTCAGGAAAAATGCTTTAGTCCTCTCATAATGATGATACGTCTGAGGTTAAATAGACAAACATGTTTTATAAATACCGTCTTCTAGGCTATTAAGGCTTTTCTTCTGGCTGAAAAGATGCAAGAAATCACCATAAACTAACTAAATTTAAATGGCTTCTGTTTGAAAAAAACAGTTCACTATTAATAAGTTGTTGAATAACAGGCATTTAAAGAAAGACATAACTATGATATTAAATAGATAAATGTAAAATACTCTGTGTGCATTTAAATGTGAAGATCACATTAGGAGTAGAAAATTACAAAAATTTAAATACTGTAGGAGGTTGTTATGTAGGTAGTCTATAAAAAACAGGCAATTTGGAATTCCTCTAAAGAACATAAACCCTAGATAGAGCTGCTAGTTCCTTTGATAAAGACAGGTCTCAAGCTGAAGGTTTGATGTTTAAAACCCCCAAAAGGTGTCTGAGCTATCTTTTTCTAAGGGATTATATAAGATAAAAGCTTGCACTGTAAGTCCCTATTTTAAGAAACAGAGTTGCTAGGAAGTTGCTAATACGAAAGGCTAATTGTGCATGCAATAAAAGTATCACCCCATTCACAAAATAAAGTGCTAACATTTTAATAAGGGTTGAAAATTGTCTGCTCAGGAGCTGCTGCGGGATGTGTGTTGCTCAGGGGCTGCTGACTCGGCCCCCCGGCACCATGGCTTCTCCTAGTCCAGTTCGGCACCGGGATGTCCCAGGAACATCATGGAAGCGCTGTTGTCGCTTACAGCAATGTTGAGGGAATAAGGATGACATACCTAGGTTTTGTACAGTTCAGTCATCCCAAACCATGCACATCTCAATTACCTACTTCTTTTATTCAGTTCATCATGTTTTCTTCCCCTTCCAACCTCAAGTTTCTCCCCCAGAAGTTCCCATTTGCCTGCATCAATTAGTTTGTTTGCCCTGGGATGTTTTCTCTTTTGGATGTCGGGACCCAGGTGTCCAAGGTACAATGCAGTTGCTCAACACTGCCTTTGCTGTCAGTGAAATGAGGTTTGTACCCCTCGTTTAAGATATGTTTCATATCTTAAAAGGGCTGCATCCCCTTCTGGTTGTGCGTACGTCTTTCCGTGGATTAGGAGTGAAGACCTGGACTGCTAATTTAAGCATTGCAATTAATTGATTTTCTACAGTTTGGTGAACTTAATCTAGGCTTCAGGGGCTGAACCCAAAGCTGGTGTGAAATGTGATTCCTCCATTGGATTTGCTGATCTATGTGAGCTAGATCCAGGAGATGACATGTATTTTAATGTGGGATGAAGGAAAAAAGAGCTGAGCACGATAGGGACAGTGGGGACCCTACAGCCAGCACCACCGCATGGCCTCGTGGCACAGGGCAGACCCTTCTCCTTTCCTCTCCTCTTCCTGGGCTGATGAACGCATCTGGTTCAGACCGTGCAGTCATGTGTTCCCACCCACGGCATTTCAAGGGCTTATCTTAATCATCGAGGTCTTGTACTCCCGGCAATGCAGCAAGTTGTCTCTGTGTACGAGAACTTGTACCGGAGTTAGGAACCAGATCCTCAGCCGATGTAAATTGGCGTCGCTTCATTAATGTGGCTACCCTGGTGCTATCAGTGTAGCTGGGTTGATTTACAGCAGCTGAAAATCAGGCCCCAGAGCTTCCTTTTATTAAAACATTCTTGATCTGTAAAATAAAGTTGCGAATAAGATGATGGTGACAGAAGGGGATAGCCTGCTTTGTAGTACCTTGTTCACCAACATTATAAATGATATGGAAATTCAGTTGATGTTTTGCCTTTAAAATATTAGTTAAATCATTCTGTCAACACATATTTTTTAATACGTATCCTCCCTGTCAGATTTTACACTTAATCTTGGAGTCTGTAGACAGCTCAAGATCATCGCTTTCTGCAGCGTCTCCTGCATCAAGGTCTCCTTTTCTGTTATATTCAGCTTGCATCTGTTTAAACACAAGATACGAGATAAATGATAGTGCCAAGCTTAAACATACATCATCAGGACTCTGATGTGAGGCTCTGGAAATGGCAGGCCAGATGGTGTAACGCAAAACTCAGACATCACAGTTTGTCATGCCGTGCTCCAGTCCACCGTTCTAAAAATGGACTTCCCTGCGCACTTAGTCAATCATCTCTCCGGTGACCAGAAAGCAGGGGTCAAAACAAGAGATGTCACGAAACAAAGGTTGTGGTCCTACTCGGCAGCTGTTCAGCCCTCCAAATCTGGACATCGTCCTTGCTAGCTGCAGAGACGAAATTAATAGTGGAAGATTATTCCAGATGATATTACTGGGACTGAACAATCACTCTAACTTTTTTATTTTTATTAACATAAAAGAAAATGTGCTTATTAATATTGTAGAACAGAGTCAAGAATATAAGGACCCATCTGGAATAACGTATTATTAAAGAACTGGTTTTTTGGAGGACACTGGAGAGATCAATACATAAATAAGATCCTGTGATGTTTGCTGTAGGGGAACTACATAAATGCCATCCAGAGGAAAAAATTAGCAACTACCTCACTATATTTATTGGAGAAGAACTAATCAGAGAGAAGAGTGGCAGAACCAAAAGACACTCATTTGAATGAAAGTTTTTGGTGTTAATTTTGATTTATGATATACAACTGCATTTGAAATGTGGCCACACTTTACATTTTTTACATGCTGACCTCAAGACTATATTTAGAAACTAGTCTTGCTGCTGCACAGGACTCTAGATTGTATATACGCAATTGCTAGAAGTAACTGTATTTCATATTCATTAATAATCAAAATACTTGTATTTGGGGGATAATTCATCACCACGTTACTTCAGTTTTCTGTGGTTGCAATTTCAGTGAAACCTGACAGTTAAATTCTTTTGAAATAGTTTGAAAACAGCCAGCAGTAAGGACCCTTTGCTCCAGTTGTGTAGCGGTGTAAAACCTGGAATAACGTGATAGTGAACTGAGCTTTCTGGTGCTAAAGGCAAGCAAGGAAAGGAAGGGAACCGCAGCTTGCATCAGCAGATCAAACACCTCGCAAACCCTCTGAATTTCACAGAATCACAGAATGACAGAATCATTAAGGTTGGAAAAGACCTGTAAGATCATCAAGTCCAACCATCACCCCAACCCCACCATGCCCACTAAACCATGTCCCGCAGTGCCACGTCCACACGTTCCTTGAACACCTCCAGCGATGGTGACTCCACCACCTCCCTGGGCAGCTCCTAGTTATCAGAAGAATGTTGATTATATTATGCAGGGCAAGTTTGTGTGCTAAACTCTGCCAGCTGGGGAGAAACATTGTATGTGGAATTTGTTTTGATTTAGCAGGGTAAGTTACTCCTTGCACTGTTACATTTTGTGGTAGAAGAGACTGTTTCTTAGCTCATAAAATGCTCATCTCTGTGAGATTTTGTTTTATCAAGCAGCAACTTCAGTATGTGTGTGAGGAGTGGAAAAGATTCAAATAAAACACATTGACATTTTAAAAATTTGCTGCAATTTACTTTTCTTTCTACATTGTCCAACCGCCCTGAGAGTAGGGCTGAGTAAAAGGCCAACGTACCTTAAAGCTTATTTACCAACATTGGTCTATGCACTATGAAATCCAGTTTAACCTAAAATAGGACCACAAGAAAGTTAAATGCTTTACCCAGACTCCTGCTGTCTTCATGCAGAGGTTATACTTGCTCAGCTGGGCACATCCTTTGAACAAGGTAAAGGATGCACTGGCACAGCAAAATACTGTCCTGTTTGAAAAAAAAACAGATTCAGGGTTGTCCCCTGAATACAAGTAAATGGAACCGGTTTTGATTCTTTACTTTACGAGGAACAGATCATTATTTGTTGCCTAAAAAGAGATTTTTGGAAGTACACATTGACGATACAGTTAACTTGTTGGAACAGATCAGTAAATGTAGAGTCAGCCTGCTTTGGAAGTGTAGAGTTAAGCTGAATTGTATTTATGGGAGCAAAACACCAAGAGCCCATTGGTATTTTATAGAGCTTTGATTTGATAGGTTATTGATTTTGGCTTTGGGGGATATAGCCCCTGTTGAGAAAGTGTCAAACTCACACTGAATAAAATTGTCAAAAGCCTTAAAACCAGTAGTGAGGGACTGGCTAGCTCTAACTGTAGCGCTTCAAATGGAGTGGGGAAGATATGCCTTATTGCCTTCAGACCTCTGGAAGCAGTTATGTGTATTAAATACTGGAATAACTTGATATTTTAAAAGCTTATACGCTCATCCAAGTAAAATGGGTTTAGAAGACTGCTGGGAGTTTCATTATTTTATGACTAAATCGATACCCAGATTTATGCCTTTTGGACGTAGAAACTTGAATTTAATTGAGAAAATGGATCTAATGAGGATAGACATTTTTTATGCAGGTGCCCTTGTTTAAAAACACACATGCACACAATTCTGTACCACATGAAAAAAACCAGGAGAACTTAGTTTTAAGGGTCGAATATACCCACCGAAGAGGGTGACACCCCCAAAATACTGGGGAATGGGTAACAGCAAAGAAATGGTAGTACTTCTGAACACCCAAGAAACCAAAGGAATTTTTTTTGCTCCTGAATACAAAATTAATTAGATCCCACAGGAAAGCATATTATTTTCCAACCTACCAGCAAAATTAATGGTGAGGTGGCAATAACCTGGCCATCAGAATCAGCACTACTACTGATTCAAGTGCAGCATCAGTATTTCCTATTTGCCCATTCTCTGGCAAATGTGTGATATTTATGGTACACTTTTCCTAATACAAGCTATTATCTATAGTAATGAAAATCAGAAGGAAACTGTATTTAATATATTTAGCTAAATTCTGCTCCCTGTATGGAATCAATTTAAAGAAAAAGCCCCAGACAAGTATGTAGGCATGTGCTTAATTTTATTCCCGTCTCCAAGACCAACTTTAGACCACATGCTTTGCCAAATCGAAATCAAAATGCAGAGTAACCCCATTGACTTCAGTGAAATAACTTGTGATTCAGTCCCATATATTTGTCTCAATATGTGTTTCATTGGCTATAATAGGCAGAAACTATTTATGACACAAATTTCCTGGACTTTTACAGGCACAATTAGCACTCTGAAGGGCAGAAGAAAACTAGTAGGAAAAGCCAACAAGTATAGAAACGTAGATGGAGAAGTCATTAACATTTCATTTCTTCTATACATATACTCACACACACACACAAATGACTCCCCACTGGGAATGTACACATCTTGAAAATCTAAATTACACACTGAGAATAGGTTTGCGTTGCAATGTACTGCAAGAAATTTTCAAGTTTAGAGTTGGCAAGAAATTAGCATTTACTATATACAGAGACAACATGATGGAGTATATTTTGCTCTTTATGCTAAGCTTGCACTGATTGCCATGGGAATATTCTATGTGTGGAAAGGCGGTAGGAGCTGTGCCTTTAACAGTAAACAATGGTGATAGTCAGTGATGTTTCTGTCTGCTCTGAAATAAAGTGCTAATAAAAAAAATCTGTGTTCTTATTGTTTAAAAGCCATAGTCGATAGATTTTTATTTTCCCTACTGACTTGAACAGTAAACTTCTGTAAATAAAATCTGACGTGCCTATCTTATTAAATGTAATTTAAATGAGCACTCTGAAAAAAACCCCCCAAAGATGCCTTCAGTGAAAAGATGCAAGGGATGGGACATGGAAACTCTCAGGCGGCACTGCTTTTCCCATGTAATTTCAGGCATGGTCCTCGAGTTTTCTGTTTCTTGCAGAAATATCGTGGAGCCACATTCACACGAGGTGCTTGGGACAGCGCGAGGACAAGTTGTGACGGAGCTCGGCATCGTGCCCACCGGAGCTGCTGTGGTTGTGGGTCCCGTGCTTCGGTGAGCTGTACCCAGAACAGGTTTGACCCATAGAAACACCCCCCAAGCAGATCAGGAGCCTTAGCAGGAGCTGCACAATTCCCCGGTGCCTCCTCCTTCCCCCTGAACTCCCCTGCATACCAATCAATGTCTATTTTCCTTCCAACGCCAGCCGGGAATTTTAATGACCGTTAATGGGATTTATGCGGCGGCTTCAAGGGTAATGCAGACCCTGCCGTGGCACACGGTGTATACTCCACCCACCCAGCCAACTCGACCAGACACCGCTTCTATCTGACAGCCAAATTTGTCCCTGAAGTTAATGGCACCTTTGGGTGCAGGTATAAGCCTGCACATAGCACGCAGAGCACCGGCTGCAGCAGATAAAGACGGGGAGAGGAGCCAGCGTGCCGCTGCTGCTCTCGGGCTCACGCCTGGGGAAACGCTCCGTGGTCCAGGCTGGCCTGAGCATCCGCAAATGTGCAGCTGCAGATACTTCTGTAAATACTTCTGTAAATAGCTCCCAATAAAAATAAATCTCCAGAATGAATAACTGCAGGCTGTACGCTTTGTGTCTATTACTGCTCACTCTGCTGATAGAAATTCCCCAGCAAGTCTTTCTTGTTTTATTCAGGCGAGCAGATTTCTATTGGAGTTAATGGCATGACTGTCATGTACAGTGAGCTGGATTTGTGCGTCGTTTTGCCCCAAGTAATTTTACAGGCAAGTGAATCCCGTGACGAGCTGATCGGATGTCCTGCACAACACAAGCTGTATAACTTTGTCCCGTGACTCCTGCTTGAAGCCTGAGTGTTGCTAACTAATTCTGCAAGTGTGGCGTGCTCAGGAGGAATTAGCTGCTTTTTAAAAATAGATTACTTCCCGTCGCATTCCAGCATTTTTACTAAGTGTTTTACGCACTAATTTTCTGTGTCTCACTGATACTAACATTTCTTAAGATTTTTTTTTTATAAACAACATACGATTAAAAAAAAAAAAAACCCTGGAAGAAAATCTGTAAGGATAGTGCCAAGAAACTGTGGAGTACTGGAAGTATGAACGTTTTTCCGCATGGATGCGGGTTCAAAATGGATCTCATTTTCCTGAAATGTTTGCATGAAGCAGGAACACAGGGGAATGAAATTGCTGTAATGGCTATTAAAATCTTTCAGGTCGGTTGTGCCCGTAAGATGTGCTGCAAGGACCAGTTCAGCATCTCCGTGTCAGGACGTGTTTTGGGGCAGGGAGCAGCATCGCCCAGCGATGGCAGATCTGTGCACAAGGGATACAGGACCAGCCCAAAGCCTAAACTTCTGCCATAACATCACCCTAATGAACCCACTCACAGCCTCTCTTACAGCGGCAATAGGATGTAAAATCTACATTGGAAGATAAAGGATACCCTTTTGCCTGTTAGTAGCAGTTTGCAATAGGATATTCAGAATGACTCTGATGGTCCCATCCTCTCTCCCCTACAAAGAACACCCAAGCGAGGGTTATTCATTTGGTCTCTCCTCAGAGAAGAAGGAGGCTTTCAGCTTCGTGATTAAATCTATCTAAACTGCTTAAAAAAGAGTCTGCACTTTCATGCTAGAGCAATTTGCATTAGGTTTTTGCCAAGCAATTTTTTTTCTTTCCAGGCATGTTTTTTTGCTTTATTCTGTACATGAATAGAGTCCAGGTAAAATATTTTTAATTCATTTCAGGCTGGATTAGTTATTGGAAAAAAAGAGGTATTTTTTTTCCTTGTTGTTACTTGATTTAATTAGTGCTCTGTTTTTAAAGTGGCAAGCCAAGCTTTGCCAAGTCTGGCTCTCTGACTCATGCTAACAGGGTTTTATAGCCCCACCTGCATCTAAGAGAAGGAAAAAAGCCCCAAAGCTTTATTTTTAACTCCACGTACATACCTCGTCCATTCCTTTAAAACACACACAAGTCCCAGCGCCCACGGTCTGCCCAGCGCTGGTGTGCGGGGGGCTGAGCCGAAGCCCACCGACACCCGCGGCATTGGTGGTCCGTGGGATCTGCGGGACGGAGGCAGGCGAGGAAGCTCACTGGTCTACCTTGTTTGCTATAGACAGCACGTAAGTGAGCTTGAGGGAGAGAGAGCTTCTAATTTTGTATTATTAATATTATTCTTCTGTTAGAGGTCTCCCTTCTACAGCTTGCCAGGAGTCTGGGCATGAACCTTTAATCCCATTGGAAAAATGTCGTATTTACCGTCGCTGAGGCTTTTTGCAGGATGGGGCCTGTTGTGGTGAAGCTCTTCAGTCTGAAAAGGTTTGGGGTAAAAAAGCTTTCTTAAATTGTCAAAGTTGTCCAGGTTTTGATATCTAAAAATTTTCCTTTTTGCTTTGAAATTTTCATTACTTTATTCTTTGGGCTAAAAACAATAAAAATTCTGTAAGGTAAAAAAATTGAAGAAAAGATTTCACAATGATCAAAATGAGTGATTTGCTTTAACTCTGCTTTTTTCCCAACGGTCAGCTCAGAAATGATTTTTTTTTTTAAAAAAATCCCTCCTTTCTTTATTCTGAACAGGGGCAGAAAAAGACACCGAGATGTCAAAACCTCCGACAAGGTGGGAGTACCCCATCTTCCCAGGCTCTGCGCAGAACAACCCTCCCTTGAAGGTGTTGGGGTCTCCTCCCTCCGTGGGTCCCAACCCCTGTGCTGGAGGATGGGGGATGGAGAAGGATCTCCCGGAGGTGACTGATTCCCTCTTCCCGCACCTCTCAGGGCCAGGATAACCTGGCACGGGGCTTGCTCATCCGCTTTCCCACCACCTTGCCTCACCCCATTGGCCCGTGGGGGCCCCGATCCTGCTCTTCCCAATGCCGCTGGCAACCTCCCCGCTGGCTTTGGCAGGAACGGGCCTTTCGCTGTTGATTTTTTCCCTGTCAATCAGTTACTTTGACATCTAAATGTCAAATGACACCACATGGCATTTTTTTTTTTTTTTTGCTTGTAATTTAATTGCAAGCACAAAATGGTGGGTGCAGCGTGAAGGGTTTCAAGAGAATGTATCATTAGCAAATTCAATTAGCTGGCACTTGCGCTTGCTGGCATGGAGGGCTCAGACGACGGTGCCAGGGAGGCTGCTGCCGCACAGAGGGGGCCACGGCGGAGCGGCAGCTCTCCCAGGCTTTCTGGCTCACCTTTCCTTCCTACCCTTCGGGAGCCATCCCTCCGAAACAGCCCGGGATAAGAGGCTGTACAGTCAAATTCTCCCTCTGCAATGATAATAATACGAGGGTCTCTCCTGCTTCCAGGAATTGTCTTACTGTACCAGCAAATCAGCATTTCTTCAATTGTAACATCATTCCTGGAAATAGTGTTACATGACATGCCCTCACTGCCTGTCTCGGTGTGAATGAGAATACAGCAAAGCTCATGTTTTCCATTGTTGAAATACTAGCATAAATCTTTCACTAATGCACTGCTGTCTTTTATTATAACAGTCACTGCAGCATAGAAAAGTACGTCAAATCTCTCCTTGTTGGTACAGTCAGTTGTTGGCATCGCCCTGACATGTTGTTTCTTTCCTTAAAATGGCTTTGTAAAGGGACTAAAATGAGTTGCTCAGCCTTTGGCAGCACCTTTGCGTGTTTTGACAAATCTGAGGCTTCAATGTTGTACGTAAGAAGGTTCAAAACAGTGGGGAAACAGAGTTCTACTGATAGGTTTTGACAAAGTCAGCCCCATGTCAGAAGTGACGGTCCCGGATCTCATTATCGGGTCAGATTCTGCGCTGACGCCTGCACAGCAAGAGGGAGGTGGTGTGAGGGATGAGGGCAGCATGCGGAGAGGGCTCTCCCTTTGGTCGCGGGGTGGCCAGGAGCGTCCGTCCTGTGCTATCAGGCTGCTTGTGCATCCTCTGCAACACCTGCGGATGCAGAGGACTGGGTCCTCCCTTGGCAGCCGTTAGCAGAGACCCTCATTTCAGCATGTGGATGCCAGCTTGCAGGAGCCGAGGATAAGGCACAGCTGTGTTTAAGTCAAAATCAGCTGTCCTTGCAAAGGACAGATTTAGGCTGACCTGCGAGGGCAGCGGTTCGGGAGCTGCCTTTGCCTGTGCTATCTGAGGGGAGGCTAAGGTTGCTCAGAGATACGAAGGTACCTTTGTGCTTTGTGTTTCCCCCTCAAAACTGAGTATTTCTGTTGTGTTGGAAGGGGAGCTAACAGTTGGAGACTTGAGGCTGGTTGAGCAAATGGTTATATAGAGAAATAATAAAACCACACTGAAGTGCGGAATTAATGACTGGCCGCCCAAACCCCAGAGCATCCTGTATCCCTCTGTCTGTGCCTTCTCCGTTCTCTCTCTTGTGTTGTTGTTGCCTTCCTATGTTGTAAGCTCCTCAAACAGGCTTATGCCTCCTTGGATATCTGTGTGGCCCCTTGTGGCTTTTCAATACTCCCCCAGTAGAAGAAATTACTCTTTGATGATGAAAGGCTTCACTGCAGCTTCCAGCAGCACCAGGAGCTGGGGCTGCCCTGCTGCCAGGGGAAAGGCTGCTGAGGCAAAAGCACCCAGTGCTTCACCCTGGGTTGCCAGGACCAGCTGATGGGGAACGACCACTGGTAAAGGAATCAAAATACGGAGGGGGAAAGTTAATTGGGGTAAAGTCTATTCATCTGCAAAGTGCTTATCTTCATTGCTCTTCCTCTGACTGGTGCTTGGCTGGTGCCTTGCTGTCTCTCCTGCTTCATGTGCAGTGGAGGATGTTCCCGATCACCCGCCCCTGCCAGGACACTGGATTTTCTCTACTGCTTAAAAATTGCTGTGCTTCAAACTGTCTCTTCTCTCTTTGTAACAGGCAAATGCAGCTGCTTTCAAAGCAGCAAAGGGCTCAGCCTATGTCAGCTCTCCCCTTGATTCACTTTCTCTCCAGGCTTTGTTCCTTCTGGGCATGAAGGAAGTTCTTACCTGTAAGACCCTCCTCCTACATCCCAGATTGGGAAAATCTCCTTATCCTGAAGCCAAAGATTCTTATTAGGTCTGGGAAGAGCTTGTATCATAGGACCCCACAGGACAGAGTGGGCAGCAATGCCAAACCGCTGCAGAAGCTCAAGTCCTCTTCAAAAAGAAGATAGCTCATGTCCTGTATTTTCCTGTTTCTCTACTTCTTGGTTTCCAGACTATGTGATTCAGAAGTGGATGTCCCTTCAGTGCCCAAGACAGCTGTGTAAAGGACATACTAACATTTTTTCCAGATGGGGAAACTGAGGCGGGAGTCTTGTGTGTGTCAGCAGGGTTGCAAATGGGTTCTGTGGCAGGACTGGAATTAAATTGTGCCTCACATGAAAGTTTTCTCCCCAGGGGCATCAGACAGCCTAATGTCTATGCAGACATCTCAAAACTACTGCAGTTCCTTGGGAGCAGGAGCTCTGCCCCAGCCCTCCTCCAAGGGCGCTGGCAGAAGGGACATCCCTGCTTCCTGGGGCTGCTGCGGGGTAACTTTCTGATGCCCCCTGCAAAAGACTGCAAAGCATTTGGCATAGGTGCAAATAAGCAGAAAGTGTTTGGCAAAGCTCCCTGGCATTTTTTTTTTTTTTTTCCTCCACTCTGCACAAGATGTTTTACAGCCTTTGTGAGCCCGTATAGATGCTGGTTTCTGGCATGTGGTGTGCTGGAGACTGCAGGCTGTTGCTGAAGCCTTGGGAGTGCAGCTGGCCTTTAAACCCAGCTTTATAGGAAGGAAAGTCTCTGGTCCCGCTGGAGGGAAGTACGATCTTGTGACACTTAGTGGAAATAGAGCAGGTTTAGTTTGGTCAAAGGGGGACTATTTCCAAGGAAACATGAGGTTTTTTAGGAGTGTTCCAAAGCTAAGGCAAGTCTAAAAATTTTCAGTCCAATTGTCTTGCTTTCCCAGGCTATTTTTATGAGGAGGCCCTAAGATGTGAATGAGGAGTGATCTTGTTCAGCCTGAAAAATAAAATTAACACCAGTATGAAAAGCACTGAAGCCCAGAGAACCACAAGTGTCTTATTTTTTTATAATGAAGGATGCAAAGGCTCAGCTCAAGATGTAACTGAGGTCCATTTGGAATAATGTGTTTCATACTTGCCTATGAGAAGGAAGTAAAGTAAAATCCCTTTGAATGGAGGCAAGCCATTTTTTAGCCCAATAAAGGAGAATAGGGATGTTCTTTCTCTTCCTTCTCTTGTAGGACTTTCTACCCTGTCCTGGGTGCTTTCCCCTAAAACCTGCCATTTCTCTCTCTTTCAGGTAGGTAACTCCATCCCTCACAAGTCAGCTTGTCCTTCATTTCCTTTCTGTTTCAGTGCTTAGCACCGTTACATTCTCAGAAGAAGTTCAACAAAACACTGTATCCCACCAGCCAGGAACAAGCCCGCACTGCACCACCTCCCTCCTCAAAACTGAGGGTCATGTTTCTCTTTCTTGCCAGCAACTCTGGAGTTCATCTTGAGTCGCTGTACTTTTGTTTTGTGCCTTATATGTGTTTTGATCTCCTCTTTTTCTCTTTCCCACTCCAGCCCTGCACACCAGCCCACCCTCTCGCTGGAGGCATCCCTGGTACGTCACCTCGGGGGTTTCAGAGGGGTTGTTAGAGAGCAGTGAATGGCAAAACCTGGGTAACCTGGCTTGTGACGGATGGCTGCAGCGGCTGCCAGCAGCGGCTGCTGTAGGTAAACCGGAGCACTGGTGTTTATACCACTTAAGTTGCCTCACTCCCCTGAGTGAACCTCTGCGGGGTTGCTTTCCGAGGTGTGACTGTTTAGAGCACAGTCCTCCCTGTAAGTTAGATATTCTGCAACAAAATAGACTTCAGCAACTTCATTGCTATATATAAAGTTTTCCCTCAAACCCTTTTCGAACCAAGTCCTGTCTCCTCCCCAGGAAGCATCTGCTTCCCATTGCCAAATTCTTCTGTGTTCCTGTCCCTTTGGTTGTGTTTTCTCTGAATCCTTTAAAAAAATGTGCATTTTGGCTGCGCGGTCATGCCAAGGAGTGTGAGAGTTTGCACATTTCGAGCAGGGATTGGCCCATCTCGAATTGGTGCATCCAGAGAACCTGTCACAAGTTCCTTGAAGCACTTCTGCCTTCTGTTGTGCTGGCACCGAGCTGACGGGCGCTCATTTTGCATGTCTCGGCTCCGTGCTTGGCTGGTGAGGATATTTGCAAGGCTGGATATTTCTGGTTCTACTCCACAGAAGCCTTAAATGGAGTATTTGCTGTGCCCTGCCTTACAAAAAGCAGCCTAGTAATAAAACTTTGAAGGCTCCTGTTCAAAACCCTTATGTCAGACCTGCCGGGGTGGTGGTATGTCTCTCTCCCTGTTTGCTGAAGGAGTTTCTGAATTTTTTGGCTGTCACCACACTCCCTCAGCTCCCCTGCAGCTCTCCTTGCTTTGCCTTACCAATGGGTTTCATAGGGCTTATTAATTCCATTTCTTCTTATACCATGCAAGCCATTTTTCACACATGGATTCAAAGATTTGGAAGTGGCTTGCAAAGCACTTCAGGCTATTTGCCGTTGCGCGGGACTGCACTGATGCTGTTCCCTACACCTTGAGCCACCCCACAGGGCTGACAGCGGAAAGCACTTACGGTCTGAAACCCCAGATCAGGTCCTTTTCCATGAAATGATGTCTTTGGAGCCTTAAATTTCTGCTCAGCCCCTGAGGACTTTTCCATCAGGCGGTAGCAGAAGGAGCCTGTGCTGACCGACTAGCAAACACCAGCAGCTGTAGATCGCTATCGTGCAGCAGAAGCCACATCCCTTAAGGTTACCAAACTAGAAGTGATAGCATATGGATGCAGGTCTATCACCTGTCTCATCTGTCAATGGTGACTTAATTATCTGGCACCTGGAATCCTCTTACTGCCCAAACAGAAGTAAGAGGAAGGAATGACTGATTTAAAACCTCCTTTCTCCAAGTAGATGTCGATCTTGTGTTGCCAGATAATTTTAATGGTGCCTTCTGACCTTAAGAGGGATGAATCTAATTTAAATATCAGGCGTTTGGATCTTGGCAAAGTTCAGATTTCCAAAATGAAAAAACACAAATAGCTAGAAAGGCGATGTTGTGCCTTCTCTGGATGGCTGAACAAGTGCCATTAGCACTTGAGTGTATTCCCAACTAGATATAAAAGGAATCGGGAGTGTTAAGGAAAAAACAGAGTAAAGTGAATGCCTATTACAGCTGTCGCAAGAGGAAAGTTGCAACATTTGCTTGTAGGAAAAGATGCAGAAGCACACAGAGTACCTGTTAGTGCGAGCGAAGCCAGACTTGGGCAGGATTTCAAGTGTTACAGACTCAATCCTGAAGGCTATATGCAGAGCAGCGTGACTTTTCCATGATGCTGGTTAAGAAGACGTGCCACTGCAATTTTTTTTTTTTTAAGGCCGCTTGAGTTTTCTTGGGCCTTTATGGAGTAGAAGAAGCTTAGGAGCGTTGGTTGTACCGGGGGACTGAACCGAGGGAATAGCGTCCTTGGCTGCGTTATAAACACGGCTTGTCCCTTGGGCCCCCTCGCTGCAGATCAGATTTCTAGCTGAGAAATAAAGTTCTCAGAGGAAAAAAATCCACCCTTGGTCCCTTTGTCCTGATTTCCTGTTCACAGACCGTACAGTCTTGTACTTCTCCCTCTTTTGTCTTTAAACTTAGGAGCTCTCTGGGTCGGACGTACTCTCCTCCCATGCCTCTAAAACACTGGTCGTGACAAAGCCATTACAAACAAAGCTAAGGATTGTTATTCCATCAAAGATTGTAGAGTTTGGGGGAAAATACTGATTTAGATGGACATTAGAAAATGAAAGAACTCATATAGAAGGATCGCGAAAGACAACTTATTCTGGAAAAAAGGAAGGTTTCTGTACTAGTTCTTATTTTATCTTTTAATGAAATGGAACAGATGGTTGACCTGAATCTCAAGGACTTCCCAGGCTCCCAGGAAAGCACCTGGGTTGATCTTATTTCTGTGGGCTGCCAAAGCTCCGTGAAGCCCTCCAGGGAAACGAGCAGTTCCCAATGCTACCTTGCCCGTGATGCTGCAAGGTCTGCTGTAGCAAATGATCACTCTGACATGAGCACCCATTTTACTGGAAAATTTCAGCTCAACTCTAGCTCTGATAATTATACAGCTTCTAAAGGTATTAACAAATAATGCTGCTTCTGGCTTTGTCTTAAGAAGGTTTCTATCACAATTAATCTTTGCCCACTCTCCATAATTTCTGGCTTCTTGGAACATAGAGGCATTGCTATAAATATCCATGATTATAAATATGGATTTCTACATACACATATACACTCAAGTGCACAAATTGATATTTTATCATATCACACCATACTGTGTCATATAACAATATAATAATGTGTGTCTGCAATGAGAAGACACATTTTTCTGGCCTGGTTAGTCAAATTGAAGCATCAAAGGTTAATTTCTTTCTGTCTGAAATTTGCAGGAAGTAAGTTAGATCTGACTTTACTGTGCCATGATAAACTTTGCGTAGTATATCTTCTATAAAGGTAAAATACATTTTCCATGACTTAAACCTTTGTGGATTGGTGCTATGCTAAGGGCAATTAGATTTAACATCCCTGGAAGCTCCAAAGGCATTTTAAAGGACTCGCTCTTTTGTTCCAACTCTAACGCTCAGAGAGACTGAGACATTTTTGGAATGGGTTTTGATGGACTTATACGAAAATTTATATGACTAAGAATTGGATTTGTTCCTCTGGAATATTATGGATTATTTTTATGTTGGACTTACATAAGTGTGCAGAGCTGCATGCAGTTGGCTTAATGTAGCTAAAAATATATCTTCTGATTTCCATTTGGAAAGGTAGCTGGATTTTTCCAGCTTCCCCTCTCAGTGATGACTTTATGGTGTGTATGGGTTATAGTTTATAGAAAAAATTGAAATGCATAGTAAAATCAAGGGTTTTAAAATGGATTAATATTCAATTATATCTTTGAGAAGATGAATATTGATGCATGTCCTTCTCCACTCCTGATTTTGAACTGTGTTGAAATCCCTTACAAATGGAACTTACTTCAGAGAGATCATATGGATATAAACGAGGACAGGAGTGGGCAGCACGTGAGGAAGTAGAAAGCTCCAGGAGCTGGGGCAAAGGCCCGCTGATGCTTGTCCTGCTTTCATACCACAGCTCATTTGCCTCTGGTGCAGCAGAAATCACGGAGATTGCCTTGACAGGAGAAAACTGTTTCAGGGAGCAATTGAAGACCACGAGCTGGTAACAACTGCTATCAGTTACATTACCCAAAGCTACCCCGTCTCTTTCTGCTTCTTAATCCTTTACCTGTCTCTCTCTCTATATATATATAGACTGGACTTTGTGGAAAACTGTACTATCCAAAAAACGCTTCTTGGAGAGAGACTTTTATGTCTACATTTTTGATAAAAAGTCTCATAAAATGCAGGGTAAGGTCTCCTGTTCCAAAAGAGAACAGATTAGAAAACCTGATCCTTTTATTTTAAACAATTTACTGTCCCTTTTAACACCAACCTTTGGCACATTTTGCTTCACCCTGCATGTGGAGCAAAGACACATCACAACCCCCCAAAAGTTTTAGGAGCTGAAACTGCGGTTCTGTGGGCAGCTTTGCTGTTTCCTGAGCAGAAGAGTTCGTGTGTATGATGACTGTATCAAGTGATAAGGCACACCGACACTCTGAGGGAATGGATGATGCAAATATACTGCAATAAAAATGAACAAAGTGTGTCCCTGTAGATTAAATGCACACCTTAGCTAGAACAAGTACAGTATAAAATCGAGGAGCTAACAGGATGCTTCCATCAGGATTTGAAATGCTGTGTAAGACAGAACATGTTTTACAGCATAAAACCCAAATTCCACTCTTGTTTTGCTTTGTCTGTCCCTGCCCTGTATGCTTTCTAAAATGGACACGTCACTTTGGCTGTATAATATTATCATATTTAGATTTGATTTAAATCCTGTCTTTTCTCAGCTGTGCTTGCTAATGGAATCACTCATGCTTTTTATACAGTTGATCTAATAATATTTTCTTCACTGCTCTCTGGCATTATTTTTTACTTTGTAGAAATCATAGCAAAACTGGCAATATAAATTGAGTCTGCATTTTAATGATATTGATGGTGGTTTTCTTGTGTGCTTGTATAAGGTGGGTTTTTTTCTCTCTTTGTACCATGGCCATTTTAATATACTGTGGCACGAGCATGTGAATGACTGTTTCAGTTGCAAGCTTCTCAAATAAGGAAGCAAACTTTTCCAGTATTACTTTGTCACTTAAACTGCTCTGCTCAGGCAGGCCATCAACAGAATGTCCATGAGACATCTTCTATTTTTGCTCTTTATTTTATAAGCAAGATACTCTAGCGAGTGGCCTGTGAACTGGCCTCTTGAAAGTCCATGGTCCCTCTTCAATACAAGGAGAATGGTGGCTCACCACTGGAAAGCACTAGCAGATGATAAGTCAGTGACTTTCAGCATTTTCTGATTTGTAGATTTCTTAGATTTCAAATGGGGATTGATGAATAGACACTTTTTATTTAGTGACAATAGCTCTTTTCTCTGGATACACCTAGAAAGAGGACAAAGTATATACTGTAACAGCGTCTGGCTCTGTTTCATTTTATACTTGTGCAACCTCTATGATGACTTTAATGGGTATGGGGGCAAGAGGCACCATGAGTGTGTCCCTTAAGAGTGAATTTTCTCCTTATTTTAAAGGGGATCTGAGATGCCAAATGCTACTTCGGGAGAGTGAAGCCCTTTACAGAGGCAGCAGATGCAGTTCAGCATTGCTCTTTCTATTGTGCTTCAACTCTGACCATGGAAGAGCTAGCTCTTGGGACAGAAAGTGCTCTGTTTACACTCAGTCCTTGGCATTTTTCCTAAGGGTACCAATTATAATGGTGTTTTTTGTGATATGGGCACACATCCACTATGAATTGGCTTGCACCCACCAACTCATTTTGCACAGGCCATGGAACATGCATCAGATGGCAACGATTCCTGTTCATGTGCAATGTTAAGGAAATCTAGATCATTACCAACAGAAAAATGAATTCCATAGAATTGTTCCATTGTGCAATTATATGAAGTATGCTAAGAGTCAGTGCAGTTTCTCAATAATTCCCTCCCTTGGTTTGTTTTTTTTTTTAAACCACAGGAATGATAGATTATTAATCATGATTAATACTCAGTTACTGTGAATTATGGTGGAGCAGTGCCTGGAAATCCCCGTCTGTTTGGTAAACTTATTTTCTTGCATAATAGGAAACTTGCCTTGAATTTAAGAGCCCTAAAATATAGCTTGACATAGGTGAATATTAAAGCAAAGGAACCGCTCATTTCATGTAATTAAAATAAAAATTTAATAGATACGTACTTTCTTAGTCCAACACTATTGAGTGTTTTTCAATACCGTACAAGCATAACAATAGGAGAAATACAATTGCGAACATCTTAATTGTTCCGTATTTTGCTTTCTTCCTGAGAACCAGTCTTCTAGAGCTCAGCTGTAGCACTCAGCCTGAATCCCTAAGCAGCACTGGAGTTAAGGCAGAGTTGTGCATTGTCTTGACATTTGGTCATTCTGGTTGTGATTGTTTAAGAGAGTATGAACGATCAAAATGCCCCAGGAAGCAGAGGAAAGTCAAAGGAGTTAAAATAATATGCTCCATCCCTGTATTTGGGGGGTGTACATGGGCTAATTTTTGTTAGCCCCATATCTAAAGGGACTCATAGTGTGCATGGAGAGTAAGGCACCAGAACAACATTATGGAGAGGCTCATGTTCACTTAGAGAATTTCATTTCCTTTGAGATAACTGGTCTTTAATCTTTTGGAAGCACCCTGAGGCCTTTCACGTTCACTCCTCTGTGTGCAGTACAATATTTAGCAAATTACAATTTCTGCTGTAAAGAGTTTATGTTCTAATCTGTAGTGTGTCCTGAGAACACAGTGAAAGGAGGTGAAAAGACATTTTCCTCTCAAGGATGAGACTGCTGGGTCATTTCCAAGAGGAGATCCTTAGAGAGCATCCCATGGTCCCTTCCTGTAGAAGGTAGCAATATAGCTCTTCGTTATTATCTCTGTCTCTCTGTTCCCCCAACCAATCTGTCAGTGCATTTATGGTGCTGAGGAGAGGCGGCGTGTCGGAGCGATGTTCCCGTTTGCAAAATGGTAACTTCTTTTTGTTGTTCTGAGGAGCTGGTTTCACACGCTGCGGAGCTGACATCTCTCCGAGAGCACAGCTGAGTCCAACATGTTCAGAACAGCCATCCACCCAAACGCCTCCTACTCAAGTGCTCAGACCTTCCTTCCCAGTAAATAAAAAATACAGAGAGAGCCTTGAATTGTTCCAAATACTTCTGTTTCACTGGGATGTCTACCCATGTTCAAATCTGATAAATGGGTATTTCTCTGGCCTAGGAAGTCAGTTTAGTGTGGGAATAGGATGGCTCTCCAAAGAGGAAACGCAGTTTCTGGAATAGTTAATGGAAAAGTCTGACTGAGTTTCTCTGGTGTCAACGTATTAAAGGGTTCCTGGGTGTCATGTAAACGCAATGTTGCAATGACAGAAAACAAAGTCATCATAAGCTGCTGCTTCTATGACATTGCATGAAATAACACGTTTTTCAAGGTTTCATGCTCATACAGAAGGCCTCTTAAAATCTACTTCCTAAAACAGGAAACCAAGCAATGTGCCATTGTACACTTTAGGCAAGGAGATATTGCTGCATTATTTAAAACACCACCATTCACTACAACAGCAGCTCTCGAGATATCCCACAGTGTGATTCAATTCATATTGTTGGGACATCCTGTCTAGCCACGGTTATGGCCGTGACCATTGTAATTCTGTCTTTGACCTTACCCATGCCCTATAGTAGACATGACCTCAGTTTGCCAACCTGTGGATTACAACATGAAAAAAAGCTATTTTGAATAATGATTCCTAGGAAAAGAGTTGAAAAAAAAATATTTGTGCCAGTAGTCCTTAATTCCGCTCCACAGATGATGCATGGAGACCTCACTTGCCATGGGTGATCCCGGTATGGTCAATGTGTATTACCTTGCAGGGTCAGAGCTGGAATGAGACATCCTGGCTTGCAAGGCAAGTTCCCCATCTCTGGGTCCCTCACTGGCAGCATTCTGGGGTATGCCATCCTCTGGTTACCTCTCTTGGGCTCCTTCCAGCCATTGCATGTGAAATCTCCCCTTTTGGATGACAGCATCAAGAGCGAGGACTGACAACATGCATCTCTATTGGTACTTCTCTAAGAAATGGTATATGGGGCAACTTTTCGCCTTTTCTGACAAATGCTTTGGGTCAGTGTCTTATTCTCACATGCCCACTTGCCACTTTGTAGAGGACAATCTATGGTAGAAAGTGGAGTGATCCAAGCCTCTGTGGCTCGATACATTGCACTGAGAGTTTAGTTGTGAGGCTCAGTATTAGGAAATATAAGATCAAAAATCTATGGGAGAGTGCAAACTGGAGCATTAAAACTCAGCATTGCCCAGGGTGTGCAAAACCAGTGCCTCCTGGATGGCGGTGGTTAGTGCTTTTCAGGTTTGGGTCCAGACCCAGCCGGCAGGCTAGCGCAAGTGTGGCAATTAAGGACTAATGACTTTGTTCTGTTAGGTGGCTACAACTCACAATGTGGTGTCGCAATTAAAATAAGCAAACCTCTCTAACTCCCCACCGATGTCCTGGAAGGAGCACAGAAACAAGGTATGCTGGGCTGCTCGTTGCATTTCTAAGGTTTGTTGTCCTTAGGTCGCTAAGCTTTGTAAGATACTTGTACAAAGATCATTAGCAGTTCTACCTACTTCTTACTTTCTAATTCTTTGAAAACATGAATTTTCCAGAAGTGGGGGAAAAAAAGAAATTCACATGAATTTTTGTTTCCATTAAATATTCATGTGTCAGGACTGCAGATTTGAAACTTTAAAACAGATTTGATAATTTAAAAAAGTGACTTCAATGACTTCAGCAATGATGAGTATCCCAGCATCTTGTCCAGGATTCTTGTTTGGGATTCCCCAGGCATTTCTGCACTGAGATCAGTGGGGTTTTTGGGAGAAGTTTTAGTGCCTACACAAAGTAAACACTGTCTTTGGTGTTAGTCTATAAATATCTAATGTGAGCAAGAAACTCCGTATTTTCCTCTGTGCTTAATATGTGTGTTCTGCACCCTCAGGCAGCTGAATTTACATGCTTTTGTTGTCATACGTGTAATGTGCAATACGTATTTCCTTCTTATTAATCAGACCTGCCATCAGAAAAGAGATAGAGGGAGTTTGAAAGCACAGCCAGGATAGATACTGTCATTTTGTAATCTTTTGTGTGCAGGTGGAGATGCCTGTTTCCACTAGAATAGGTGGCAATATTCTGCTGCTTGCAGAAATCTTACAAATGAAAACCTGGCAAAGGAGTTACTGGCTATCCACGGGGTAGTTCTCCTCTGGAAGTGTGCAGTCAATTCCCATTTAGGCTAATTACACTTAAGGAGCCCTTTCCTCTAACTAATGAACAATAGGCATAACCTGTTATTACATAACCATAGGCACGCACGTTAATACACTGTCGAATTGCACTACCCTGTTAAAATGCTTCCTCTACAAAACTCACTGGAGATTTCTAGAGACGTTTGCTGTAATTACCACTACCATGGTTTCTAATTCATTTAATTTTCCTTTCTACCTAAACTGAGCATATAAGTGTGTTTTAAGAGACTGAATAAATAAATTTTTAATTATAAAATGATGCTATATCATACATTATTAATAATAACCAACAATATGTAATACATGTTTATGTATGAATCCATTAGGAAGATGAACGAATATATATATCAGTCCTAAAATAACGTCCTAATTTGTCCAGTGTTTATGAATGGGGGAAAACTGTGTTTAAAGCAATGAGAAGTTTATAAAAGCATCGGACTGACAATGGGTAAAGAACAGAGCACACTTGGCACTTAGGAATTCTGTTGACGTCTATGGCAAACAAGAAGACCCTTTTTTGCCCTTTATTGGTTTCAACAGTTTGTGAAATCATACAACGAGAATGGCACAGATATACAGACCTCCAGGGTGCGAGCAGCATGATGCACATAGTCCTGGTTGGCAAACACTCTGGTTATTACTGTTATCTTTTAAAGAAGAAAAAAAAAAAATCTCCTTTGTACTCTGTCAGTTCACTTTCAGGCAGTTTTGAGGAATTTTGTCAGTTCTTTTCCTATTAGCGATAGCAGACTTCAGAAATCTCCATGGCAAGTTCCAGGCATTCACCAGTCTCGTGGCAGGACTCAAAAAGGCTGCAGTCAATGTCACAGTCACAGTTGCAGTCGTTGTTGGCATGGTCTTCGTTGGAGGTCTGGTAGTATCTATTGGATGGACAACAGGTATCTGTCAGCCAATGTTCACAGGTATCAGGCAGCATTATAAGAAAGTCCCAAAATTGGCAGAACAAGCAGGCCAGGATAAGTGTTGCGCATTCATCTAAGAAAAAGGAAAAGCAGTAAGACATAAGAAAAAGGGCGTGCTTGATTACCCAGGTTTAGGCTAGTGTGACTACACAGAAATGAGACGCAAGACAGCACAAGGGTAGGTAAAAATACATCGGTGATAACTACTTCCATAAAGTCAAATGAAAGGATTTATTTTGTATATGTTGTTTGTTCTGGAAAAAACAACAGTGTCATGAAAATAATTTGAACGAAAATATTCTGTGGCAGTGAAGTTCAGAGGAACAAGTGCTCTTAAAGTGTTCGAGCTATAAACTTCAGCACAGGAGTAAACCTCACGCAAGCAGGGATGCTCTGCTGGGGGGTTTGCAGTCTTGCAGGAGATTGGAAGTGCTGCTGCTTTGTGATGCCACATGTGCTACCTGACCAACACGCGTGACACTGGAGTTTATTTTCTTTTTCACAAGAATTTGCAATCAAAGATAAAAATCGTCAGGCTGCTCCTGCTATTTCTAGGACAGCAAAAAAAAAAAAAATCAACAAAAAAAAAAAATTCCCCAAATCTTTCAGAGCATTTTTGCCTGCATATGAAGAGTTCAGAACTGAACCCTTCTTATTTAAACAATTCTTTTCTGGGCTGTCAGTCTGTTATGGTCTGATTCAATCCTTGCTGGAATCGGTGCGCAAACACCCAAGGCTTTTGTGGGGAGTGGATTGGGCCCTCAGACTCTCCAGGTCTAGTTCTTGCTTTTCTACGTGGCCAGTCTGGATGCATGGGATGGGTAGAGCGCCCTGGGCTCATGAATTTGATATGGCATCTGGATAAGGACTGAGACGATCTTGGGAACAAGACCAAATCCACACACATGGGGGAAAAAAGGAGTGCAGATTCGTCATCTGCTTATAGTTTGATTTCTGTAAGTAGTCTGTTTCAGTAAAAATGTTTAAGGACAGCTAGACTGCCTAACCAAAGACAGGGAGGAAAAGCAAGTGTGGAGAACAGCACTGACAGAGGGCAGCGTGATGATTGATTCTCAGCCCAGGGTCCTTCCACTTCCCCACCGAAACGGGTTTCTTGCCTTTTCACTCACAGACTTGTTAATTTCTGAAAGGAGACAAAAGTTTGGAAAATAGTATCAGCTAGGATGTGTGTCTGGAGCCAGTGAATATTCTTAAAAACTTGGTCACGGTGACAAAAACTTTGTGTTATATTTGTTCCCCTCAAAAATCAACTAATTAACTCCCCACCGTTCAGACTACAGCATCTGGGAGGCTGCCTCCGGGTGCAGCAGGGCTCGGAGCAGGTGTGAGATTCCGACTGTGTGAATCCAGTTGGAGCGCAAAGACCCAGACCTTTCAATGTTTTTTTTTTTCCCTCCTTGTTTTTGGAAAGGAAAAATGCCTTCAACAATATGAATGCCTTTTCATTGGTTCTTTCGGGAAAGCATATGGTTCTAACCACATTTCTTGCCCTAGGATGACTAACTGTGAACTCATTCAACTGCATTGGTTCTGTTGTGGCATTTTCTATCTCACGTAACATAAAGTTCACTGCCAGGAAGTTTCCAGAATTATGCTTTTTTTTTTTTTTTTTCTTTTTAAGAAAGCTTTCTTGATGAAAAACAAAATTAAAAAATCATTCCAGCTTCTTTATAAAAAAAAAAAACCAAAAAAGCAGTTGAAGCAGGTAGCAAGAATAAACAGCATGTGATTGAACTTCTTTCTAAGTAGCATATCATCACCAATGTTATCAATTTTAATACTTGTTTAAATATGTCAAGATCTATTTAAGTTCAGACAAGCACAACTAACTTCTAAGTCAGTTCTGTAGAATAAGAATGACTAGATTTTGGTGATACTTAGTAAATTCATGCTTATATTTTTTTCTAACTAAATGAACTGAAATAATTATAAAATTGAAACATTTTACAAGGTGACACCACTGCATTTAATTGTATGAAATTTACAGTGTAGAAAATGTAATCATTTTATCCAGTAGTCCATGGTGTAATTAAGACTATTCTTTTTAGATATCTTATGTTTATGAAATTTCCCTCCTATACATAGATATGAGAGATGAAATTCAGAATTATATATCAAATAAGGATCTTTCAATTTTTTTTTTTCTCTCCAAAGATCTGTTTTCTAATAACAGTTTTTTTCCTGAATGTGTTAACCATAATGGTGCTTATGTAATCTTGAGAGAATCGATATGATTCTTAGGGCTTCATCCAGGAAAGAGAGCACACAAAAAGCACAAGATTTTAATAATAAAGTAATGTTTCAGTACAGAGTCTGTGATGTGCAGTAAAGATGCTTTTAAATTCCCATCAGAGCACACACCATGAACTGTGATAATGGATGTAACACATTTCGAAAAATCTGCATGTGTGAGGCTTTTTTGTCCTGCTTTAAGTGGGATAATGTATATAAATAATAGACATTAGCAATTAAACATCCATTCCTATGCATTCATTTATATATTTGAGAATAAATTAGCCACAAACTGCATAAAAGAAGATGCAATCTCCT
Source organism: Gavia stellata (assembly GCF_030936135.1). NCBI lineage: Eukaryota > Metazoa > Chordata > Aves > Gaviiformes > Gaviidae > Gavia > Gavia stellata. The sequence continues at coordinate 19,921,971 of NC_082605.1, forward strand.
GTTTTCTCCTCTGTTTTCCCTGCTGTTTGCGAAACGGCATTACTGCATTTATCTCAGTGAGAACAACGACCTCGGCTCTCATTCTCTACATCGGTAGATTAATTTCCACAAAAGAAGAACTTCTAATAATTTTGCTAGCCTGCCTCATCTCTAAATTTTCCTGCTCTTGTCTGGTGGCTGTCAGCTGACGCAGATGATGCTCTGAACGAACCTGGTCCAAAGCTCGCTGAGGCCACGATGGCCACCCCTGGTGAGACCCATGAGCTTTGGATCTGCTCCTCTCTGAGCACAGGGAACAAAGTAATCCCCAATTTCCTCAGCTACAGCTCTGCCTTCAGAGGTTCTCCATGCACCAGCGAACAGGATTTGGCTTCGTGTGTGTGGAATAAGCAGTAACTTGTCAGAGTAGAGTGAGCAGAATATGCAGTGACAACCACAAATCTGGCTTCCTTTGGTTTTCTTGGCTTCCATCCAGCCCTTAACATTATTAATTGAGCACAGATTGTTTTTTCTGTTAATTTCCTTCACTTTTAGCTTTTTTAAGGAGTATGAAATCTGTTATTTGCATCACATGGTACACACCTGTGTGCCAGTAATAGTTGAGGGACCTGATCGGATAGTCAACAAACTCAGGAGATAGTGAGTGTCTGGACTAGAGGATGAGTCGCCTAAATGAAATAAATATTTCAGATCCTTCACTGAAATTACATTCATTCTAATAGATGTATCAGGGACATCCCTTTTATTACAGGATCAGTGATACAACGGAGATGGTAATGGCTCCTGGAGAGCATTGTGGTTTATTGTGTTGATCTGTATTTAGAATTTCTTAATTCTGGGATTGTTACTATGATATATGTGAGATCCCACACTATAATGGATATAACACACTAATCCATTATTACAAAAGGCACACATAAGAAACTTAAAAAATGCTTCACAGAATCACTTTTTTCATATCCATCGGAATAAACAGGAATAGCTGGTTCTCAGCGTAATTCCACTAAAATCAGGGGTGTTATATTATTTAGATTAGCAGGAGTCATGCCCCTTGGTCTGTAAGGAGTGTTCACAACCCATTCTATTCCTTAACTCTTGGTTATACTATTGCCTCAGAAGCTCTTACAAAAAACAATTCTCTTTCTTTAACTTGTGCTTTTACACAATAAAAAGAATCAGCTCCTTTTCCGAAAAGGTAAGACAGCTCTGATTAATAGTCCCAGAGCAAGTTATGTTTTAGCAATGTTCATTTGCAAAAATGCGCTGAACTATTGGGCTTCTGCAGCAATTTTGGTTTGTACCTACCTTTCATAGTGCTTTGTTTTCAAATATGCTTTTTCAAGATGCAGAGCGTGCTGAACTAACCAAACTCCTATCCACGTGTATGCACCTGGCCCTGTCATCAGAGAGAGTTTTCTGCAGAAGCAAGGCAGAGTATGAAGAGAAGTGCTCATCCTGACCTACGTGAGTTTTGCAGCGTAGGCAGTAGAGGGAGGGTTTGGTGGTGGGTCAGCAGAATGGCGGGGCTGGAGGTAATGATCCATACAAGAACTGCACATACAAGACCATAGAAGTAATGTGCAGACCACCAAACACAGCATCTGTTCAGCAACCACAGCAGCTACTACAGTACCAATGGCACAAGCAACAACCTCTGCTACCGGGGAAAAGTGGGTCCATGTGAGATACTGTTTATCTGATACCGACACTATCACCTCTGTGCAAACACTCATGACAAAAGTACAAATGCTCCATTGCACAATAGGCTCTAAGCTCCTCTTCTATGACTTTAATATCACTGACAATTTAAGATCATCTTCTACAGATTCTCATCTATCACAAAAATGTCTGCAGGGCAACTTAATGCTGTTTTTGGCTATGTTCTTGAACCTGCTGTTCAGCCTGTAAGCATTTATTTCAAGTTAGATACACATAGTGCTCTTGCACTGGGCATTGTTTAGAAATCAGCTTAAATGTCATCTGTTTTATAAAACATACCGTCACTGTCTCTCTGATGTACTGATGCATCATCTTCAATGTAAGTGAATTCTCTGCATTTCTCCAGGGAAGCAATGGATGATGTGCTCGCATCTGACAATTTCTTCCCATTTTTGGTACCCTTTGATGAAGCGTCTGTGATGCTAAATTCTGCGACAGAACTCATAACAATACCTTTCATAGGCTTTTCATCTGTATGTTTTTCATTTGTAAGCTGGTTATCTGGTGGGATTAGGAAAAAAGAAAAGACTTGTTTGCAATACTGAGAAAAAGATCTGAAAGAATAACATATGCAGAATTTCCAAGCCTACAGTTGCTTGCTTCCAAGGCCTCACCCTACTTACCTAATGATTTCAGTCTCTTTATGCAAGCAGTTTATTCATAGTATAAGTATTTGTGAACTTGCATTCTAAGGTTTTCTCTTAAATCCAGTAGACTTAGAGGCTAAGTAATAATTCACTTCCACTGGGTGGGAACATGTTAGGAGAGAAAACAGAGCTATTGCCTCAGTTGACATCTATTTCAAGTGTGGTATCCTAACTTCAATTTGTGATATAAAAGAAGGCAAAACAATTATCTTGTTATTTTTCAACAGCAGTTCTGTTTCCCTAAATTTACAGCCAACAATGTGTGTGTAGGTGGTACCTAGATGCAGATGTGCCAGCTCACCACGGCTCATAATCTTGTAGCAAAGAAAGCCAGATGGTCTCTGTTTAACATCCAGATTCATTATTTTGTAACTTCATCCACACTTGTGTTGTTGGCCTGGAAGTCAACTAGAAGATCGGATACTTCACATGCTGTCAGCATGCCAGAGAGGCAGCTCAAAAACCAGAGGGAGAGCTTAATTTTAAGCCCCAACTAGGGGAAAGGTTAAGAAGAGTTCTGAGCTCAATTTATTCTTCAAGAACTTCTCAGGCACAGATAAACATGGGTTGATATATAGTTTCACTTACTCTCTGAAGTGATCAAGAGGCCAAGAAACACAGTCATTCTCTCTATGACTGGGATGATAAAACCTCATCAATTCTTATCTACAGCTGATTAACTCCTGCACCTCACATCAAGCACAGCCTCACTTTTTATCTTACTTAAATCTTGTGATATGCTTGCTCTTGAGCTATATACAGAAAATCAATCTTTACAAACACCTCAGTTTTGCAAACATTACTTTCAGAGAGGAACAGTAAGTGCTCTAAAGCAGTTGGTCTGCTCTCTGCTGCAAGGAGCCAGAAGAGAGACCCTGCATATCTCTTGTTTTTCAGGTACCTTTGAGCCCTGACATATATTAAAGAAGAGCCAAGAAAAGGTTGATAGACAGTGAAACCTTGATGAGACTGCAGTTGTGTCCTGTAGTATCCTTGCAGCCAAAAGGAGGAAATGTGGATGGGATGGGTGGGATGCAAGGTAGGTGAAAATCCACTGGGACCATCGGGTTTGAAGTGGAGGGAAGCAAAGATTTGAGGTCTCACTGGTATCTGGAGCAAGTCCAGTGAAGGCCACCAAGGTGGTGATGGGTCTGGAGCACCTGATGTATGAGGAGAGGCTGATGGAGCTAGGCTTGCCTGGCCTGGAGGAGAGAAAGCAAAGGACAGTGCTAGATACTGTTTTCCACTTCATAACCAGGGTTATGGAGAAGCCAGACCACAAACTCCTCTCAGCAGTGCACAGAGGTGGAAGGACAAGAAGCCACCGTCACAAGCTGCAGCAAGGACAATTGGGATTGCATATGGGACAGATTCTTCAGCATGGGAGGTGTAAAGCACTGGGACAGCCCCTGGTGAGGCTGGGGAAGTGTGGAGAGCTTAGCTGGGCACGGACCCCAGCAACCTGCTCTTACTGTGGAGTTAGGTCTGGTTTGTGGCAAAGGCCAGACGAGGTGACTTCCACAAGTCCCTTCCAAGTTTAATTTTTCTATGATTTCTATAATTCTGTTTACTTACAGAATGAGTGAGCAATTCATTTCAATTTTTACTCATAGTCAGATTTCATGCTGTTTTAGATCGTCTTCATGTAGTGAAATATGTAGGAGCAGAAAAGCTGGGTAGAGGTTAGCAGAGTAAGACCCTGGGAGAGGATGAGAAGAAATACTAAGCTATCATTTTCATTTTAACTTTAAATCACTGCTTTAAAAATGTGTGTTGGCAGATGTTTTGGCTTGATTTTGAATTTGTAATAACGACAAAGTCTACTATGATGGAAATGTGGATTTTCCCTGTCCTGGAGAGTTTACAGGTTGGCCTTAGGGAGAGAGCGACTGGTGGGATAGAGAGAAGTGGAAGGAAGGAGACAGTAAAACAGCAGTGGCACAGAGAGGAGTCTCAGAAACCTATAACTGTCAGGTTTTGTGAGCGTTAGGAGGAAGGAAAGCCACAGGCGAGACTTGGGAAAGGCAGGAGAGGCGGTGGCTCCTCCGGCTGTGAACCAGCAGTGCAAAGCACAGCGGTGCTCGCCTGCAGGTTGTACACTTGGTTGCAAGAAACCAGCATCCTGGGCAAAGCATGCCTGATTTTGCCCATCTGTGATAATTTGTTGATGGTTTTCCCCCTAGATCAAGTAAATACAGCCTTTTTTTCCCCTCTCTGACTTCTTGGTCAGTCTCTGGAATCCAAAATGTGAAAATTCATGCATTTTGAACGTACTTACATGTACAGTAACTACTGTTTTCCAGTATTTATAAATCAGTGACATACCACAATTTGTTGTGCACTTTCATTCAATAATACACTGTCTCCAGGAAAAGTTGTGCTAATTGAAGTAGCAGAGCTCTGGAGGAAGCGATGTCCCGCTTATGCATTGGATTTATTGGATAATAATTGATTTGTGAGTCCAAAAGACACATGCCCCACCTGTTGTTCGGGTGCCAATCTTACAAATGGGTCTTGTTTGTCCAGGCTGAGAGCTATACACAGGCTGAGCAGTTGAATACGCACAGATCAGACTGAAAGGTCTAGGCAAGAATGATGATTTCTATCATTTTCCACTTTCAAAATTGGCCCAAAAGTCTAAACCAGATACATTTTAAATCACAATATATCTGTTGCGTTCTCCATTTCTGCAACAATACAATGGCCCACAGAATGCATTTAAGCATTCAATAAACGAGACTGAAAAAAATCAGACGGAAGTAATCAGTAAATGCCAGACTAACATTTACTGTATCCACTGACTTCTACTATTCATGCTTCGAGTCAATTTTTATTCTTGAAGTGCTGTTGAAGAGAAATCAAAACCAGAAATAGAAAGGCATAGACATAACCTGAATTTTTCAATACAGCACCATCAAACAAAAGGGTAACAAAAGCTGTCATTCAAGGACTCTTCTGTTTGTTAAAGCACACTACATCTTTGAAAATACAGTACATTTTAGTGTCAGACTCTTAGTTTGAAAAGCTCCCTTTAAGTAATGTTATACTTGTCTTGTACAGCTAGATCAAGTCTTCATGCAATCACCGTAACAAGCAACTTGCTATGACAAGCGAGATCCTTGCTTCCAGAAAACAGTGCGATAGAGGCTAAAGCAGTGTACAATTATAGGTCTCCATTTCATTTTTATGCAATTACCTTCAGTTCAGCTCTGGGTCCATCTGCATTACGTCTTTTATCAATTTAATGTTTGCACAAAGTGTCTAAAGAAATAAAGATTATGCTAGACCAGCATAAAAAAAAAAGGTTATCTTTTTTTTTTTTTAATAGTTTGTTGCTGCATGGAACGGTAGTAGGTTGAGAGAATGGAACAAATAAGTGGAGCCAAATAGGCTTTAAAAATATATTATGTACAACTAATATTATTTATGATTACCATTAAATGAGAATGCAAAAAAAATTTATAAATAGAGATGGGCATAGGGTCAAAGTTTGTTACTGTTTTTTAAGAGCCTGTGTTCAGTTTCAGATATCTACAAATGTCTGTTTTTAACGTGTAGAAATCATCCACTGAAGTGAATTAAAAGGGAAATATAAGTGTATCGTGATGAAGAAAGCTCAGATTATTCAGTGTTAGACTGTTAGGCAGAGGCAGCTAGAGGTAAACCCCCACAACGTGTCATTTTTAAATAGTACCATGAAGTAGCAACTTTCTTCCTCATCCGGGGAAGCTGGGGCTTGCCGTGAGTATTGCAGTAGAACACCGGGATCGTTCACCCATGTTTGTATTAGAGATAGTCTCAATACTCACGTGAAATTTCTATTTTTTGTTTTAAGTTGGGTGATTCAGGTGGCTGACTACAGTGTCTAAATTCATGAAAGCACAAAGTAAATCACTTACTTTCCACTGATGCCACCCATGAGATCCCTCTGGTTAATAGTGAGAAGCAGTGATACCATGACTGGCATTTACAGTAGGTTCCCTGACCCCTATTTCTCTTCACTGGCTCAGGCACAAAGCAGGGTCTTGAAGAACAGGAGGCTGGAGTTTCCTAGCACGCTTTTGAAACTAGCTTTTACACAGTGGCATGTAAGGGCTCTAAGTCTGTTTTTGGCAAGCCACAGGGGTGATAAGAGGTGCTCTATTCTGCTGGATGCGGACTGCAGCAATATGGGTAATGCCAAAAAGCTGTTTGGAGCAACTGGTTAGGGGGAGTTGCCACTGAAAGAGAAGAAGGAGAACTGATCTATCACCCTACGTAGGGCTCATACGCATCCTACAAGCAAGGGAGAAGGGAGCCTGTGGCTCTACTCGCTGGTGTTCCCAATCCATCCTGGCAGTGGCCCTTTGCCTCACACCCCTGTGGCAAGGAGTCCCAAGGGTTAATGGTGAACTGCGTGGAAAACACTAGCAGTTTAGGATGTATAACTTCTTAATTTCACCGTGAGGCATCTTCGTATATCAGTGCAGTGAAAGAACCAAAGGAACGCCTGGCTGATCTCCCTGCCATTCGTTATCCCGTGCACCGCTGTCGCTACCTGTCTATTTAATATATCACATGCTCATCCCTGAAAGAGCTGTATGCCATGTCCATTCAGTCCTGAGATGAAGCAGGCAGAGCTACACCCGACCCGATGGATGATAACTTTTAAGTATAAAGGCTTGAAGTGAACTCACTTGGTTTGAAAAGACTCTTAGTAAAAGGAAACCCAAACTCCAGGTTTCAATGGCCATGTTTCAAAAAAGAAAAAGAAAATCAAAATACTTTTTCTTGCCAGTCTAAAGGACATAATTTGTCTGCCAGCAGCAATGGGAGGGGATGCCAGGGGTACCTCTGCTCGGTGTGACACATGCACGGGGCCAGCAGCTTACCTGGATGGTCCTCACTGCTCAGCGTCACCCCGGGGAGCGCCGGGGCGGGCAGGGAGCTGGTGCAGCTGTCTTGGTGGAAAAACAAAACAACATTGAAGAGGGACGCTGTAAATAAATGTGGTTTGGCACATGTATCACCCCCAGCCACTTAATGACAGTCATTGACTTCAGGAGTTGTTGCTTTGGGGGGCAAATAGAAGCAAGTGTGCTTCCTTGCAGGGGGAGGTTACGTGGGATGGTGCACTCTCTCTGTTACTCCCTGTCTCATTTCTGGGAAGGAAGCCTCAAGGAAAACAAATTGCTAAGAGAGAAAGTTTCATCTGAGAAGAGGGGAAGAGGATCACTGGCAAACACAGAAGTTCCTGTTTCAGGTAGGTACAGAAAATTTGAGAGCTGGGAGGTCTACGATGCAATGCAGGGCATCATCCATGCCCAAACACCCCAGAAACCTTAGACGAGATTCCCAAATCAACAGCAAAGGAGGAGAGAGGAAATTGCACGCCCAAGCTCCAACCTCTACAGCTTAGCCTTCTTGGTGGACAAGATGCCCAAGGTCCTCGTGGTGGCAAGCCCAGGTCCCCACATGGGTGCTGAGCTCCTCCACCTCTGCTACGCTTGCCAGGCCATCCACTCCCTGTATAGGGCTTGGAGGCTTAAATCTCCCCTCCTTCCCTCTCCCAGGGTCAGGGAGGCAAAGTAGAAGGTGGGGGTGTGGGACTGTCTCTACAGCGAGTGCAGCAGATGAAGCAAACTCCACGAGAACTGCTCTCATCCACGTAGCAGAGGCCAGAGGGAGAGCAGGCGTCACAGCCGACGCAAAGCAGCCTGCTCTAGACTAATATATCATGGGTGCTTTCATGGTTTCGTGCCCATTACATTTTGCTGAGCTCAGGCATAAGGATACAGGGGATTTAGAGACTGTTTATTTTTGTCGTAGGGAAACAGGAAATAGTACACAAGGCTATAAATATATTTTGGGCTTCATATGACATCATGAACCTGTGCAAGTGCTTCTCGTCTGATTTATGATGATGGACTGGTAATTCACAGGAACTTTGGGTTTACTTTTTTTTGCTGTTGCAGTAACGAAGCTAATGGTGCAGTCCCTGGAGGGGGTATTTTATCAATAGTGAATTTTTGACCTCATTGCATACGTTTTAACTTCATGAATTAGTGACCCAGCTGACTGTAAAGCCTTCTATAGGCTTATTATAAATCTATCACAGGACTGGCAAGAAATTTTGGCCCAGATCCTAAACTCTGACAGGCATGTGTTGATGGACTGCATAGCAAGCACTTCCACTAATATTTCTCACTAATTATACCATATATTAAAAAAAATGAATGAAGCCAATGTTTATATGCAGCTTTAACTGCTTTTGATATAAGAAAGCAACACAATCCCTAATAAATTTTCACCTTCAACATTTCTATTCATTATAATTTTTACCATGATGAATGAAGTTAGAACTGGAGAGGGAGGGGGGTTAATCTTGAAATCTGTTCAGTGAATGACTGAATATACTTCCCTTCCCCAACTTGCGTTGAGGAAGGAGGGAACAGATGGACACAGGAAGAAGAGGGAGGCGAGTGCGGAACGAAGGAGATGGGTGAGGAACAGATGGAGTCGGGGGAAAGCGAAGGGGAGAGTCAGCAAGGATGGTAGGAAAGTTTTCCACTTGACCTTGAGTTGAAATGAAGATCTGAATACACCATGGGGCAGCTAGATTTTGGGAAGCATCCTTTTTTCTCTCTGCGGCACTTGCACCTAGAAGTCTTGTGGGCCATCCCCATAGTCCAGTCCATCCCAGGGGATCTGCAGAACCAGAACCTGGATTTTCTCGAGGGGACGGCTGCTGCAGAAGGGTGTCTGCACTGTGTTCAAGTCCCATAATGGTAATGGCAGGGGAGAAATGTGTGCAAATGCAGTACCCAAAATGGGTTGGGATGTGGGAAGTCTCCCAGGCATCCCAGCCAACCCAGAAATTGGAGCTTCTGATTTTGAAGAGGTATCCTACACCCTATTTGTTAGGATCTAATGGCCAAAACACTCAGTGATTTATGATTTTACCTGCTTAAAGACAGATATTCGAGATGGCCTGATTTTCAGAATATGCTGAGCATCTGCGCTTTGAGGTGTATTGAATTATATAGCCCAAATCACTAGTAAGTCCTGGAAAATCTTGATTATATTCTTAATTCTATTAAACTCTTGCATATAGTCCATTGGTTCTGGCTTTGCTAGCTGAAGAATGGAAGAGGTGAAAGTTAAATATTGGCCATGTGTGTCATTCCCTTTGAAGAAAATGGGAGCCATGTGCACTCACCTAACAGCAAAGTTTGGCCCCAACTATGATTTCACAGCTGGGCCCTAACTTCAGGAATGCCAAAGCACTAAATGACTCAATTGGAGTAACCTGATCAATGCTGTAGTTTCACAGTGGATTTAAATTGCACACACAGCAAGAGAAGAGTTAGTTTTCTTCTCTCTCAAAATCACTTTTCTCTGCAGATTTGATAGCATAAATATGAAGTTTTACTCTCATCACACAAATAAGTGAAATGGCAGAAAACGTATGTCAAATAAAATGCACAACATTATGTCCTTTTTACTTTTTGGAGCCTGTTTAAGAAAATAGCTTCATTAATTTTGACTGAATAAAAGATTCCTTTAAGGGATTTCAATAGGTGACATGAAAAATGTTAATTCGAATGATCAAGACAATGGAGGTTAAAACTGTTTTGAAAATATGTTTCTTTTATAGATCTCAGCTGTTGGAAGAGTTACAGAATAAATATACGGTAGTGCTGACATTCAGTGCTGTTTCATCTTAGCGAAAGAGTTTTTAATAAAGAAAATTCTTTTCAAGGAATGCTTTCTGCAGCCAGTCTTCAAAAAGAGGTTTTCCCCCCTCCTAGTTTAATAAAATTAAAGTAATTTATGTCATATTGATATGTCGATATGTTTTTCAATAAACTTTTTCACAGAGAATTTTTTTAAAATTCTCTTCACTTTAAAAATTATAATTATATGTCTTCCTCCCACTTTGAAAATGGCACAAGGTGCTCATTTGCAGAGCTCTACTGTTCAAATCTTCACTGAGAATAGAAATGTCATGACTCAGTTAACAATGCTTTATTATTCACATTGATCTTTTTTTATAGTGTTCTTTATCTCAAAAACATTGTAAATCAGATATCTTCCTCCCACTCTTTTGTTCATTTGCAAATTTTTATTATTCTAGTTTAAAAAAGCAATGGAGTGTCAAGAGTCAGTGTATATTGTTTATGTTCTTTTTTGCTTTAAAATTACTTTTAACTATAAAAAGTAAGATGTACAGCAGGAAAAAAAAAGCTCAATTTAAGGATGCTTAAAAAAGAATTGAAGGGATCAGTGTGAATTTTATGTTGTTCGCTTACGCTTTAGAGTTGTAACGGACTTTGCAAGAAGGGGGACCAAACACTTTATGAAAAGGTTTTTATGTGCTAATTCAAAAGTCTCTATTGCATCAGACATCATCATCGGCATTAGACACCGGACGTAATTCATGCGAACACAATAGCAAAATTCACAACTGCTTTTGTAGAATGCTCACTGGATGGTTTACAGGTGCCTACCCAGAGACCTGCACTCTCCATCGCTCTGTGTCAGAGCTTGGCGCCAGGTCCTCAGGAGCCCTCGGCTGAGAAGCACCAAGATAAATCACCGGATTTTCTCAGGAACTTCACAGCTTTGGTATCAAGTGTTAACTGCAGCAGAAACACAACCTCAGCTGGTCAACAGGCAATGCAATCACTGAAACCCACGGGCCAGGGTACGGGATACGGCCGTACATCCTCCGGGAGAGCCGTGCCGGGGCCCCCAGGGTTGGTTTCTAGATCGGGCCTTCCAAATTCTCCTTCAGCCACTGTTTTCTTTCCTACCAAGTTTTTCTTTAGGTCTGTATTTATGTCCTGGCTGTCGTGACTGTATGAAACGGCCTCCATGAAATAAATCCATTATAGTAATTGGGGTTAGTCCAGAGAGCAGCAGGATCTTGTGGCATTTCACGCACGTACTGCTTGCTGATAGGTAATTTTTTTTTCTTTTGCCTGTTTTGAATTAATTTCCTCCAGTTTATGATCAGGGCATCCTGGCACCCTGTTGTTACTCCAGCAGCTCTTGAAAAAGATAATTCCCCTCTGGGAGTCTCCAAGAAGGAGTGGCTATTTCTGAAGTTGAATTTAAGCCCCAGATTGGATTTTTGGATCTTGTAGGTGCTGTGGCAGCTCTATCACATGAAACAGCCCTAAAAAGCTTTTGTAAAGAAAAATAAAGTCTTCTTTCCATATTCTTTTGTTCCTTTCTGTTTCAAGGCTGCACTCTCCTGACATTTTGTTAAAAGGGTTGATTAAACAAGCTCACAACAAGTCTCAAACTGAACCTGAACTGAAAACACGCAGCCCTGTCCTTCCCCCTCCAAGTGGAGGGCGAAGCATCTATTTGCTTTTATTAATGCCAGTAGGTTACCCCGGCCACCATCGGGCCATGCCACTCCCTGTCCCCTCCCTGGCTGCAGGGATCTGGGAGGCACAGCCCCACGCAGAGCCACCCAGGCCACCCTCCTGATGGGGCTGCACCGACAGCCCGCACTGGGTGCTGGGGCAGGGCCGTCCCAGGGCTCACGGGCAGCTGCTGCTTGCATTGCAGGGATAACTCAAATCTCTCAAATTCTCTTTATTCCTCACTGCAGAGGATGAGGCTGGAGATTTTGACGCATTATCCTATCTGAACCGATCATGTTGTTTTCAAATTAAAGAAAAAACAAACATTGTTATTATTACTATTATAGTCCTTGCCTTGACAGCACTGCTGCATTAATTCAGTCTTCCTTCCTTCCTCTCACGGTTAATTACTCGTCCCATCAATGAGGTAAAGACTCTCTGCCAAAATGATCAAGTTTCAGAAACAAAATCCTAACCAGAACAGAGTAGCCAGAAGTGGACAGGGCTTTATTTAATATGCTGGCACAGTAACTGAAGGTAGGTCTCACCCATGGACATGCTTGTGCAATTGCTCACTCTGTTTAGTTTGGGAAATTTATAGATAATGTAAAACAGAAAATACTGAGTTTATTACAAAGGATTTTTTTTTCCACCTAAAACTCTGTGTCATTAAATTTGGAAAGCACTTAAAATTCTGAGTTTTATTTTTGGTAACCACCATCTATTGAAAAGTGAAAATATCAGAGGGATCTCTAGGCAGAATTCGTGAACTTTCCAATGAAAAGACAGCACAGTGTCTTCCTTTCATGGCCCAAGGTCTTTGGCAACTGTGACAGTTTCTGAATGACACCAAAGTTATGTGCCAAGAGTTTATTCCCAAAGCAGGTATTACGCACGGTTATGGTCACAAAGATATCCTTGCACAGCATTAATGCCAGAGGAGCTCTGAGGCTGTCAGCATTTTGATTTGGTGGGGGGAAACACCATCAAAACCACATATATTCTTAACATATATCCAAACACTTTAAACGCTGTCAAATAGAGCTGCAAATCACAGGACATGCAGCATTTCTCATAGATGGTCCTTAAAGCTCTACACAGGGTAAATTGGCATGTGATAATACATGACTACAAAACCCCATATCTTCTAATAAGTTATAAAGGCTTTTCTTTGATTCAAATCCAATGATGAGTGGCAATCTGTGAGAGTCCCATGTCTTCTAGAGACTTTCCTAGCAAACACTTTTTTTCCCTCTCACCTGCATGCCATACTGGAACACAACTGGGAGCTGGACTTGTCCACTGTAGCAAACATTATTAAGCTTATTACCATCTGAGCACCTCCCCGGGTGCTGCTGAGCAGCCTTTGCTGGGCCATGATGGAAAAACCATTTAGTTAGCTCTGCAAGGGCCTGATCCACTGTCAGCAGATGTCAATGGAAAGACTTCCAGGGACCTCAACAGACCAGGCTCCAAAACAACCTCCAATATGGTAGCCTTCTCTGGGTTTCTTTGCTCTTTTCCTCAGAAAGAGTCGTTGACAAAGCAATTAGCAATATCTGAAGCAGAAGATGTATCGTGCTATACATCTTTTCACAAAACACAACTGAAGATGCAGAACATCTGTTCTGGGGGCACACAGATGACATCCATTGTTTCTTAGTTATGTAATAAGTACTTTTAGGACAGTGTAGTCTTGCCGGTTCTGGCAAAGGCAAACATGGTAACTGTTCTGCTCACAGTATTAAATACACTTTTCTCGCTGTGCAGTGGAAGGATGTGTTTAAACTCGCAGTCTATCACTATTCCTGGATAGTGTAGGAGAGTCCAGGAACACTCAAGATGTCTTTTCCTGTGTATATTAACTTGTTCAGAAGAAAATAGTATTCTTAGAAAACATGAATCTTATGGCAGAAGAAAGTTTCCTTCATGACTGTGCTACAAAGGTTTCCGAACAGCTGCTTGTTCATTTGGGTGCATGAAATATTAGGTTCAGCCTGCTCACAAGCGCAAACACATAATTTCTTCTCACCGTGGCACCTTCACTGTGGTCATTTCCCCCTGGTTTTGTAATGTTGGCAAGTGCAGTGCTAGCACAATGTCTTCATTGTACGAGCTTTCGGAGGAGAGCTGCAGAGCTCCTGCAGCCTCAGTGAAATGCCAGCCTCTCCCCAACGCCGGCTGTTTGTCCTGCTTTGCAAGGACTTGCACTCCTGAGGAGTTTTGCTAGTGTCCAGTGTGAGCAGTGGACACCAGAGGTATCAGGTGTTGCTAGACGGTAGGTCAGCATGCTCCCACCCGTCTGTGGACCACGCACAAGGATCAAAGCGTTGGCTGGGCGACCTTCAGTGCTCTGAGCTTGCCAAAGCCCCAGGAGCGGCACCCCTCGTCTGTCCCCCACGGGGCTGCCTGGGCACGGGGGTGGGTGAGAGCTCAACCCTCTCCTCAACACTTCCTCACATCAAAATTTCACTGAAGCTTTTGCTCAAGGCTTGGGTGTACAACCCCTTCCAAGCAAGGAGGTCACAGCCCACGCCCTGAGAGGAAAAAGTGAGTGTCAATGAAATGGAAGAGGTGTCACGGTTTTAACACTGAGATTAGGCAAAATCTAACCCCTATTAATCCTTCAGAGCAGGGCCTCTGGTTGGTTCTTTTTTCAATCTATTCTGTATTCAAAGCAAGTACGTTTTTTCTGTCACTATACCGCTATTGTTAACAACTATAAATGTATTAAAAACACAGGGGCATTTTAGTATGTGTATTGTGCATAAGAAATATTGTTACATGACAAGCTCCAATTGGCAAGTGAAAAGAGGTTTTATTGAAGGAAATAGCAGTAGCAAACAGTGAACTATGCAGAATAATGGTAATTGTTCCTTTAACATTGGCAGCGCACGTTCACTTAATATGACTGCTCCTCTGTCTCTGCCTCATCCAGACCCAGAGGACCTGTTAGACAAGCAGGCAGCCACCTCTCTCTGGGATCAAGCTGTCAATGCAAACTTGCTTTCTTTCTATTTCTCGGAGCTAAGCTATACCCCCAGAGCTCCTGAAGCTTTTCCTGAGTGAAAGCTTTAAAAAAGCTCCATTCTAAATTACATCACACGAGCTGTTCTCTTCAGACTGACAGAACAAAAGCGGGGGGTGGGGGGGGGGAAATGCCAAAAGTACCATCTGAATGACTTCTGAGTTGCACAGAATGATTTACCTCCTCACGCTTTATCAGAGCAGACTAACGTTGTCTTGACCTTGCCTACCAAAGCCCCAGCAGTGTCCTCTAACTAGCAGAGAAAGTTTGCATCGTGTGTGTTTGTATTACAAATCAATGCAGAGCTGTTGGGTGCAGGCTTTTTGCCTGCAACAACAGGATCTTGGGGTGCCCCATTAAGAAAGGTCCTTATGGGGGCATGATGCTTTCCAAACTTTTTTGGATGGCATGGTCTCAAACACAGCCAGCTCATTGTTACTGGAAGAGCCCAGCCTGTGGGTGCTGCACAGCCTGGTGTGCTCACCCTCTAATCAGTGACACCCCAATTAATGGTCATGGTGAGGACTGCTGAGGGCCACTGCCAAAATCTGAGAGGTTTGCCTCCAGCTGGGACTCTTCAATTAAAGGACATCATCAGAAGTAAAGGGAGCAGATAAGCATCACCCACTTCTGCTGTGGCTGAGTAGGAAGCAGATAAAAGGGCATATCTCCCCCTTCTAAAGGCTTTCAGGTGGCACCAATTGATTCCAGAATCCTCACTCAGGAAAACATCCTCAGCTGGGGAGGGAGCAGTCCATAGGCCTTCCTCCTTCTTCAGCAGATAAATAAAGGCAAGAGGAAGAGAGCAATACCATGGCTGTTCTCCAGGTAAGGTGCAGAATAACAGCCCTTGTAAGGTGGCTAGGTGTCAGTTTGGGGGTTGCCTGATCTCAAAGTAATCCCCTGAGATCCTGCAAATTGGAAGAAGTGGGTTTTGTGTGGCTCCTAGGCTGCCCCTTTTGGGTTCTTACTCAATTTTCATAAGAAAATGGTTGTGAGGTTAAGAGCTTGTTATCCTCATACTCAAAAGCTTGTAGGTTTAGCCTACAGCACTTCTATGCTTGTTCTGCTGTTTTGAGTAAACCTTAAAATGTTCAAGTTGTTAATACAAATAATAGTCTCATTTTAAAGATGGACTGAAATCTGAAACAGATAATGAGTTGGTATTAAGGTAAAAAATGTTGCTCATGTTTTCCATGATTAGGATAATTGAGCTTGTTTTCTTGTGTGAAAGGGGCTGCTTCAGTAGTCCCAAAGATGCAGTACTATGGCCTGTGTACTGTGCGGAGAAGGAGCTGGGAAGGTGGGGGGGGACTTACCTGAGTCTCCAAGGGGCTGTGGGATGGGGCTGTCCAGTTCTGGAAAACAAGAATGGGAGAGGAAGGCTTCACTAAGCAGGAAAAGCTTGTGAGGTGGCTCTGTATCCCACACAGGCACCAGTGTTTTGTAAATGCCTCAAAAGTGTATTGTTATCAGAGGAAAGAGATAAGTCAAGCTACAGGGGCTGGAGACTTAGTCCCTTAATGACTTCACAAGTATGGAAAAAAGCTCTTAATAGAAGCTGGGAGATGCCTCTTCTCTTTAAGGATGCAGTGTCCTCTGGCTGAGGTTATTTTCTTCCTCAGGGGACACAGACACTTTTCATATGGTCAATGCAACTTGCCTTACCCAGAAGAACAGACTCCCCAAGGATCCTGACTCACTAACGCAGCATTCATCCCTGAGTTTCTGAGTGAGTACAATTGACTTTTTTTGCTATGTCTTTTTGGTGGCTCATGTCTGAGTTGTCTTCATGCACCCGACCAGTGAAATGGCTCTGCCTTGATCCATAAGGGACCATCCTAATGCCCATTAAGCTGATGGAAATGTTTGGTTTCAGGGCATACTATATCAGGTGTTGTATCTGCTTCCTATGCCAAATCGTGAAAATCTTAATTAGACAGAATCTTCATTAAAATAATCGCAGCCGAGGAAAACACTGGTAATGAACCTGAGTACAGACCTCATCACTGTGTGCTTCATCACATCCCTGTTGCTACCAATGGTACATATGAAGATGATGGGCTTTCAGTTTTTGAAGCTAGCGGAATAATATATTAAACATAACCACTGTAATACATGCAGCCTAGTTTTCTGAACCATGGTTTTAAGATATGGTGGGGGTTCAAGTTTAGCTCCCTCATCTTTATTTTTCTGTTTCGGTGTGGCAATGCTTCCTATGCTTTTAGGTATATTAGGGCTTTGTAGTGCTTTTCACCACTGTGGTATCTGAGTATTAATAATGATGGCAAAGCAGAAAACTTCAAGGTGTTTGTAGTGCTGTGCATTTCTCCTCTGCTTGGAGGGGAAAGCATAGGTCTTATCTAAACGACCAAATACTTGTGTGGCATTGCGATCCCACTTGATGTGGGATTTTGTGCCACGCAGGGGTCACTCAAAGAAATAACGTTCTGCAGTTATTTCGGTGAATCTGGGTCTGAATGCTAATTGTGAAAAATACTAGCCTACCTTGTAAATCTGAAGTTTTGCTTGTAATAGTGGCAACCAGAAGCTTGCTTGCTTACAAAATGAGGAAAACATGATCTGGAAATAATTTTGAGACAACAGACAGGGTGCCATGGGTCCTGCTTCCAGGCTCTTGATTCAAGCATAGCTGGCCTTTCAGCAGGACAGCAGCAAAGCTCCTTGTGGCATGGGGACAAGCGTGCTTGTGGGAGAAGGCTTGTGAGTCTCGGACGCTATGCCACAAGCAAGACCTGGAGTCCCTGGGGCACTGTGTGGCTGAGAAGAGGTTAATTAGCTTATGCCACCATGCAGACCACACTACTCTCCACTCCTACCCTGCAGTGATTCACATCCTGTATTGTTCCACCTGGTATGCTGCTAGCCATGTGCTATGGGGACATACGCAGTGAATTACTTGCTCTCATGTGGACCAAGGTCCAGGAAGTTTACTTAGAAGCCTGTAGGTAACTTTTCTCCCTTTTCTTCTACAGGTATGTGTAAGCCAAGCTTTAGGCTCTCTTTGAGCTTTACTAAAAGGAGAACAGGAACATATGCCTTTTCCATGTGTTTATTTCAAGCCATGATTCTTCTGGGAATTGTGATTTGTTTACATCTTTCCATAACAAATGACAATGGTTAAGGTTGCATCTTGGGCAACCTCTTTCTAAGTGGTTTCGAGTAGTTTACTACCACAGTATATGAGGCAGCTCTGAGGTAGTGTTTAGCTTGCACAGAACAAGACCCCTGAACATTAGCTTAAGGCAGGAAATTTAAGGTCCAATAGACAGTAGGATCACAAGTGTGTAGAGCAATAGCTTGCAAGTGTGCTGCACCTGAAGAAAAAAGAAATTGCTTGACTTTTCCTTTCTTGATAGTACCAGAAAGGCTAGCAACATCAACTGCTCATTGGAAGTGGTGACTGCTGAAATCCTGCTTGTCCCCCAGTAAGTGCTTCCACTAACCATTTAATTCTTGTGTGCCTCAAATAATCCCCTACAAAGCAGGGACATGTATAGTTCCTAATCATATATGATTGTTTGGGTGCTGAGGTCATGTCTAAGTTAATATATGCCCTGTAAATGCAGTTGTCAATGTCTTGCAGTTGCCTTGTTCAGCTTTAGAAAGAGTCTTAAATTTTTATGTAGCAAACTTCTACAGCTATTACAGCTTATGGTCACTAGTTAGCTACAGCAGGAGGGTCAAACTTTGGAAACTGTAGTTTCTTTCCAGCCTGTAGGTTTCCTCCCCCTTCAAGTCTGTTTTCTCCTCTTGCCAGTACCCTGCCTTCTGTTTAAAGGCATTAGTAATACCAAATAAAGCTAAAGATGCTTGTTATAACAACTAAGTTATTTCCTTTTTAATCAGAGCACATGCTTATGCTAGGTTTGGCATGAAGAATCTGTGTATGTGTCTGGTTTAGGGCACAGTAAGCTGATCAGTTGTTAGAAGACTAGTGCATTACATATAATTTTGCTTTTAGTTGCACAATTTACTGGGAGGTTGGTACGAACATTGGTAATCTAATTTTTGTTTAGTTGGAGGTGGTGGAAATACAAAGAATGGGAAATAAAAGGCTATTGCCATGTGTGCTGAACTGTGATTTGGTAGCAACAGTTTTCTTGTAGTTAAGCGGCCATCAGAACCTTTCTTGGGGTGGCAATAAATGAGAAAAAATCTTCAGAAAATGTATCAGTTTTCAAAGAGTAAATAAGATGCTGCAATTATTGTGACACAGGTTTGCAGTCTGCTTCTGATTATCCTTTTGGCTTGAGAGTTGGGGTTTCTCATTGTAAGGTTAAGGAATCCTTTTTATCTATCTCTTGCCTCCTAATCCTATGCTAGACAGTATTGTTTTCTGTGCCTTTTGTTTTCTGGGGAAGGAGACAATCTCTGGTTCATGCGAACATCTTGTTAAAGTCTGCTGAGGATTAGGGGGTGTGACAGTTTTCTTGCTGAGTCTTTTTATTGGGGATTTTTATGCCTGCTTTTCTGGGAGGTCTTTGAAATGTCTTTTATGTAGCAATCATTTCACTCTTTCTTTGTTGTCTCAAATGTTGGGGCTGTATTCTTCTCATCTGTTCCTGTTTATATTCCATACTAGCTGGTCATAACAGCTTAGCTCTAAATTATCATCACGCCGCATGCTTCCGAATTGCAGGAGTGTTGCTAACTGCTCTAGGACAATTGCAAATTTGAGCTTTATTTTAGGGCATCTGAAGCTTTAGTATGGTTGTTTGGTATGAAATACTGTTAAAGGGGTTCCAGATGAAAAATAATAATCTAAGAGTTGGACACTTCGAGTGTCCGCATCTAGGCATAGGCATTTAAAATTGCTCCTGCTATAATGAGAGAGGTTCCCCCTTAGGGTGGTGTTCATCATATGAGCTACAACTGGTATGGTAGGTGTTCAGTCTGGCCTAAACTCGTACAATAATCAGTGGAAGAGACAAGCCTGTCCTGCTGGCCAGTCATCCCCTCTTGACAGAAGAGTAAGTCAGGAAAAAATTGCTCTTTGAAAGATTGTTTTGTCCCTGTTCTCACCCCACCCCCTGCAGCTGGCTACAGATGAAGTACAGATAATTACCCAGACCAGAAACAAACTTTTAGGTGACTAAAGTTGGATAATACAAAAACTAATCCCAGCCGAAGAAATGAAAGAACGTAGCTTTTTACCAAAGTTTTCCAAATTTCTTGTGATTTCACACTTCAGTTTCAGAAAGTTATGGGGTTAGTGAATGTACTTGAGTGCAGGTAAAATGGAAGATTTTGTTTCCTAAAATATTTATTAAATCAATGCTTCTATGTCTTGAGTGGCTATCTTAAGACACATGGACTTCTCGTATCTTTTTTAATGAGATGGTAAACACATCATTACTTATTTCTGACATTGTGTAAGCTCAGGTACCAGCGGGTTAAGCAAGGATCCAGGCTCAGGGAGTCTTGCTGATAATGAAGGTATCGGAAGCAGGTTTCTGAGACATTCATATGGAAAAACTGGTTGCGTCACCTTCCCCTTTGAGAAGATTGAGGTAAAAATTGTGTTCTCATGAAGTCATTACCAAAACTGAGTGACTAATGTGCACAAGATGCTGTTTCAATTTTTCAATCTAGCTAAACTCTATTTATTTCACTAAACACTGTATCTGTCTTTACAAAGGAAGAAGCTACCTGCTTAGAGGTTTGTCTTTTTCTCTAATAAATGCTTTCCTAAAAGCTGATTTTTCTCTCCTTACCAAAATCTGCCCCATGTAACACAGTATTTCCACCTGCCTTTGCTTGCAGCCTCTCTAGCCTAATCTTTAGTGTCTAAAACCATATATAATATCGTTCCATTTCACACTTAACCACAAAACCTACTCTTCCAGATATGACCTGAGTTTATTTTATATTGCATGTCTTTCTCTTAAAGTATTTTATACAAAGCATAATATGCAATGATATGGCACTGATGTTTATCAAAATTGTTTCACACTGTACTTATTTCTATTCCTGTCTTTTGGATCAAGTACAATACAGCTGCAGATTAATACCACCTTTTAAAATAGGTTTAATGTGTTTATTTTTTTACCACATTCACTCCATCCACTAACTTGTTATATGGATTATATTTAATGGGAGTCTTGTGGGACTATCAAAGGGCATTTATTTTCTATTGAAATAACAATTAAGATAACACACAAACTAATATAGTAATCAAATAAACCTGACAAATAACAAAAACTTTTTTAAAGCTGCAGAGGCATGCTAACAAATCTATTTGATCAATATATGGGATGTGAAAAAAGAGGAGACAAGATTGACTGATGAATAAAATGGAACTGACACAAATAGGCTGACAGCCAGTCGCAAGTCTCTTTAGGGCAAATGCAATTAACTTAGAATAATAGACTCAAATTTGATGGTTAGAAATGCATTTTTATTAACAATCACAGCCTGAATCATTATGCACTCTTATGAATAAAATTGTAGTTATACTGAAAGTCTGTGTATACATGTATGCATGAACATACAAAAAAGCCTTGTTGAAGGGGAGCTTTATTTTTGTGACAGAATAGCTGTATGAGATTTAAAATACAAAGCATACACAAGTATAAATCTAAATATTCAAACCAGTGATATAAAAATCACATATGTGGTATGCTAGTATTAATGATAAAGGCAATAAGCATCGGTCCCAGGACTGCTTGTTCTTTTGGGATGTGAAATTGCAATCAGGGATTTACAGATTTAATTCTGAGGCAGAGAAGTCATTACTAGAAACATAAGCTCATTCTCTTTACTTTAATAGCTATTTTAAATCATTCATTTAGAAAATACATTAACTATTTATTGTATAGGCAGTACATTTCTATTGGCATTCCATTTTCATGCTTTTTTATAATCCTTTTTAACAAATTATTTTATTAAAAGAAGATTAGAATTAGAAAAAGGATCCTACCAATTTTTGAAAATGCTACTCTTGAAGAAGGATATTTCCTATTATTAACAGGTATGAGGTATTAAGACTTTAAAGGAAGCGAAGATATTCAATTGCTAATGTGTCCTTTTTCTTTTGACCTTCATTGCAGAGGCTGATTGCTATTTGTAAATTGCTTTTAAAATTATTAATCTCATTTAATTTCTGAATAAATATATAATCTTCTTTTTTCCCAAAAATCCTTGGTATTTAGATATGAAAAGAGCTGCCTATAGGATATGTTATGGTTCAGACTTCTCTTTTTGTGGGAAAAGATAAAATACACTACTTAATGCAGAGAAACTCTACATGGTATTAGCAAAGTATAACATGAATGTGAAACCATGATACCTGCAATGCTTAGTGCTTAAATATCTTGAGAAAAAGGTGTAACGGTAGGAAGTAAAACTGTACTGGAAATTATTCAAATCCAGTGTTCTCCAGCTCAGTGTCCTTGGTGGACCACTGGCTGCCCAGGGATGGGATAGTGGCAAAACACAATGCTCTGTAGTTGCCTATAGCATGAAGAAGCTGGTGTAAAACAGCATCGTGGTTCTCAGACAGTTTCTGGGGTTGCTGAGCTGCATCCAAGAAGCAACCACACTCAGGTCTTCTCCGCTTCGAAGGTGGTTTTAATCCTTCCCATTTCTCAGAAGTGAGAAGTATGCAGATGTACGGGGAAGGCAGGCTGCCTGTCTCTGGTAGGGGAGAGGCCCATGGAAACCGTTGAGCAGGGAGAGCGTGTGGCTGGGGAACAGATTTTTCTGGTAAACACCTGGTGTCTGGGCAATTTGTAGCCTGCCATTTTGGTTTTCTGCCTCTAATTAGTCTTAAAGTCATTGCCATGAGGGAAAAACTTCTCAGGAACTCCAACAGTTGCTGGAGACTTTCCAGCCTTTTTCTCATCTCATAGTCTATTTTGGACACAGCAGCCCACCACAACATTTCCTGAGCTGGCTTCTTGAATAGCTGGTATTGCCTAATCTTGGAGATAAGATGGATGGATCACATGTCATTCTAGCACCACCAAACCTAAAAAGGGAATAATACTGTCGGGTCTGGCATAGCTGTTTGACACTGAAATTGTTGCAAAATGCTCAGTGACTTGGACTGCTAAAGATTTCTCTCAGAACTGCATTTGGTGTAGAGGGAGTTTGAGTAGTCAAATTTACGTTGTCTATTCAATTTCTCCTTACCACCTCTGTAGATGTGTCACCAGAGACCAATGGGAGAAAAGTTACTTCTTGAATGTGATGCCAGAAAAAGAATATGTGCTCTTTTATGACCACAGTTACTTAATAGTTTAAATGAGAAACAGGTCTGAAATAACTTATATGAAAGTTGTAGTAGGTAAACAGGCTAGGGAAGAAAGACCAGATGATCTGCTGATTTAGACAGGGGCAGCTTCTTTGTAGTCAGTGCACAACTACATAGGGGACTGGGGCTGTGGGCTCAGTTCTTCCATCTTGTTGGGTTTAGGCTAGTGAAATATTGGCGAACTCAACACAATGTTTCCTGATGTAGGGTGATGTAAGAGAAAGGAGGCTCAGGCCCTGCATGATGATAGACTAATTCTCCACTGATGTAATTATCCAACCAGAACAAGAATGACTCACTCCATCCATAAATATCTTGGGGCTTGCTTTTGATCACATTTAAATTTGTTCACACCAACCTCATCTCATTTGCTTGAATGGGCTTACTCCTGAGTTAGGATGATACATGTAAGAGAAAATCCAGGCCCTTAAAAATCAAATCATAATTAGTTTCTCTTAATAGCTGCTCTATTAAAGACAGATCTTTCAAAAATATATTAGAAAGCAAAAGAAGATCCTTTTAAGTGCATTAGGTGTTTTAACACAGCAATGGTAGACTTGTTGGTGATGTATCATACTTACAATATGTTTCTATTGGCATTTGGGCTCTGTATTTTTGTTCCCTTTTCAGAAGTTTTTTCATTAAAAGAAGGTTAGAACTAACAAAATGTAACTACCAGGTTTTGAAAATGCTTATCTAGAGAATGGTATTTCTCTCCAGCACTTGCCATGTTTGTTCCACTCCATCTTAAAGCTGTTCAAGTTCAGAACTCTGATTTCACCATTTCATGCTCCCAAAATATTACAATTCCATTCCCCATTGGTTTACACTTTCCTCAGGTTTTTATCTGCTACAAGTATGGTTTGGCCAAGATGTTCTCGATGAAACAAAAATACTTTGGCTTTACTTTCTGTTCACCTCATCCTCAAGCAGGTGCCAGGCAATCTGCGTAGCTGCTCTGCTACCTGAGAAGTGTTCATATATAGAAACACCAGGCCAGCCTCCGTTGTCACGGCATGGAAAGCCAAAAATAGATGACATGAGAACATATTTCTTCCCATGAAGATTTCTGCAGCTATGTGAAGTCTTCAGATAAGCACATTTTAGAGTTAGAAGAGAAAAGAATAGTGTTGGAATGAAGAATCTAGATTGTATATTTATAATATAAAAATAGTCACTATAATGTTTGATTAGATAGGCATAGACATACATATTTGAATATTCCTCCTCCCCTCAGTGATGAGGGTTCTGCCAACAACTGGTCCTCCATGTCAGGTGCATGCTGTTTTCCCTATTAAAGTGGTTGGAAAGCCACAAAACAGTAAATGGCTTACAAAAGCCTTATTTGTAACTTGATTGCACAGCACTGGTTTGTGTGATTCAAGACTCTCCTGAAGGCTGAGTTGCGCTAGACATCGTGTTGCGTTAGTGCCACTGGCACGGGGGAAGATGGTATATTTTAAAGCTGAGGAATGGTGCCAAAAAGATTACGGATGATGCATCTGGAAAGGATCTCCTAGTTCAGCTAGTCCCAGCCTGCATGACATGAAAACCTCTGTAGGCTAATCCCTTAGGTGTTTTCCCTCTCACTTCTTAGAGATTGTGATGTGACAGTGCCTGAAATGCTTCCTGAGAGAGAACATTGCCTAAAATCTTCCTTGCTTGGAAGATATTTCCCTACTATCCAAGCTATGTTTTTTCTCTTTCCAAATAAGCATGAGGGCAGGTGTCCTGCTGTGGAAGTGGAAAGGCATGTAATGGGGGAAGTAATTCCAAGTGGAGTAAAGCAGTCAGCACTGCAGGTTCTTCAAAACTTGATTTTTCTGTTTCCTTCCTGGTCTTGGTGGTGCTGCTTATTCATCCTTTTCTTCACAGTAGAGGGTCACATTTTGTTCTCTCACATGTGGTTTTTTTAAACTGAATTACTCTTAAAGACACCAAGGCAATTGCCATTTCAGTTAGGACCTAAATTTGCTGAGGTTTGATAGATGTTTTATTTCTAATAGGCAGTGTCAGTGATGATAAAACGAGGGATTGATTCTGCTTTAGTTTTTATGATAGTGCTAATAAAGTTCTCTGGCTCCTAGATAACTTCTAACAGGCCCTATACTGCAGTGCAAAATTATGGTCAAGACTCAGCTGGTGCTTATTGTCCAGTAAATGTTCAACATGTTTTAGTAGTGCATTAGTAGAAACTTAACTGTAGTGACTGGTGATTTTTGCCATGGCCAGAAATCTGTCAAACTACTAGATGCTCAGTGCAGATACAGTTGAAACATTCCTGTCCCTGAAAACTTGATATATGTAGGTAAATGAATCATGATGATTTTACAGGTGATGAGCTGCTGTGTAGATACTGATTTTTCTTTTTTCTGAAGAACACAAAGGCAGCCTAGGAATAGCCAGGTACCAAACTTTGTTCTTTTGAGTGTTAAATGGATAGTAAAAAGCATATTTTTTCTCCAGTTTAAAATAGTCTTACTTATAACTTTTGTCCTCTATCTTTCTTAAAAATCCTTGCTTTGCTTTCTTCTGTAATCAAGGAGAAGACTACATTGATTCCCTTTCTAGGTGGCTTTCCAGCTGTGTATAGTGTATTGTTTTAGTTCCTTTAGGTTCAGTTTGAATTCTTTTATGAAGAACGCTTATGTAATTTCAGTGAAACTTCTAATGTTCTCCCAAGAGAAGGTGAATTTGTGAGGGTTGCCATTATGCTTCTCTTAAAACAATCTTTCCCAAAACATTAAGGAAGGAAAACCACAAAATTGCACTAAAATGGCAAAAACCACCTATAAAACATCGCTTTCTTGTGAAACTAAGCGGAAGAACTGTAACTCCCTTGAAAGTCAGGGTAGTCTATAGAGTTTCATGGTTTTGGGGGAACAGGCTAGTCCAGTACAATTATCCTGTCTGACTGCAGCTCATAGAACTGTCCTCATAACTTTTCCTTCAGAGGGATTTATTTTTCACTGCATTAGAGAATATCACCACATATCACCAGAGGCCCCATCTTTAAAGCTAGGTGCTGCTCCCTGAAAGCCAAAGGGAGTTTTGCCATCGACTTTCATCAAAGTAGGAACAAGCCCTTTATTTGCAACTTAAAGAAAGTAGGTTAGAATTATGAAGAATGATTATTTAAAATAGCAATGATGTAATATCAGTGTCAATTCCATTATTTTAACAGATGTAAATTTGCTCTGCTCTTGAACTCTGGTGAATTTTAATGGCAATATTAAAGAGATACTATTAAGACTACTTAAAAGAACTATTTGTAAAAAGTGTCTCCAGTTAGAGGAAAAAAGTTTAAATTGCTTTTTTATTCAGTCTGCGCAATTATTTATTTGAGTGGGTTTGTATATTACAAATTAATATGTATTAAAAGTGAAAAAGATCACACAATAATTCCAATAGTCATTGGACGAATAGGGATTTTTATGATGTACATTATGGACTATGTAGATAAAGTAGTTGAAAATCAGCTGTCTAAATAACTTTAGTAGGGTAAATTTACATACATTGCAAGGCAAGCTCCATGTCAATAACTCCAGTGTTGTACCTGGCTGATGGCAACTACTGTCACTTGGCAATCAAAAGGAATCTACAGGATCCAGTTCTAATTTTATGTGTTATGTTTCATGCAACCTGTGTTCCAGTGGGACACTGGAGGGAGAAGGAGGTCAGCGTGGCCAGTCCTGGAAAGATACCTCTTAAAACTTTTGTACAAAGCCGTTAGTATCTGCTGTCTCAAAAGTGTTGTATTTTCTGGAGGAAAAGTTTAGTTGTTTCAAAACTAATTCTAGGGCCATAGCCCGGACCTCATAAAATTAAAAGGAATATTTTGAGCAGGCTGGCATTGCACAAACTAGGTTATCACAGTCCAAAAAGAAGGTTCTGCCACTTGGTTTTTTGGAAGAGAATTGGAAAAGTAATAAAACAAATACTTGAAAATGAGACTGAGAATCAGGGAAAGCCAGGTTCTAATAATTCAGTATTGGCTTTTTTATTAAGGGCTCAAGCTTTGCCATTAAAGTCAATGGCAGTTTTGGGTCCTTTGTGATCTTTACCTCATCTACAGCTACTAATTTTGAGTGCTGCAATTATTTCTGTTAATTTCTTGGTAACATGCAGAGCTCATCTTCATTGAGAAGTGCTGGGCCTTGGCAAAGGCAGTCAAGGGTTTCAGCTACCCAGAAAGCTGGATACTTAGAATACCTAAGTATTGTGTATATCTAATTTAGCATTAGTTTACTTTGTTACTGTCTCGATCTGTAGGATGCCTCAGTTCCTCAAGATAAGTGGTGGCATAGGGGAAGATGAAACAAGCCTGCAAAGTTGGGATCTGAACTGTTCTGAAGCTTAAAAAGGCTCTGGGCTAAGCTTTCACTTGGTTTGCTGTAGAGTATGTTCCTGTCCCCATGTTCAAATCTAGGAAAGAATTTCACAGATCTAAGTAATTGCTTCACCTCCGCTCCTATTAATCACCTTTCTGGAGCAAACAGGCTGTTTTAGTGGTTAATGGCTGAAAAGGATTTGAGACTCTCAAATGAAAAGTAAAAATTTGTCATAGGTGTTTTACCTGATTAGGAAAAATTACAAAGTGCGTCAGTGAAGCTGGACATTGTGACTCATTGGACCTAACAATGTTTCTTCTAAGTTGTTAGGAGTACAGTCTGAGAATGCATTCTTGGAAGTATTCTGTTTTGATCCAAGAAGAAATGTCTCTTTCCATTAGTTTTTATTTCCTCTTCTTGCTGCAGACAAACTAGAATATTACAAAGGGCAAATCCATGAAACTTCCAACTTTCCCCCCGAGGGAAAAACAGCCTTTTTTATCTTAAAATGACAGTCTTTTAGTTGTGCAAAAAATGCCTTTCATTTCTGTAAAAGCCATGACACTGAATAATCTAGGCTGACCTATTGTGGCAGGAGAAAAGGTGAGGGTGTATTTGACTGTAGCATGCATGTGTAAACTCATACGGGTAGATTTAGACATCACTGTGTATAAATACAGTCTCCATGGGCAGAGAGAGCTTTTTTTCTGTCAATAGAAGCACACCATGACTATTTTCTTGCTGTTATCTCAGGATATAGCAATGTTTTCTATATTATACAACAAACCATAGTGGTCAGCTGCTCAAAGTGCATCTTCTTCGTCACCAGGTCACCCTAGTTTTGACACAACTGACACAAAGCAGAGCGCTCAATGCAGCCTAGTTGTAGCACAGTTGACGAAAGCAACCATAGCTCAATCTGCATAAAGTTTTAAAGCAGAGCCAAATGCAGCCTAATGAGTAAGCTTGGAAGAGATCTGCTGGAATTCAAACCCTGTTCTGACAGTCTGCTTGTAACTTACTGGTACAGCTTACACAGTGCTCTTGAGATTAATAAATATATAATCCCATATCCCAGAGTCCAATACCACACAGTGTTTGAAACATTTCCCATTAACAAAACAGTACATGCAGGTAAAAATACCAATGCATCTCATTAGAGGGGGGAGAAAGGGGAAGTATGTATTACATTAAAGGCAAGTTTTGGGCTCTTGTGCAAAGTTTGAGGGGAAAGATGTATTTCTCCAGGTGGTCTCAAGTGGAAGGGAGGATACAGTTTCTTGGCTACACTAACAATTAGAAACAGGGCAACACTATATCCAAGATGTGGCCTCTAATCTAGGCCAATGCATTCTTCATCTTCCCCTTCTATCAGAAGCAGACTCTGCAACATGCCTTAGCACAAGTCTAACTTCAAGCATATGAGTAATTCTAGTGACTTTGCTCTTAATCTTGGTCAAGAGAGTCCTATCCCATGTGTGATTTTTGTCAGCTTTGCATAGGTTGTTTCAGAGCAACCTGTAGAGTCCTGTGCTCTGATTTTTTTCAGCAATAGTAAGAACTTGTGTTTGACAAAAAGATGAAGGTGGGGCTAAAGCATGGGGGGCTTGAACCCTCGGGAGAAATAATATGGGAGAACTGTATGTGATGAATACATGCATTGCAGACCCATGGCATGAAAAGCAAACAGGCCAAACCACTCAAACCTTTGTGCTTATAAAATATTTTCTTACTATTTTATAGGAATGCTTGAGAATGAAATCAGTACTGCAAAATACTGTTGGTGGAAATGGAAGAGTAACATTGGCATTACTAATTTCAATGAACAGCTTATGCTCTCTAGGCCTCAGTTATTGACTCTCTGAACCTAGCTTATGCCTGGGTACAGAAAAGCAGATGTTCAGATTGTGTACTGGGTCTGGAAGGGGCCTTGGTAGTTGCTAGACACTCTGCCTGAAAGAGGAGTTTCAAATGGACCAAAGTCCTTTTATTCTTGCAAGTAGATAAACAGCTCTTACCTACTCTTTCATTCCTTGGTTGAAATAATCAAACCCATAATTCAGTGGGAGTTCTTTTAGGGAAGAAGCTCTATTTGGTATAAATTTATAGAACTGTAGACACCCTTTCTTGGATAAATTCAAGCATATAGAGGATCCTAACAGATTTCCTACCACAGTTCAGGGTACCTTGGGTAAAACCTGGTGCATCAGTTTCTACCTGGGATCTTTCTACTTCACTGTTAATGTAGCATTTCTGGAAAAAATAGCCAAAGAAATTAGAAGCTTGGAATGGGAGGTCTGTTTGGTTTTCTGCTCACATAAATTGTCTACAAAACACACGTGGCCCTTAAAGGGCTGTGTTGGGGGAATAATTCCCCTGGCAGTGCAGCGCCACATGTTTCTGCCAGCCCGTGCACTCTGTGCAGCTGCACAACATATCACATAACGCTGTCAACTACAAGCACACTAGCTTGTTGTTCCAGTGGGGCCCCAAAAACTGTGAATAGCAATAGGCAAGAAAACTCCCTGAGACACAGCACTTGCTGTGGGAGCACAAATGCTTGAACCAACTGCCCAAGGCTTGTACTCAATGCATATGACTTGAGAGGTGGCCATGCCTGGTTCAGGGCGCTTAGTTTGTCCCAGGCTCTTGCCACAGCTGTGTTCCCTGGTCTTGAGACCAGAGCCTGGATGTCTGCCAGCATGTCTAAGAAGTTGCCGTGGCTTCTTGAGGGCTGAGGAAGCACTGTGGCCTGCAGACCTAATGCCAAACTTCTTGTAGGGTGCTGACAATAATTGGGGCTCCCAAATCATCTTGCTGATGTTACACTGGAAAAATCTTTCTATGGGCAGAAGGGTCACATGTGTTGTATGCAGCTGAGACTTTATTGTTAGTCCAGTTAATGTTTTAACAGTCCAAATTCTTTAACTGAGAAAAGCCTTGATTATATAGTCAGAACTGTTGTACAATCCATGCCTAACCTTCCCAGTACCTACCATCTTTATGTGGTGGTGTGCTTTACCTATTCCACATGTGTGGTGTCCCATCCCATGTGATGTCCTGAAGCTTCTGCTGTGTTTCCACCTTGTCCATCCTACCCTGTATCCAGGTAGCCCAGGTAATGCCTACCCCCAGGGATCCAAAACAGATGAGAGCACTTCTATAGAACCAGTGGGGCTCCCCCGTTGGGGATGTGTGACCTTGAGTAACTCATCTGTAAGGTCTATCAGGTTATGCAGCAGGAAAGCATGAAGAAGCAATGTTGGACACTGATGTGACAGTACAAGGGCAGTAATAAGGGTGTTTTCTCCTGTCTGTCTCTGCCTCCATCCTTACTCAAACACTTCAAGAAGTTACATGTAAAGCACTGCAATGTTGCCAGTAAAAGTTGTCTTAGGCACCAGTAATAAGCTCAAATCTTCACTCTGAACCATTGCTGGTGACTGCACGCTGGGCAGTGCCATTCAAGAGGTTCAAAGACTAGAAATGGCAAATGGTAGTGACTTGGGCTATGCAGCTTTGGAGAGGACTTGCCCTAGTATTGCTGGGCAGCAGCAAGGAATACTGCAAAGAGGAAACCCTATATATCCAATGTCTGCCCTGCATACAACAGAAAGAACAGTTCTCTCTCTGGACACTCCTGTTCCACATCCAAGTGGGCAGGAGGTGGGTGGAGTGTAGCTGAGAGCTGCCAGAGCCTTGGCTCTGCTCCCCTGAGCTTCTTGCAAGAGTTACTGGCCAGGCATGAGACAGGAGATAATTTATTTTACATCTCTTCAGTGCTATGGAAACATACCTTCTGTTGTGAAGCAAGAAGAGAGTGCTTCTGGCAGGCAGGATGGGAGCCAAGGGAAGGTTAGGTTAGGTGCTGGCCCAAAAGGCACAACCTACACACGTGTATCATTTGTTTTCCCAAAGCTGATGAGAATATATCACTATAAGTAAATCATTCACTGCTCAGTTTTCTGACAAGTTTTTGTTTTATGAAGAAGTATATTCACAGATTAAAAAAACCCCAACAACTTGAGAAAATGATGGCATTTTATATGTAAAACTGTTTTATTTTGGATGAAATTTAACTGAAATAATCTTAATGACTTATGTAAAGTGAAATATTGGGTTTTCCTTTTTCTTTCTCTTTTAGCCCTGGTCTCATACAGGCATATTAATGATTATTTGTCAAAATCACACTGTTTGCTTACAAGGTATGAAGGCTTTTTAGACACTATAATGACAGCTTTTGATTCACTTGATAATATTTAGAATAAGCCATAAAAGCCAATCTCTGAACGAACAGACCGCTTTTATTGGCTTTTAGTGCTATTACTGCTATCATAAGTGGTAAATTGGCCTAATGCAAGTAATACTGCTGTGTCATACTGTAAAAACCACTGCTTAGTTTTATATTTTATTTATTTCTCATGAAAAAATTTTAAGGCATGGAGACTGTACTATCCTTCTACAACTGTTGGTGATTCCCTCCAAGTGAGAGATGAAGAAAGTTTCTCCTCCTGTTTGGACTTTTGTTCATAGTGATTACCATCTCTGATGGGACAGGGCTGATGATAAAGTTAGGGACCAAGAGTGTGAGTCAAGTGAAAATCTACCTGAAGCTCACAGGCTATTTATTTAAATCATAAATAGACTAGAAAAAAACCTACTGCTTAGCTGGAAGCTGAAATGTTTCAAATGCTTTATGCTAGATTTTCTATATGTCTTGTTTTATAATAATATTTTTAAAAATATTAAACACTTAGAATGTCTGAAGACAATACATTTGGTCACAGCTTTGTCTAACCAGAATGACTACCAGGTGCCATAATTGCTTTTTCCTATGGTTCTTTTGACTTTCTTCTCCTGCCTCTCACCATCTCTTCTATTGTTTTGCCCACTCCTGGAATACAAGCATGGATTTCAGAGACTTAAAGTTCCAGTAACATCAACTTCTCTTTTTCTTTTAATCAGGGGAAAAAGTTTATCGTGGAATTTTATTTGGTTTTGTAGTATTTATATACAAGAGAAATTGTTAAGAAGCAGCAAAGTGAAAGTGAAGAGGCTTACGTTTACTTTTGAGTTTCCATTCTTTTATCTTCCCCTTTGCCCACATACTACCAAAGTGGGCTCTTTTCAGTCAGAAATAGTGACTGATTTATCAACCGTGATGTAGGTTTAGGACCAGCAGCCAACATACATGATCTGTCTATATGAGAGTCTTAAAGCCACTAAATTTCAACTTGGTCTGAGTAGAATTCAGAATTATACATGTAATAGTGTGGATTGCCCAGCATATTAGGCTTCTGTTAACCAACAAGAGAGAAGTTGTGATTTAGTTTAGTATTGACTACTTTGGTATTCAATGAGTGTACAGAGCAAGGGCAGCTCGCATGGTGGAAAGCTGAAAGAACAGCATCTGATAGAAGTGTGTTACATGAAGCAGACCTACAAAATTGTAATTACCTGAGGATGCGCTCTGTTTTTCTAAGACTCCTCTCAACTTATTTCTAAGGTCTGTGTAGTAAGAGTGAGTGTCACACAGAGAGCCAGCATGAAGCATGGGTTAACAGAATGAAGTTAACCTTGAAGACTCTTTTTCTGACTGTCAACATGCAGAAGTCAGAAACCCTAGGAAGGCTAGAGATAGGAAATAACAGTCTGAATTTAGCTTTAGTGATACATAATAAGAACATGCGGTTGGGGCTGCTTTATCTAAGAACCAACAGTGCAGCAACAAAGGTGATAAATGATTCTTGTTTCGGGGGGAAAAAGTGTAGTGTGTTTTAAATCTAGCTAAAACTTAAATATTCCAAGCCAAATAGAACTTCATTATGGTATACTATGTGGCCATTAAAAAATTAATCTAATGACAGAGAAACCCTATCTAAGTAATAATCACTAATTTTACTGAATGCATGCTTGAAATAATTTTTACTTTCAATATGCTGTGGGAACAGGAAGAATCATATTCCAACTTTAATTTTGGCATCTGAGTATTTGTGGATATGTGACAGCATTTTGGCACATGTGTAAGTTTCCATGGACTTGTAACAAAACAGATAATTCAGTGTTAAAAGGGTTTAACCCCTTTTTAAGACAACTATCTTTATGAAGATCATACAGCAGAGAACTTTTCTCTGTAAATCCAATGTCTGATAAGTTTGCTTCAGTAAGAAGATACTGATTTGACCTGTATTTTACTCCGAAGAACTCAAGTGATCTTATTTACCCCAAATCTACATCTCTGGTTTTACATTACAGGTGCAGTGCTATAGCAAAATAGTGTTCTTATCTGCATCTTTGCTGCTGCAATAGCATTTTTCTTTCTTTTAAAACTGCATGTAGGCATATTTCAGCAAGAACATAATTTGTCAGTAATCAGTTCTCGCATGTCTCAACACTATCATGGCAATGTTTGTGTTTTTCTGTAGAGTGCAACAGTGAGCAGTGCATCTACTTCTCTATCTCTGGAGCCTACTGACATATTCAGGCAGAAGACTTTCTTCCTGCACATATTTCTGTGCTGTGTATATTCATTTGTAAGTGAGAGTAGAAAACATTATCGTGTTGAACTGCTGCAATCATAAACACATTAAGTAGACAGATAATAAACAATCCATCTGAATTTATTATTAATTGTGTCTGGGTTTTTCTAACATCTTTATTCAGATTAAAGACTGAAATTAGAAGGAGACTACATAATCAGGAGACCCTAAGAGACAGTTTGACTCCTATAAAATAAATTAATTTAGTTTAGGGGGATAGCAAAGATCTCTGTACCACTTAAACATTGCTTAGGTGGTAAAGAGGCCTT
This sequence comes from Gavia stellata, assembly GCF_030936135.1. Taxonomy (NCBI): domain Eukaryota; kingdom Metazoa; phylum Chordata; class Aves; order Gaviiformes; family Gaviidae; genus Gavia; species Gavia stellata. Next base: position 19,956,138 of record NC_082605.1, read on the forward strand.
GTGCAATTCTCTTCAGAGATGAATCTCGGTTGTAGTAAGAGCTATAAAGAAACTCAGTTGACACTGAGGGTTTTAGCACCTAATTTTTGCATGTGCCCTTCTGCCCAGCAGGCACCAGAGTCCCAGATTCAACCTTCTGTACAGCACACGCAGAGAATCAGGTAACTGGGAGCAATAAGCTGATGGGAGAGGTGAGGAAACAAGAGGAATTAAAGTAGGAAAACTACCGGAAGGAATGGGGAGAAGGACCACTCCAACATACTTATGGCTGCTCCAATTGCATTGGGCCCCTCTGCCAGCTACTGCTCCTGAGGCAGAGCTGGAGGAGATGCTCTAGTCCCTTCCCACCTATGCAAGTGAGATCCCTGCTGGTGAGGGCAGCTGGTGGATGGGGCATGGCCCAGGCTCTAATCCCTCTCTGCTCTCAGCAGCGTGCTGAGACCACCTCTCAAAGGCTTTCCACGTTTTACTGGAAAGCTGAATACTCTCTCTAGCAGGGACTAGAGCCAATCTCCTGCCCTTCAGGCAGGTGTCCTACATGCTGGGCTGTGGTGTCCTTTCTTCTCTCTCCGGAGCAATGAGCTTTAAGTAGTCCATCCATCCATAGACACTTGGGAATCTCCAAACCATGATATTGCATAGAGCATCTGATAGCTGGGGACCAGAGTTTTCTTCGGAAAGGTGAGAATTTGAGTCCTCTCATACAATTGTGTGCTCTCAGTCCAGATCTGAAGTCCCAGAACCAATCATAAGCTGTTCTGATAAGGGCTTTATGTCCAGTATTTTATTATTGGACATTTAGAGCAGTCACTCTTAATATCTAAGTATCTTTCCACTTGGATTTAGTTCTAAATAGTTATTTAAAAAATAGATGTGAAAATAATTCTTTTGAACCTCAGCAGACAATGAATGTTTAAACTAATTCCACTTTTAGTCTTTCTCTAAACTTTCCTGTAGTATCTTTCATAAGCGGTAATAACAACATGCCTAGGATTTAGCCCATCTACTGCATTTTGATTTCAGTACTTGGAAGCAGTTGTATTTTGGAGAATGATTGCAAATCTTCAGTGAGAAGAAGGGAGGCCTATTTTTTTCATAATCTAATGAACTTTAAATATTTCATTGAACACCTCCAATACTAAGGATTTTGTTACACCTCTATATGACTGTCAGTCTGGCTCTACATATCAGTGTGTAATCTTGCAGGCCTGTAAAATGCCTTCTGAAAACTGGCACTGAACTGCTTATGTCCACGATTATCCTGCCTTCAAGCTCAGGGTAAAAGTAAACCAGGCCTGCATAGTGGTTGTTTTGATGGGATTTCCATCAAGGAATTAAGTTCTATAAATTAACTAAATGCTCATTAATAGGTTTGAACTGTCTGGTTTTCATAGCTCTTAAACATCTAATACCCAATTAGAATCAAAGGTCTTACTGTCTCCCTCCAGAAGAAACTGATAATAACCCTGAGGACTTCTGCATTACTGCTCTGGGTGAAAGGAACACAAATAATAAATTTTTTGAGCTTTCAGAAATGCAGGGCAAAGCTGACTAAAGAAACGGACATTGGGCTCAACTTCCACCTTGAAGAGAAGCAAACCACTCTGTGAAAGTGATACATGTATTGGAATCTAAAGTCAACAACATCCTTAATAGGGAGCAGATATACAATCAAACACTAAAAATTATGAAGCTTCTGGAATACTTATTGCTTTTATTAGTACTGATGAATTTTCTTTATCATCCAGGTTACTTAATTCTGTTTAGTACAGGCATCTTTCTGCCTTGTATAGTCTTAGATCTAGGAGACCCATTTGGCATTTGACCCTTCCATCTATGAATTGCAGTGGTAAAAATGAGACTTGTTTCTTCATTCCTCCTGCCTCGCTGATGCCTCAGGATGATTACAGGTACCTGTCTTAAACTTACGGAGAAATATGAAATCTTTTGCAAGCCAATGTAGCTCTGTTGCTTTAGTGGAATTGCTTGTTGCTTTAACACTGACCCTTAGGCTAAGATTTTCCGTGCACCACAGTTTGCCATCTTAAGTAGGAAGCGTTACGGAGGCTCTCGGATATGTGGATTCTGCTCTAACATGTATGGTGCTAAGAAAATCAACCACTAATGAGTGGCTATATTGTTATTCCGTGTTTTACTCTACTGAAACAACTGAGGGCAAAATTCTGGATATTTTGTCCAAGTACAGCAAAGAATAGAATTGGTCTGGAAAACTTCCAGAGGAGAATGAAACAACATCTTCAGGTCTTCCCCAACATTGGCAGTTGAACGAAATAGACTTTTCTCTTCCTTTGTGGCACAAATTTACTTAAGGCAATCAAACCTAAATAAACCTTCACTTACATTTTTACAGTCAATATCCAGCATAGGAGTGTGACTTTAAACTTAACCCTATCACCCAGAGAAGTACCACTGTCTTTATTGTACATTCATTCCACTTTTGTGGTAGTATTCTAAGTCTTACATCTCCGAGGACCCTCCAGTTCAAAGATCAAGGACCACTCAGTTTATAAAACTATAATTAGGAGTGGTGAGCTGGGACCATTGCAGACTTCATATACTCCCTCTCCATTGGAAGAGAGTCTTTAAATCTGCCATTTTACAACTTAAAGGAAGTTGATTAATTCATTTGGTCATAGTCCTGAAGCTGACAAGGCATCTTCCAGGAATTTGAGCCCCCTGGGATCCTTGTCATCGGTTTTTAAATGTGCTTTTTTTTGTGTGGTGTTCTTATCTGGAAACAGTCTGCTTGGATTACAGCATTCATCTTATAAGCATTTGGCATTTTCTGTTACATGAAACTGAGAGGTATTTCTTTGCTATCAGTCTTCTATAAAGCTTTTCAATCCAATGACTTAATTCAGGCTGGAAGAAGAGAGTGAAAAAAGCTTCTGGACCCAAGTCAGCAAAATTCAGGAAACAAGTGTCCAAGTGTGTATGAAAAATTGCATTCACTTTCTGAGTTTTTAGAAAGAAATTCTAAAAATGCTATTTAGATCCCTAAATGCAGAGATGCATGTCAGATCAGAACACTCTGCTGAGAATAATCTCCCTGAAACCGAAGTACAAGCCTTGTAATGGTTACTCCAGCCCCTGCGAACCAGGTAAAAACTGGAAGGTTGTGGAAGAACTGGGAAATTCCCGGAGTGTCTCCAGGACAGCTCTCCTTCTGCAAAACCAGTCTCGTGGCCTTATGTCCTTCCCACTTTATTACTTCTTGTAGAAGTCTGTTACAGCCCATGAGTAACCAGTGAGAGGGGTGTGCTGGGGAAAAGGCATTTGAGTGTTGCAATATAGGAAGGTTTTGCTATTACTCCCAGGACTGTAAGCCCAGGACCAGGCTGCGGGATGTTTTGGTGTGGTGCAGGTAGGAATAGTCTGTTCCTGTATTGGATTTCTGGGGTGTACCACTAAAATGTGGCACAATCTCACCCAATGGGATCACTTCTGGAATAAGGTATTATTTGAATAATGTCACTACAGCCAGGTCTATGATATGAGTAAATCTCCCTTTTCATATGAACTGTAGTCCTTGGAAGGGTGAAATATAATCCTGAACAGAGGCTCTATTTACCACTTAAGCCCTATTTTATGGTTTAAGTGCTGACCTTGTACTGACCCTCAGTACAGGGCTGAATTTCACCCTACAGCAAAAATCTGCTGGCTAGAGCAGCTGATTAAAGAAATTGGGGCTAGACTTTTTACTATTTGCAAGACAATGAAAACAGGCTTATTTTAGACAAAAATGTTTCTGATTTATGAGAATTTTAGTGCAGAAAGGGGCTATTTTGGAGAAAGTCTTGAGATTAGCATTTCAGTTATATTTTTGGCAGGAGAGCAAGGAAGCCATTTCATTAACTTTTCACTGGAAGTTATATATGGAGGGCATTTGTGTACACAGCTGGGCAGCATAAAACAGGCAGGGCTTTGTGTGAAAATATCCTGAAATGAAATTTCGTTTCTGTGCAACTTGGATCTGCGTTCCTGGGCTGCCGTGGCCAGTTTTGGATGAAACCGTGGGAGGGCACTATTAGGCCCTCACGCATTTTCCCTTGCGTTTGCAGTGGATGCAGAAATAGTGAACAGACCGCTGCTGGCCCCTGTGCAAAATCAGTGCCACCTTTTACAGCTTTATGTCAGTCAGATAAGCTCCTGCCTGCTCCCACGTATCCATATGGCTGTAATCATCAAGTGATACCAAAAGATTAAATGTTTGTAAGGAACTCCAAAAGCCACATGCTGAGGCTGGTGTGAATTTAGCTCTGCTTTGACCTCCCTTCCCACCAGATGGCTGCTAATCTGGGACTAAATCACCACCATGGTGGAAAGAGCCCTGCTCCATGTGGAAGAGGCAGCTCTGTGGTCGCGGCTGCGCTGTGCAAGGTGGGAGCATCCCTGACTCAGCCCCTGGGAGTGTTACTCATCCTTGAGTACTGCATTTCTAAAGGCATGTCTTGCATAGCTTCCAGATTTCACAGGGCCCTCTAACTGTGTGATTAGAAGCCCACAGAGATGTTTCTTGCTTGGGATGTGATGGTCTGCTTGTCACACAGTGCGGGTGCATGAAACAGGTGGGGACGCAGGCCCTTGCGGAGGACATTTATTTAATATTATCATCAAGTTACATTGGTTGTTCTTTACTTATACATGCACATTCATACTTTATACACAGTCATTTATGTAATTTTGTGCATGTCAGGGCAAAATGTGTGTAAGTGGAGATAATGCATGTGCTGAGGATTTCTGCTTTAGTTTTTCAGGGCAGAAATACAGATAACTCTGCAAATGTTTTTTTGCAGATGACCCCATGTTTCATTCTGCCCTGATGTTTTGTAGGCGTTGGCATGGGGAATTCTCTATCTCCATCCAAAACTGCCTCCCAGAAGCAAGAAGAGATGACTCCTATTTTGTGTAGGAGTGGATGTAGTTATTTTCTGGCTTTACTCCTATGTCCTAGGCTTTCCTTGAGTTGGTTCTCTCCAGAGCTAAGGTCAGACAAGCAGGAAAAGAGGCCAAGAACTGCCTTTTATCAGTGCTCAGTCATATCGATTCTGGTTGATTTGCATGTGATGATCTGATGCATACCCTCCAAAGACAGGTTTTCTCATCTGTTGTGTGATCCTTAGAAGTAATAATCCTGAGGAACATGACCTACTATCAGAAAAGATTGCTGGTATAAATTCTTCTCCCTGAGACATCTTGGGATAGGACTGTGATTATTTCACCATCCTTGTTCTCACTCTCAACCCAGGGAGTCCCTCATGTTGCCCTCATCCAGACTTAAGTGCTAAGTGCCTTACAAGGTCCAGAGATGTTTTAGGACTTCTTAAAGTCTAGCAAACCTAGAGCACGCATCTACCAGTCTGCTTCCCTGTTTACTTTTTTATTATTTCATTATAGCCCTACAATCTGCTAGATGCTGCGGAGTACCTCAGGCCTTCCACCAAAGAAAGGCTTGTAGGATAAGCAAAGAAATAAAAGGAGAGGGCAAATGTGTCAACATCCATTTTAAAAATACAGTTGAGGGCCATGATTATGTAGATGTTTCTCTTAAAAACTGTACTGGCTTGTGCAGCATTATTTTTTTCCATGTCATCTTTAACTCCCATCGTTCTTCTGGTGCATTTGTGGCAGGGGTGCAGGAGTGCGGCAGTGGGTGCAAATGACTTACTGAGAGGTAGAGGTATGAGTAGGACCAATTATATTCTTCCTGTTGATCCAATAAGATACAATCCTATATGTACAGCCTAATGCTTTTCTATAATACTTCTCACAAGGCTGGTTTAGTTTCTGTTTTGCTTTGTAAAACAAGTTTTCCCTCAGAATGAGGCTTTGATTTCTACTTTTAGGAGCTCAAAGACAGAAACAAAATTTCTTTTTCCAAAAAGAGTAAAAGATAACTGGCAGCCAGATTAAAATCCCCCTTGCCCCTGCCCTGATTAAACAGCTTCTAATGCTGAAAGCCAACAAAAAAGTAATAGGTACTTTATTTTGATGTTGACCCACTGCACTACCAGTCCATGAGCTATTACTTTGCAAAGCATTAGGAAAAAACTGAAGTCTAGGAAAGATACTAAAGCCACAGCCTAGTTTGTATTTTTGTTCATTTCTGATACTATGTGGTTCATGATTGTTTCTTTTAGAAGGAACAAATAATCAATACAAAACCATGAATAAAAATAACTTCTCTTTAAAACTGGATGCTAAAAGAACATATAGTCTTCTTACTGTGCCTGACGGAAACAGTACAAGTCCATTCTCAACAATTCATTGTTTATTGGCATGCCTGAAATCTATACATGAGGTATTTTTAAAACATTTAAACACAGAAATTAAGCTTCCGCTCCAGACAACTTGGTTCACCGTATTCTAAAAACCCATTGTGTACCACAGAAGTGCTTCAAGCAAAGAAACAATAACAAAAATTTTAAAAAGCAAACTTCAGTATAAGATAAAATAATGTCCACATTCTCATCTCAAGGAAAATTTACATTCCTTATGAGACACATTTCAGCTATTTATTGACTCAGCTGCTGTACAAGACCTTCAAGGCCCAATTCTGCTCTGTGGCACTTCAGAGAGAAGAGGTGCCAAGAGACAGCGTTTGGCTCTTTCTGAAAGAGATTAGCTTCTCCAAGTACAAAACAGTGAAAACATTACTAATGATCTAGAAACTCTGGATGGTGCCTCTCCTTAGGAATTGGAGAAATAAAACATTGGATTAGCATCACTTAAGTGAAATGAACTCAGGAACATACTGGAGTAGGTCTGGACCAGAGGATGAATAATTCTACAGGACTCTGGGAGCCCATGCCGTCAGTCTCAGCCTGCTCAGAGACACGGACCACAGAAACACTGTACCTTTATACCCCTTTTGTAAAGTTGTGAATCTCTCATGCTCTACTCTACTCTGATGGAATAAATATTCAATTCAGTTTTGTCTGCTGTTCACAAGCTGAAGTGCAGTGCTACCTTGCAGGATCAGACCCAGATCCCACTCAGCTGTATCGCTCTCTGTGATGCTCAAACTGCAAATCTTCTGCTTGCAGAGTTTTTACTGAAGTTAGCTGACACCTTGCAAGCAGAGGATTTTGGGTCTCCAGCCAAACAAAGCCTGTCTGTTGGCCAGTCAGCTCTGCTGGAGCGTGCGATTTTCATTCTGCAGAAGTGCTGCATAAACAATGAAGACTGCAAGGCAGAGACATTAATTTAGGCCTACTTTATTGCAGCCCCTCTTGCAGCTACACAGTCTAACGTATAATTAACTACAAGCTTAAAATAGTGATGCACATTTTACAGATGACATAATAGTGGCTATAAATAAGCCTTTTCCTCAATATCCTCCTAGTTAATGTTTTCAAAATACGAGGTCACTTGTTGAGTCTTCCCAAAATACTTTTAGGATTTGAATATAACCATTCTCACTAAAAATCTTAATTTGCACCTAAGCACAGATATTTAATTTGTATCACGTGCATTTGGAAAGTCTCTGCTTTGAGACTCTAATTCATGTTGTTCTTGTGTGTGTATGAAATACAATAAAGTAACTCTGATACGACCAACAAACACACATGAAGACTTAATAAGCTATATACTAACTTGGCAAATCAATTTTTCCAGCAGGGAATATCTCCGAAGAACCCTCCTTCTTTAGGTGTACAGGCGTATGCAATAAAACCTTTGTCTGCCTTCTAAATAGTTTAACTAATAGAATGTAGTATTTGAAATACCAGTATTTGCCACAAATTATTTACTTAACACATGTTATTTTGCAGCCTTTAAAACTGGAAAAGTCTTCTGTACTTGCTTTTTATAACTTCTCTACTTCTGAGAGTCTATATTTCATAAACTGCTGACAACTGATGCTACTTTATTCTAAGATAACACACAGCCAAATCCAAAGATTCAGGGTTTATCTTTACTTGTGTTTGAGAAAACCAAACAAATATTAATCCAATTCAGTAATAGTTTGAGTTAATAAAAACTTTTCATCAGAATTAAGATGATGATCCATACTTCTTAGTGGCTTATGCTTCAGGTCAAATAGAACTTCTTCAGGAATGCAAGGATATTAGAAAAATGAGCTTTCAGGTTACTTTAAAATTTGGCAATCTAGGCCTTTCTGCACCGTAAGCAAAACGTACATGCATGTTTCATAGAAGTCAAGCTATGGAATTTGTGTGGTAGATATTTCTGGCCATATTTAAGCCTGTAAGGTATTCTTATGCCTTTTTCTTCAAAACAGAATTTTTAATAAATGAGAAATATCTCTGAACACAAGCCAGTAACTAATAACTCGGCAATGTAACTTACCTTTCTTCAGCCAAGAAATATTTTGCTTGTCATGTTCAAAACTTTCTGCTGGTTTGATTTTTACCTTGTCTGTCTTGGCTTTTGACATCTGTGGGGGAGAAAAGAATTTGGGGATGTCAAGTTCTTTTAAGGAAAGTTTCTGGCAAAGAAATATGTTCTCTGTTTAGGTTCCTGCTATAATAAATTGTGCTTACTTACACAGACACATTTTTTCTGCAGATTATTGATACTATGTAATATCTCAGTCTTTAAATTTATGTTCTGTTCCTAAATGCTTTATCAATATTACATAGTAGCTGTTTGTAGATGGATTCTTTTGTAATGTAACTATAAATTACATTATGAAAAGAATGAGTGATATGCTTATAGCATGCTGGTAATAGACATACATATAACACACAGAATAGATACGGTCTGGCTAAAAAGGAGGCATCCAGTCTGCCTGTTTATTGTGGTTCAAAGTTGCTGTAAAGCCTGCTGTCAGAGAGAGGTATAATTATGTAAATAATGCTAAATATTTATAAAGGCAACTTGAAAAAAGTGTATTAAAAAATCTTTACTGACACTTGAGACAATTTATTTGCTGTAATGCGAAGAATCACATGCAAGTTACAGTACCTGCGGGTATTATGTATACAGTAGTTATCAGCCCGTACACTGTGGTTTACTTCCATTGCCTGCTAGGAATAAGATTAGGCTGTCGGGGCTTCTTCTAACTGCTTTATATTTTCACTGAATCCAGTTAGCTAAAGCATTTCTCTTTTTTTACCTGTATCTTCCAACCGGGGGTGAAAGCAGCAGGGTTCAGACGCCGAGGAGGAGTGTTTTCGGCCCAGTCCCTCGCTGTGTGTTGATGTCCAGCATCCCCATACACTGACAAAAGCGAAAGGATGAGCAGTGCACTCTGCCTGCCTGCTGTGTGGTGCTGGGTTTGTCTTGCTGCCAGAATCAGCCAACTTAGTGCTGAGGGCTTTTTCTTTTTTTTTTTCTTTTTGTTTGCATGTACTTCTAGAGCTGGGCAGGGTAGGGAAGGAAGGGGGGTAATGACCTTCCCAGCACTAGTGGAGTGATAAAAAAATCAAAAGGTTTGCAAAAAGAAAAATTGGTTTGGAAAGGTTATTACTGCAGTTCATAACCCAGTGAATCTGCAAGAGGAGGAAGAAAATGAAGAGAACCAGGAAATTAATAGTGACGCATCAGATAAATGTGTCAATGTTTTGGGTAAATGTAAGTTAAAATACTGAAGGATGTAGAAATTAGACCCTAAATGTCTGTTTACAGCTGCCACTTTGGCAAAGGAATGGTCTAATCCTGTGGGGAGCTGAGTACTGTGACCCTCCTGAGCTCAGGAGGGTGAAATCCCTCATCGCCCAGGAGGGCAGGTCTGCAGAGATGAACAGTCGGTACCTCCGTGGCACCAAGGCTGAGTGGGCTCAAGTGGGGACAGCTCTTGTGCTGGGTGGGCTTGACCGGCAGCAGCACAGAGGGCAGGGGGACAGTCTGGACTACCCCGGACCTTGAAGGCACTCAAAATTTAAGGTTATTAGTTGGCTTTAAAAATTCTTGTGCCATAGTTACCAGCAATATTGCTTTAACGTTAGTAGCAGCACGGTCAAGCCCAAAGAGAACAAGATTTTAGGGTGCTCAGGTATTGCACCTTACTTTCTCTATAGGACAAAAAGAAAATGTCACTCTGCTTCCCAGAACTGAATTTTGAAAGTGTTGGTTGCACAACACATTCAGAATTACTCAGTTATCTTACCTTTTAAGCGATATTTACAAAATTTCAAGCCGCATTTGTCACCAGATACTATAATCCAAGATCCCAGTGCTTAAGTGTGGCCAATAAATAATAACATATTCCCTTTGTTATGACAATTATCTTCCTCTACTCTCCCATCACATGTCATTCTTACAAGAAAAAAATGTTTTCTTTCTTTTTTTTAAATCTCCTGTGCCAACATGACTGAGATTCTTCTACCATCTTTAGCTAATTGTGAACTGCATGGTAAGTGCCTACTTACATCTCCAAATTGCAATGATTAGTCTTGCATGGTTTGAAAGCCTATTTTAAGCAGGGTACTTTGGGAATAATTGCAACCACAGGGGGGGAAACATGTAGGGGTAATATTTTAAGATCTTTGTTCCATTCCCCTTGGACGCAGCTTTGAGAATCACGTCTTTTCAATTGCAATTCCCCTCTTTCTTCTAGAAATGCTTACCTATTTTTTTCCATGTTGTTGCACCTGCAATGTTTTAAACCTATCAGTGGTGCTGATTCTTCAGCTGGATTTGTCAGGGCAGGCTATAGAGCTCCTGGTGGGTCCTAATAAAATCAGCTGGGCTCCACACAGATCAGCCTAGACCTATCTGATTGTGACTTGGACCTGATGCTACTGAGCATTTCAGAAGCTCTGTTTAAAATGAAGATATGGGTTGTTTCCAAAACAAACTAGCGAGAAAATTCTTTCTCTCTAGTTCATTCAGCACCCCCTCCCTGTTTTTCTAGAGATTTTGTCAAAATTCTTATGTCTCCTGAAGAAAGGAAAACAGACAAAAACCCCTCCAAAACCACAGCCCTGAAAGCTGCTGTTGGCCCTGAGGTCTTGTCCTTAAGGGTTTTTCTCTGCTAAGCTCTCCTTGAAACCAGCAGAAGCTAAGGCTGAGTCCAGACTCAGCCTCCAGGAGTGCAAGAAACCAGGACCGTGACAGCCCATTGCTGAATGTATCCCCCAAACCATGGCAATACCAATTTGACAAAACCAAGTAAATGTAAACCTGACTTTATATCTGTGCTTCAACGAAGATAATGCAGATTCCTCTTCTGAGATGATCTCTTCATCTGCTGTTCTCAGCTGAGATGCCCTGTAGGGTCCCTCTGCCTGTTGGCAGCATGCAAATCTGCAGAAGTTACCTAACCTGAACCTCAGGAAACAGCCCACCAGCAAGTTAAGGAAATGTTAAGTGAGTTTCCCATTTGGAGTATTCTCCATGGCTGACATTCAATTAATGGTCCTAATGTTTTGAATCCAGGAGCATTAAATGTAACCTTTCTTAATCTCAATCAACTCTAGTTTTCTACTGAGATGTGTTTCTGTGTGCTATTTTTTGCCTCATTTAATTAAGTTATTTTGGATAAATGCATCAATATTTCTGTTTCCTAATCAATCTTAAAGTAGTTAGAGGAAAGGTAGGCTTGCCATGCATCCTCTGTAATGCCAGGCTTTACAAAAGAGGAAAAAAATACAATGAGAGAAGGTCATTAAAATATTGAGTAAACTTGTTTCTATTAAAGCTGTAATTGAATTTTTTAAACCATGGCCCATTTTAAACACCGAACTTTAGTTTATGGTTTGATAATTCATTTCACTTTTATTTTATAGGTTTTATTTTATAGCTATTAGATAGCTATGGGCCATCACTTGTTCCTTTTCCTTCCAGATTGTGAAATAGGGCATTTATATGGAGGATTAAAAAAAAAAAAATTATAATGCCAAAATAGATGTGATATCAATCAGTTGCCAAATAAATGTACTGTATCAAGTGCTTGTTGAGATTCGAGAGTATATTTTTCTGGTCTGCTCAACTGGGAGTGCATTCAAGTCTTTGCAGAGTTGGAGAATAGGAAACTTTAATAGGTTGTAATAACTAGCAAAGCAGAGGAAAAACCTCATTATTGGTCCCAGCAAGCATCAAAATTTTCAAGGTTTCCCTGTGCACTTAATGTTAGGTCAGGAGTCCAGAATCAGATCCTGTCCTGAGTCTAAGGGAGGACGTGTAGCCGGGAGAGTTTTTGGTTACATTTGTGGGTACAGCATTTACAACACTGTATTTCACTACCTAAAGTGACTTTTTACTTGAGGATATGAAATGTGTGCCTAGAAGTTTCATTTCCAGGAGAGAGAACAGCATGAGTTTTCCACAGCACAGCAGTAGATTAAGCAGTTATTTCTCTTTTTTTGCATAACCCAGGTAAAATTTTGCCACTTGTCCACTGGCAAGTGGTGCTCTGTAGCTTTGGAATACCCCACACTGCCGTAAATCTGGTTTAAAAAAAAAATATGATGAAACTATGCCTTTGCTTTCTTTTGCACCCTGGGGTGATCATTTCCAATAATAAAGTGCATATAATGTGATGTGCCCTGTCAAAGTTAAGGAATCTCTTCTTGATCATGCATCTGTAGGTAGAATATTAAGTTGTGGGAACATGACATACAGCCAAATTATCCTGGTGATTACATGTAAAATGCATGGTTTTTAGCCGAACTATCATGTCCTGTGAGTACTTCAAATGCAAAACAGCCTGTTTATAGAGATTACCTCAAACTGGCACTGACAAATGATCTATATGCTGCAGAGGCTCTGAGCAGTACGAAGACAGTAGGGTTTTACTCCCCATCACTCTGCCTCGTAGTCACTCTAGATAATTTTTCAATAACTCCGTGTCCTGCAAGGGGAGACATGGGGCTTTATTTCACTTTTCCACTCAGTGCCACTGTAGGTCGATGAATGTCTGCAAATATGTTTAGACTAGAGGACGGGATAAAAGCTTCAAAAGGGTTGCAAAGGCAGGTTAGCATAGAGGTCACTAATAACGTAGAGGAAGCACAAACCAGTAAGATTAAGAATTCTCCATATTTCTACTGAACAGTAAAGAAAAGAGAGAGACTGCATGTCTTTCATCTTCCAAGAGGGCAAGAGGGGGGTTATTTGGTGTCTGCGCTAAAAGGTGATGATCGGGACAACGTTAGGAAAAGAGGATGAAGGGCAAGTGTGAAATGAAGTTGAGAGGATGATAGTGTGGTGCTGGGGTGGGGAAGGCAGAAGGACCCAGCCTCTAACCCTGAAGCGATGAAAGCCCCATCCAAGCTGGGGAAGGGCCTCTGAATGCACCAGTATGCTTTGGCCATTTTCCCTCCTACCAGCAGCAAACTCTTAGAGGCCCCACTCAAAATTAAAGCCCAGGCTTTATAATGGTTTTATAGTAAAATATGAGCTGTGTGTGCCTTTGTTGTATATCCTGGCTTCAAGCAGAAAATCCTTCCGTGCTGTTTCATGGTTTGTCCATCACCAGCCAAGTTCTCCATTACCTCTTGTGTGTACTGTCTTTATAGATGCTTCTGCATTGCTCTGGCATTTAGGTGGAGGCGTTTGGGTTGAAAGTACCTTAAACCTAAGAGCTTTTCAAAAAATTGATACATAGTGTGTTATGGGACAATTTGCCCTTTTAAAGGCTCAGTTTGGTGCGTTTGAAAAGGTGGGTGAAACAGGTCCCTTGGGTGGGCCCTCCAGGCCAGGGGACGACTGCTGCAGGAGACCTTTCTGGACAAATATTTGAAAGCCTCTTGGGCATTACAGCAAAAATTGAGAAAGACTTGATAAGATGAGATAGAAAATAAGCTGAATGGTGTAACTGCTGCCCTATGGAAGGGTATGCTGGTGTAAGGAAGACAGGAACATGCCTGTCTCATGGAGGGCATGTGACTTTTGGCAGATGGGTGTAATCAACAAGACTTTTATGGGAGTATACAGGAGTTTGTGTAACAGGTGCAGAAAATGAAGGTCTTCATTGCAACAGTTCATTACCACTGTCTAGAAACGGGCTATCTTGGATTATTGCAAGGCCCCTAGTTGAATATTTTTACAGGAGTTTTAAAGAATCTCAGGAGACCGTTTACTCCTTGTTTAGCTCAAGGCAGGATCAACGTGTGTCTCATTGCCAATACCCAGACAACCTGTTGTTGAAGTCCCACAAAGACATCCAGGTACATGTCCTTTCCAGTCAGTCTACTCCAGCACTTTTCTATCCTGATAACAAATACAAAAACTTGATGTCTAATCTAACTTTCTTTGCTGTAAATTCAACCCATTACTTCTAGTCCTTTCCGTTCTGCTTGTGCAAAGCTGAGTTTCCTATCCCTTTGCAACAATCCTTTCAGCAGATAAAGGAATATTATCACGCGTTCCCTCAGCTTTTTTCAACACTTACATTTAGATCACATTCATTAGCTTATGGTCAGTCTTATGATCTTTTTGGTAACGTGGTGTCCAAAAGTGGTCACATTCCTCCTAAGACTTTGCCCACATTGGATAGAGCAGTGAGGTTACTGACATGTTTTACAAGCTTTCTTCTTGTTTATACATCCCGGCATGATGTTTGTCTTTTTCATGACAGCATGAAATTGTTGACTTACATTTGGTTTATAATCTGTCCTGTTTCCCAGATTCTGTTCTGCAGTGTAGCAATATAACCAGTTGTTTTCTTTTTTTTACACAGCTGATTATTCCTACCTAAGCATAGGATTGTGCAGCTGTGCTTCCTGAACTTCATCTCAATCTTCTCCATACTATTTCCCTGGTTTGTGAAGACCATTTTAAATGCTCCTCCTGTCCTCTGAAGTGCTTGTTAGCCCCAACCTTTTGTGTTTGGGCTGGTGGATGTTTGCAGAATTCCTGTGGAAGTCACTTGCCTCTGCAATATAGACATTTGGAGTAGGTCAGAAATGAAGCTTTACATTTCCCGTACTGCACTTTCATGGATGGCACATGTGCCTCTACAGTTTGTTCCCTCACAGGAATTCATGAATACCTTTAATGTCTGGCTCTTCGTGGTTTGAACTACAGAGGCAGCTGGTTGAGTATCGATGTGACACATCTGTGTGCAGAAGTACATATGTGGGGCCATAGAGAAAAATCCCTCATGTTTTCAGCAAGTGCAGAGTGCATACTGGGACTGTTGACAGCAAGATCACACTGTCTTTAATGTTATTTGCAAGCCAGGTAGGCGCAACAGTGATTTGCTGTGTCTTCCATCGTATGTAAAAAGCCAGGGGCAAGTTTATTTAATGAAGAGGAATCTGAGCACTTACGGACTCCTTTGCTGACTGGCAAAGCTTGACAGCACCTCCCTAAACAGCACCATCCCAGATAAGATGTCAGTGAAAGCACTGCACTTTGTAAACAGAGAGAAAACTGACTTAAGTGTTTTCCCTTTGTGCTTTTAAATAAGCTGCTTCCCAAGAGTGGTTGAAATGTGATTGCCTTCTCGGAGGTGCTGAGTACAGCTGAGGAGGGGTTTTGTCTAAATTACTCTTGTAAGAAAAAGACAAAATTAGACCTCTGTCTTATTTCAGGAATATGTCAAGGGAACTTGTAGCTGCCTTGTACTCAACACTACTATTTCTTAGCTAATCACTACTGAAACAAGTTTCTTGTTTTTTTGCTAAGTTTGTTTGCCTTTGTTTAAATCCTTACCAGGCCAGAGAGAAGGCAGCAGTAGAGAGAAAACAGCAACTTTGTGAGTTCTTGGGTAGGATCTCCCTGGGGTACCAGAAACCTCAGGTCAAGCTCCTTCTGAATGATTACGTTAGTTTCTAGCTGGAGTAAAACAGCTCTAACAGGATAGATTAAGAACTTGTCCTAAAGGAACCGATAGGTTGGTGCTTATGGGGGTTACTTGGGATCTTTCTTGCTAATACACCTACACCTTGCTTTGTAAAGGTCTGTGATTTGGACTAGTGAAATGAGGAAAAAATGTGAAGTCTCAAAGTTTTGTGGAAGAGGAAATATGTTTCCTGCCTGAGCACATACAACTGCCGCTGAAGTCAACGTGAGCTCTGGGAGTTCAGCACCCTGAAAATAAGGCCTGATGTCTAAATGAAATTGAATTTCAAACAGCAAAGTATTTTTCTGGCCCTTTTGGAGCCAAAACAAAAAAGTATTTATTCTATTTGATCAGCTATTCACAAATGATGCCTTTGTATCTTTAAAATAACTACAAACCAAATTTAAAACTGGAAGCTCTCATCTTTGATGTTATCTGCAGATAAGATAGAGCTTTGAAGCACTAACAGAGACTAATTGGAACAGAATACCAATACAACCAAAAATTAATGGAAAACACAAGAACTGTTTGGAGCGCTCTCACTCTGAACCGGGACCATTTCTTTTCAAATGTTAGAGAATTTCAGAGAAAGAGTGCAGTTCTCTGGAGTGTAGATGAAAGAGGAGAATTGTCTGATTCAATGTAGCATGATACTTCAAAAACAATCATAGGCTTTAAAGTTATTTGTATGTATTCATTGTATTTTTAAGTATCAAATTCTTCCAAATATGTAACAGGCTGGAGGAGGGTGGGGAAGGTGTGTCACAGGTGAAATAGTATCAAATTCATATTTTTATTTGAAATGGGCTCTTTTTTCCTGTTTTGTTTTGAAGACAGCATTTCTTTCCAGCTTGAGCTTGAAAAGAATTTGTCAAAGTTGTTGGAAGGGAAGAAAAAAAAATAGTAGTGCTATATATAGAAAGCATGCAGATGAGAGTAGAGCAAAATTATATCTGTAATCAGCCCTAGACCTGAAGATAGATAATAAATTGTCATCAGTCCTAACAGTATGCAAGCGATACAAAGAAGACTAAAATTTGCCCTGGAGTTTCAACTCATCTCTCATAGGCCAAGCCTGCTACGATCCTCTACGAGTTTCAGGTGGATCATGGTGA
Organism: Gavia stellata; assembly: GCF_030936135.1. Taxonomy (NCBI): domain Eukaryota; kingdom Metazoa; phylum Chordata; class Aves; order Gaviiformes; family Gaviidae; genus Gavia; species Gavia stellata. The sequence goes on from NC_082605.1 coordinate 19,972,968, forward strand.
GACAAACCAGGGAAAGGCAAGAGCAGAGTGGAAATGTGGTTTGGAGCTATTCTGGGGAAGAACTTGCCCTGGTGCAAGCTCAGGCAGCGCTTTGGATGTGCTGCTTTGCACTGTGGGCAACCTCAGACCCTAAGCTGGGCTGATCCTTTCCAAGTTTGCCGAGGTGGTGGTGGAAGTGAGATACATATGTTTGTATCGCTGCTCCTAGTAGCGTATGAAGGCAATGTGCTCTCTAGATCTGTCCAAGAAACCCACTTGGTAGTAAAAGAAAATTATTCTCCTTGCTTAGCCCAGTACTCTGATAATAAGCAATGCCAGAAATGAGGTTGCTCAGGCAACCTTGTTTCTATTCCCTCATTCATTAGCATACTAGGTGATTATATAATTGAAGCTACTAGTTTTTAGTTCAAGCCATATCTTGGGTTTAGAGAAGGATTTGTGTTAGACAGCTTGACCTTCCGTGGAAAGCCTGGGGACAGGGTTTCAGAGTGCTTTTCAAACACTGTGCACGCTTTGCTGAAATCGCAAGGAGCGGGAGGTATGTGGCCATTCTGAAAAATCTGTCAAATGTGAGTGAAATCTCGTTTGAGAACTGCTCGTCTGTGAGGTCCCAGCATGGAGATCCTCTACCCTCGCAAGGGTTACCCAGGCAGCCCAGCCTCTATACCCATGGCCCCAGTTACCTGTTTCTTTAGCTGTGGTTCTCGCATTGGGCAGCATCTTTCTGACCAGACAGGTATCCACTGACTTCTGGGGAGTGGTCAGCTCTTAATCTTTATCTTGGTTTAGTTGTAAAGCACCATCTATCCTTGTCAAAATTGCAATTGAAAATGCTGTTGAAGTCATTGCCTAAAACGTTTCAAACCACTCACCATGGCTGTTCTATTTTCGCAACTGGTTTTCTACCTAAATAGTCATTAGTTCTTAGCTAATCCAACAGTGACTCTGTTTTCGAATATTACCTAGGTGGTAAAAGATAGGATTTGTGTATTTTTGCAAAGGTCTCCTTCTGCTGTGCAGTTTTGACGAAAAGCAGTCTAACACTCTTATTGAACTATGCTTAGTTTTCTTCTTGAAAGCAAAAGATGTCTCTCATCTGTAACACTAAAAAATAGTACAGTATCAGCCGCTTTTGTTTTAATGTCTATTGCTTTTTCTTGAGAACCTGGAATTTCGCAATCCTGTTAAGTGCTTGTTTTCTCCGATAAATATTCTGCACTGTTGCTGTACTTCAGTTGTTAGGTTTCTCAGGGGACAAAGGCAGTAAAGAAAGAAAATGAATAAATAAACAGCTCAGTCTTGAGTGTCCAAAAATATTGCAGTATCTTGATTTGAATAATCGAAAATTGAGACGCTTTATTTGGGTACATTTCATCATATTGAAAAATTTGCCTGCAAATCTAAAGTCTGCCATTCCCTCCAATTCCTTTGAACATTTTAATTGCCCATCTTTTTCTGCTTTGTCTGTTCTGACAAAAGGACAAGCCCGCATGTTATTTACAAATAAAGTTAACTCCTGCATTTAATGTAAAAAAAATGACCCACAGAATAGAATGGGGGGATTGTCTTCCCATGTTTTTGCAATGACTAAATAAGATCCCTTGATTTTCTTCTATTTTACTGCAGGAATATGATGTAGATCTATTTCAGAATATTTTAAGCTGCACTTTTCTTAGTCTTAGCTGGAAATATTGAAAATAATTTATATAATTGAAAACAGCAACAAGACCCCTGCTCCCAGTACTTTATTGGGAAGTTGACCTTAGAGGGGTCTTAATGCAGTCATCCCAAATAAAAGCACTTCAGTGGACTTCTGTTTCTAATTAAACTCCAAAACAAAGCCAAGGGTCAGTGAAATCTGACTTCTCTCTACATCTGAGAATGTCACAAGAGTCCCTTCAAATTACATCTTTGGTCCAGATCTGTTTCTTTCCGTGTCTGATCACAAAACTAAGGAAAACATCATAGGCAAACTTGAAGAATGAGGGGAAGAGCCTCATTCCTACCATACAGCCAGGCCTTGGTTCTTCACACAAGCTTCTCTCCCTAGCTTCCCTGTGCCCAATCCTTTATTTCACACCCCCATTTCCTTTAGTTTGTGCCATGATCTAAAACACTGCTGACACAAAGTACACTGAAGCACCCAGGACCACTTCTGAACATCCTCAGATACACCTGTACCACCAGGTCTGTCCCAAATACATGGAAAAGAAGCCCAAACTCATCGGTTGGATTGGGTGGTGACATGCATGGAGGGAGCTGGCCAGGTCTGGGGCTGCACGTGTATCAGCAGGGAGCCTGACGCAGCCCTTGAGATGATGAGTGACATGAGTACATTGCGATGGGGGCCTCCAAAGGCTCTCATTGCCTGGCCCGGCTTGTTCAACAGTACTTAATTTTTAACATGTGGAAATTTCTGAAATATGCATCTTAGAATATCTGCTTAGCTTGCCTTGCCTAGAAAGCTTTAATAATTAATGGAAATTCAGAGTTGAGGTATAGTAATGATTTATATGGGGAGCTGTCTTTACACAATCTGCTCTCAAAGCTTTCTAGAGTATTACTCTTAGTGTCTAATTAACTTCCGAAGAGTGATACCGCTCCTTTCACTATACTGATTGATCAAGGGCTTAACTGCAAGTCATATTTTCCAAGTGATTCCCCAGTGTCCTCTCAGCTCTTATGAGTTCTTGCTGAGGAACAGAACTGTCTTGGACATCAAGAACTACTTTCAAGTTTTCAGATACAGTATCTTAGATGTCAGGGTGTTTTTGTTGATGTTTAGCCCGCATAGCCATAGCACAGAAGTTTCTAGTCTTTAGATATGACTTTGTATGATGTGATCTAAATATTTTTCTTTTCCTCAGTAGCAAGTCTTCCTGGTACATCTTTTGGAGCATGTTCCTTTCACTCTTCAGGATTCATGGTCATAAAGATACACTAATGTACTAAAACACACTAAAAATTCAAGTATCTAATAATGATTTAGAGCTAAGTTGTGGTATTGCAAATACTAACTACCAGCTAAGGGCTTTGAAAATACAAGGTCATTTCCTTGTTCTGCCATTTGCATGGTGAGCGATCTAGGTAAATCATCATATTTTCCCCATCTCTAAAAGAGACAGCGATCATATATTGTGATCTAGCTAGGAAAAAAATCTATAGAGACCCTAGGACTATTATAATTAGTACTATATCTGTTTTCAGGCTGTTGGACATTTTATTTGTTTAAATTAAAGCTGTGTGAGAGTGAAAAGAAAAGATGACAGGACAGTGAACAAGAGCAGGAAAGGTCTCATGCACCTCAGGGTTTGTTCTTACTGCCACTAAATTTTGGCTGTTGCAAGTAATACCAAGTCCTAGAGAGCCATGGACACAAGAAACATGAAGCGCAGCACAGCTCTTTGAGACTCACTCTCTTTTGAAGAACACATCAGTCCCTTCCCAGAATAATTTTAGGGTCACCAGAGGATGCTGGGCAAAAATGCCCATTTTCTCAGTATTTACTTCTCCATTTAAGGCCCGTTTGTTCCACCAGTTCCCTGTTCCTTGCTTGTGATCTCAACAGATCTCTCAGTTCTTGGCACAAGTTGCCTTCTTATAAGTAATCAATGCATTTTATAAATATTTGCTCACCTATAGCTACATTTACATTTGATACTGGCAGCTCATCGTCAGCTGGTGAAGCAGACCTCAAAGAGAGGCAGTTCTTCACAAGCAGCCCAGTTCCTCTTGGGCCTCAGACAGGCTATCCTGACCCCAGGAGGTCATACTACCACTGACACCTTTCTTCAAATGTATGAGGTTCTAAAATCTGCTATTTTCTTAACCATTTCCCTCCCCGTTTATGGTGGTCAAAGAGTCTTCTCCAGCGCAGGCTGCGCTTACACCAGCGCTGGGTGTGCCATGTGTTCCCAGGATATATTTTTATCCTTTCCACAAAGACTGTGCCTTCACCTTGCACCTGAGGGTTTTGAGGTGATGGCACTGGCTTTGGAGACCGTGTGTTCAGGCTCATCTATAACTGACAGCTACCAGCTTGACAGTATCTACTTCCTTAGCATCCAAATATTCCTCTGACAGGATTAATGGCCCCACCTTTTAAGAAATTAGCTGTACCTCCATTTCCTCTTTCCATCCAAACAGCATTTCTGATACTAATAACATCAGCCAGAGAAAAAGAGAAGATAAAAGCACTGGTGGCAGAGTTCCATGTGTGAAGGAAGGTGTCATAAAGTATTGGAGGGCCCATCCAAAGTTTGTACCAAAATTAATAACTGGCTTTGTAATTTAAATCAGCCTGGAACCCTAATGTATCTATTCTTTAGGAAAACTTCATCAGGAAAAAGCTAGTCTGAGAGTCCTACATTGGAACTTCTTAGGATATTTAATTTCTGTGGAGCAGAGGCTGGTACCTGAATTCAGGCACTCTGGGGTTTTTTCTTTCTTGTATGGGGTTATGTTGTTGAATGTTCAACTCATTCTGTTCAGGTATTGAGTGAGTTTGGGAACTGCTTTTACAAATGCTTTATGCTGGAGTTCCCTAAGGAGAGCTACATAGGAACAGATGCACATGTTGGTCTAGCATTTCTTCCAAACTGAAGCATTAAGACTTGATGAAAATTCCGTTAGAACTATCCTACGATCGTGCTTCAACTAAATTCTTACCTACTTTACCAACAAGATAGAATACATGGAAAGTATCTAAAGAAGAAATACGAATCTTCCTCAAACAGTTGCCTTATTAAAAAAATTAAAAATATAAACTTTTGACAACTAGGTATCAATGCTTCATCCTCCTATTTGTACCATTACTTTCAGAAAGAAGCGGTTTGTCACAATAAAAAATGTGCTAGGTACAGGTGGAACACAAATATGATTCATTCCAGATAATAATGCTTTGTCCAAATATGAGACTGTAATGCTGGGATTGTCTAATGTCCTGTGTTGGTCTAGTACTGCTCTTATGGAAGGATAAAACTAGAGTTAGCTTTTCTGCAGGCTTTGTAAAGCTAATCTCTTGTGAAACTCTTACCCAAAAATCGGTTACAGAAATATTGTCATCTACTCAAGAATTATAGGTATGTTTGTTATATGTAATCTCTTAACAGCTTTGGGAGAAACCCTTTAAATGTCTATATCCTAAAACAAAAGTTTCCAGAATATGGCATGCCAGCCATACCAGATAGGCACACAGATTGATATGTCCCTGTTACTGCTTCTGGTGCTGCCTCCAGCTTCTGAGCTACTACTCATAAAAAAATTTGTGAACCCCTGTGCAAAAATAAGTGTTTTCTGGGTAACAGTAAATACTAACTCATGTAAGAAAGTGATGTCTTGATACAGTTACCCGTATCTCCTGATACAGGTATCCTGTTTATCAGCCTGCTTCCCTCCTTGTGGTATAGCATAGAACTGCCTTGGCTTAAAACCAAAAAAGGTGGGAGGAAAACCCTTACAAATGAAGGCATACGGTTCTCTTAGTGTACATGAATCATTTTGAAATGCTCACGTTCCTATTACAGTAATTTTAATAACAAAATACTTTGCCCATACAACATGATGTTAAATGTGTGCAGCTCTTTAGAGGAGAAGGGCTGCAGACGGCAACATTTAAATTGCGGGGCTTCTCCAGAGTGAAGCTACAGAAGAGCTGATCAGTAAAGCAAGAAATCACTGCTCTAGTGTGTGTAAGGGAAAGAGGTAATAGGGATGCTGCTACCTGAGGAAAAAGGCAAGTCCTCTTAGAGATAAGGGAAGAGAGCTGTAAGTGGAGAAAACCATGCAAGGGAAGATTAGAGATTTTTAAAAAGTGGAAAATTATTTAACATTGAAGTTGTATCTCAAGCCAGTCCTGTCTATCCCAAGACCGCTGCACGTTTGTAACCTCAACTTTGCAGACCACACTGTTTCTCTTAGATAACAAGGATATGCGGATAGTAAGAGGCACAAAAATAAATTAGAAAAGGATTTCTTTAATGCTTCTAATAATGTATTTGGACATGATTATCATAATGAATCTTGTAAAAGGAATTCACTGTTTCCCCTTTTATATGATGTATTTCTGACCTTAACCCACTTGATATGCGATTCCTATTCAGTGAAGGTGCCCATAATAGAGGGGCAAGAAGGATGATCAGAGTTCAAACAATAGGGTAAGAAATGCAGAGTAGTGGGAAAAAGCTTCCATTTTCCCATAAGCTGGGGCATAGAAGATACTGCAGCCTCAGCTCTACAGTATCTTATGAACAAACAAATTATGCATGAGTTTGCTCAGGGGACTACTCAGCTACTCAACAATAATGGGTAATTGCCCTCACAAACTTATCCTCATATCACTCATACACACCAACACTTATACTGAAAAGAAAAGACGCGAAGAACAAATTTCAATATAAAACACATTATTATTATGAAAATGACACATTTCCATTTAACCCTTTTCTAACAAAAAGAACTTACTGCATTTCAAAGAAAATGGGGCTAGGAAATTTTAAACGTTAGTCTCAGTATTTTCCCTTGGAAGGCACACTCAAGATTGTTTTACTTGGCACATTCTGTACTCTTCATTGTAGCAAAGGCTTGCGGGTATCTAATGACACAATCACAGAATGCCATAGAAATTTGGAACAAAATCCCCATCTTCGATACAATTCAGCAGATTCACGCCATATGGAAATCCTGCTGTTTAATGTAACACCATTAAAAGCCACATATTGCTAAATTCATCTCTCAAAGATTTTTGCAAAAGTTGCAGGAACAATATTATTTCTGAGTTTTTAACCTTTATTCAGCCTCCAGCATTCTTAAGAGTCAAATGTGTGTTTCATAACTGGAAATCCAACTACTTCATATGCTGGTGATATTTTGATTTCTCAGACATACGTAGTAATGGTCTTGTCTCCTTCACAAAGAACTAGTAAATTACAACTTGATCAATAACTGGAAAAGAAATGAACCATAGCTAGAGCTCAGTGTCCTAAAATAGGATAGATTAATTTTATTTTGTTCTATACGTCTTCTCCCTAAGCATCTTATTCATTCCTTTTGTTTTCTATATACTTTCAGTTCTAAGTGGTAAGTTCCCTGGACCTAAAATTGTGTGTTAACATTTTGAATTGCAAAGCCCTTTGGTATTTCTGGACTGCAAATGATATCATTGATAAAGCTATTTGCTGCACAGCCACTCGTATGCATTTTCAGTCCATCCCTTTAGGAAAATCTTCTACTGAAGGCAGTCGTTAAGGATGCACAATATGAGCAGACAGAAGGAAGTTCTGGCTGCTGTGTGGATGCTTTGCCAAAGCTTTACCCAACATTTTCAGCCACATCTGCACAGATCTCAACTCTCCTACTGGACTGCTCGTAGGTGCAGGGATTTCCCAGCTTCATCTGCTTGCAAGAATTGCATCGGAAAGGACACAGGAAAGGATAAAGAATCCAGCCCCTTGTTGCAGTGTGTCTCCCCCAAACCCTGCTGAAATGTGATGTTTCTACCCAGTGTGAGAGAGTGACTAATATCACCAATATCGCCACAGAGAGACACCACAAAAATGGAGTGTGTGTGCTCTTTGCCATGCTGAAAGGCGTATCTTTAAACTCAGAAGTACTTTGTGTAAGATCCATGTACCAGGGAGCCTAGAGGCACCTGAGAAGAGTCCTACGAGAGCTATAAGCTGCCTTTTCAGTCTGAACCTATTTGAGATTTATCAATTTTCTTTTCCATGTCTGAAGCTGAGGTAGGGATTAGCACCAGTTGAGGCCAGCATCTCCAGGTGTGGCAGTTACAGCCAGCCTCCCAAAGAGCCTACCTTTCCAGATGCTGAGCCCTCCTGAGCACGTGGTGCTCACAGGTGTCTAGAGAAGGGCCACCACCTTTCTGAAAATACTGTTCAGGAAGGATTCAAAATCTCTTCTGAGTCAGCAAGAACAATGGCAGGTGACTCGGAGCCTGAGAGGTTTTGCAGAGACTTCTGTTATTTACATAACGACGTCAGGGAAGAGTGAGATGAGTTGGGGCCAACACCTCCAGGAGATGACAGAGGAGTTTAGAGAGGAGGAGTGAATGGACCTAAACTAGGACGAGAGAGGAAACACGGGTACCTGTCTTTTGTTTGCAAATTCATGGCTTATGAGAATATTTCCCCCAGTCTAGGTGGCCAAACTTATTCTGGTAAATTTTCAGAAGTTGCTTTACACAGTTGTTGGCAGCCTTGTAAGTCCAGGGTTTCAACTCCAGAATTGCAACAAGATAATTACTCACTCTCACCTTGTCACTACAAGCAAAGTGGGCTTTGCACCTCTTTAGGGAAAACTAGGGTAGCAGCAAACAGTCATAAGGGAAAGAATAGCTCTTTTAATCAGATCAACACACTCTTGAGTAACAAATTACCTGGATGAGGAGCACCAGTCCTAGAAACCTTCCCAGATTCTGGCTGGTGCACTTCTAGCAAGTCACAGTGCATCTCTGTAGCAGGAGCCAGTGAAGCTGCGTTTGAGGTTCGTGATGACATTTGAATGTCCCTAATATATTTATAACTTAGGACAGAGTACCTGTGCGTATGTCTCACATTTTTTTCCTAGTAGATATGCAGAGATTTAAGCAGGTGAAAATGTGTCCACAAAGGACTATAAAGAAGAAAAGGAGTTATAAGGTAATGCAGCAAGAGCACTGATGCATGGTTATTGGAAGTAAAAATGGTTAACATGTGGAAAGAGGTATATAAATGACTGCAAGCCACTTTTTCAAATGTCTCTCCCTGTTGCTCTTAGCAATATCACTGAATATGATCAAATCGTTTTTCCACTCCTTTGCCACAGTAACTTTTGCAAGTTAACAGCCATCTTAAAAAGAGGGCACGGGGTCCACAACAGATAACACACGTTCTGTTGTGTGATTCTCAAACGCTGTTAGGTCTCTTCATGTGGGAGTTTAAAACCACTCACAACTGGCTTGCCTTTGCTCCCACTGGTGTCGGTGGTTAAGCGTCCGGGGCGCTGTGCGCAGGCTCCCAGCTCTGCTTATGTGGAGGCTGCAGGATGAGGCCATTGGTTGCAGGTTTAGTAGCACCCAGCGTGCGTCAGTTCCCCATGTGTAAGCCTTGGTATAGTTTTAATTTATTTTTAAGAACACAAAGATACATGATTTAAATATTGTGAAATCCTGTATATATTTTGGCTCAGTCAGTCATATGCCTGTTTACTCACAGATTCCCCAAAATCTGCATTTCCCCAGGCATTCATGTCTTTCAGATTCTTTAGGCTGCTTCTTCTGCCTCAGTTATTTCTTAACACCGTGCTGCCTGCTTTTCCGTAGACCCAGTGGAATATGGCCTTTCCTGTTAGCCTTGGTTTTAGCATGCGTGGTCAAGCGGTCACTGCTTGACTCCCTAACCGCCGGGCCAACAGCACGTACTGTCAAGGTGGGAAACACCTTTCTGCCCTCTGCCTGCCTCCATCCCCCTCCGTGCAAAAAAAAAATATGAAACCTAATGCGAGCAACATCATAACCACAAGAGGAAGAATAGCAAATGAACCCTGCTTGGGTAGCTGGTTACGGCTGAGCGAGGTAGGCTTGTGTCCTCCCAAGCCGGGAGCAGGGTCAGAGCTTTCTAACATCCTGGACAAAACCTGTTTTTAACTAAAAATGTGCTTAAAACAGGATTGCGAAACACCTCCCTCCTCTGGTCTTTGTGTAGGGCAGGTTTCGGCTGCTGGATACTGAAAGGGCTGGATTTTGGATTGTGTTTTTTCTTGGAAGCACCAGACCCAGGAGCACAGGTAGATTGCTGAAGGATTGGGTTTCCCTTCCAGGGGACAGGCACCCACCTCCGCACCTGGGTCTCAGCCTCTCCGTACCACACTTTCCCTGCTGCAAAATGGGCAAGCCTCTTCCTTTCCTTTTCTTCAAACGTACCAGCCTGGGGACAAGACTGTGTGCCTGTGCTGCACTCCATGTAATGGGATTCTGCTTCGGGTTGGACCGTCCGGATGTTAATAAATAAATGAAAAATGTTGAACGCTTTTGGTTGCCTGGGAAAGGTGGACGGTGGGAAAAAAACACACCTGCAAACTTCATAAATGCGGTCCTTCCTGTCATTGAGCAATCTCCGTCATTGAATTCCCCTTTCCCTCTCTTACCAGAAAGATTTTTTTTTTAAAATAAATAGCATAAGTTTAAGGTACTTGCATTATCAAAGAGTTTGCAATCCTGATTAGGAAATCCATTTAACCTGGTGTCAATTGGTCTCCTTGATGTGAAAATCCGCCCAAATCCTGGGAGAGAGGGCAAGCGATGCCCCAGTCAAGCTTTCCTCAGGAATAACTTGTTTTAGGAAGAAGCAGAGTAAAAGCAAAGGCATTCCAACCAGTCAAAAAGTGAGGGGAATGTCTCAGTGGAGCGCTGAAGGGAATAGATGCTCATACCAGTGATGAGATTTTGTTTTAATCATAGTGATAAACCTTTTAATTTTGGTGCACAGCAACAGCAGCTTTAAAAATGAAATAAAGGGTTTGAGACTAGCGAGAGTCCTTGGTGTTGCTTCCAGAGCATTGCTTGGGCTGTTATTAAAGCACTGCCAATGGTTTCAAGTGGAACAGCTAATGTTTCAAGTGTTCATAAATAATTGTTTAATGTTCCAAGCACTTTAGGAGCAGGTTTTAAAAACTAGCCTTGCACTGATTATTTCCACTGCTGTAAAAACATTCTTTCGACAGTAGCTTTGTCTGCTACTTAGAGGTTTCTGTGAAAAGGAAAAAAAGAAAACAGCCACCATCCTCTGTGAGTTGATACAGAGGATACCTAGTGTTGAACCTGTAAAAATACCCTAAAACTAGCAGATTTCCTCGCCAAAATTTGGAATAACTTTGTGGTATTGTGAGAGCAGGGCCACATCCATGGCTGGTATTGAAGGGGTGATGACGGCCCATCTCTGCTTCTGTGGGTGCTGGAGGGGTGCGGTGGGATGGCACCGGCTCCCAGGGTAGTTGTGGATTGCTTTGATTTACCCATCCCCATAGGCGATGCTTTAAAGCAGGTTTAGAGGCGAGGTCATTTCGTTGTACCCGGAGTGCCTTTAAACAGCCCGAGCAGAGCCAAGAACTGGGCTTGGTAGTTTAAAACAAAAACGGTGTGGTAAAACCAACGGGCCAGAAGCCAGGGGAGCAGAAAGCTTGGGAAGAGGTGGAGGCTCTTTGCTGAGGCTGCACACAAACCAAGACTGCCAGCTGTGGGATGCATCCTGGCCCCGCTCGGCTCCCCTGGCTGGGGGGAGCAGGATCCGGCCTCGGAGAACGGGCAGATCCAGCAGCACCCCTGTTGTCGCTCCCGTGCTCTCCGGGGCTGTCAGCAGGTGGAAATTGTGGTGGGGTGAGAGTGAAACATGCAGCTTAAAGTGATCCTTTTGGTCAAAGCTTGCACTCTTGATTAGTGATTTTGGTTGCTCAAACCAAGCTGCTTTTTTTAATTAATTTTTTTTTTTTAAGCTGCCCCTGGGGGAGTAAGAAACTTTTATAAGCAATCATGCCATTAAAGTAAAATAGGTTGGAAGATGCACTGACGACTCCTGACTATGCTGAACATTCACAGTGGCTCAGAGAGAGCCTTTCAGCTTCATCCCTGTAATTTTCCAGGGTTTGTCCGAGTGCTTTTCCCTAAGATGATGCTTTAGTGCTGTTTTGCTGTTGTGCATATCGCATTCATTTCTGATGGCTGAAATCCTATTTTAAGAAGTAATTTTTCCTTAAAAAGATCTATGTGAGTATATATAAGAACACACGAATTCTAAGGAATTAGAAGTTTCTGTTTAGTAAGTAGGATTAAGAAATTTTGTATGTATAGATATATTTTTCTAAGTATGGTTGTGTTTATAAACACCTATAGAAACACATACACGCGTGACCTTATGAAGGATAGTCATAGAAGCATCAATCTTCACGCGGATGAGTGTTTGCAAGATTGAGCCTTAGCTGTTAGCCCTCCTGTGAGGATTTACCTAGCGGGTCTTCCGCCGCAAAAATACACTCCCCTTTGTTTGCTAATTTGGAGATAAAAAGCACGACTTTTTCTGCCGTTTATTAGAACTAGATCGTCCAGTAAGAGTGGAGGCTTGTGCAAACACCGGTTACCGCTCCGTTCGTCGCCTTTTCTGGGGTGTGGGTGGGCTTTTTAACTCCTGTAGACGCGTCTCTCGAGTAGCTCACGGGCTTTCTGGGCGATGCGGTGCCTCCTCTTCGGGGCTAAGAGGTGGTTAAGCCCGCAGAGAGCTGGCCCGCCGCGGGTGCGTTTGTCGGGGGCGGGGGGCAAGGGGGGGAAGCGGGAACAAGAGGCTTCGGGGCCGGTTGTGGGAGCGGCGGCGCGCCCGCAGCCGCCCTCCGCCCGCGCCGCATTGCTCCGCCTCGGCCGCCCTCTGCCGGCACCGCTCAGCGCTGCAGCGGCGGCTGCGCACCCGCCCCGCGCCCCTCCGCTGCTTGAAGTCGGCGTGAAAAATAGCCGGCGTTCGTATGGATCAGAGAAAACAATTACGCATGATGGCTGAACAGAAAACAATTGACTCTTATTGAATGAGAGGATTGCTCTAATTAATCCAAAAGATACGCCCACTGCTAAATGAGGTGAAGAAAAAGCTCAAGAATAGATTTAACGCTGGAGCGTAATATAGCTGAGGCAAGGGGGCAGTTTATGACTCAACACGGTAGAATTTCTGCTTGTAAATGTGATTGCTAACGTTTTTTATCACAATTTTCCTAACTTGCAAATGAATCTGAAATATGTAGAAATAATAGTGTCTGTCGTGTAAAATGAATGCATGTTTTTCTTCCTTAAGCTTTTATTTTTAACCGTCTCTAGTAGAACTACATTAGTCATATTTATCTCCCTTGTGAAAGAGCCTCTTTCTGTAACTCGCTTCGGATTTAACCCCTTTAAGGTTATCTGCAGTGTCAGCCCACTGTCTGCTTTAGGACATCAGTGTCTGTCCCTAACTCTTTATGGATGTTTTATTGACATTTGGAAGGCCGTACTGTGTTAAGGAATAAGCGTAAATTCAACAAGAAACAGCAGAATGTCACCACTGTCCTGTTTGTGGTCAAGCAGTCTTATCAACACATAGGGAAAATTAAGGCTGAGGGAAGCAGTGGTGAAGAGGGGGTGCTGCTTCCTTCCTTCTTTCTCCAGCATTTCCTTGCTCCTCCTCACCATTTCCATCTCCTCTTCTATTTCCCAGTTTAGAAGGTGGATGATCAGTACCTGTGACCCTTAAATTTCTTATTCTCTGTTACATTTACATGGAGAAGATTATTAAATCTGCAGATAGAATTAGAGGCCAAACTAAATTCTTTTTTATTGATATAATCATGGGAGTTATTTTAAATGTGAGGGATGTAACCTGAGAACAGAGTACGTCCAGGATGTCTAAGAGGCAGATACTGTATGAGTATTTATGAAAAAAATCTGTGTGCTCTTAAGATGTCACGCATAATCCGTACTGTGTGTCTCTTCGGTGTCACAAGCACATTTACATAGATTGTCATGAATTTCAAATTGCACCTCAAATCAATGCCAGAGTAAAATTACCTTTGAGCACAATGCCGCCTTCCTTTAAGAGTTAATCATACAGGTCTCGCTCCATTTGGAGGAGCAGCTAGCCCTCCCGTGACACTCACGCCTCGCTGCTCATGAAGTGCCAACGTCGGGTGCCCCGACACATTTGTAGCACCGCCATGGGACCGAATGCCACCAGTGTCTCATGCCACCTCATACCCTCCGCAGAACACGAAGCGTGAAAACGCTGCCTCACGAATGCAGCTATCTCCTTAACTGGTGTGAGCAGTGTCTCCGAAGGGTACCGTGTACATCCTTAGGGCTCTGTTTTGACGAACCATTTGTAAACATCCCATGGGGACTTTGCTCCAACAGGTACAAGAACTCTGAAGCAAGCATTTTCCCACTGCTGTAATATTGTTGCTGTCATCTAATTGCATGTGCCTGGATTGTGGGGAAAGATGCCTTGAGTGTGCTATTCTCTGGTTCAGCCTAACCATAAAAGGCTAAACACGGCCTTGCTCCATCTCCACTGGTTGTACGCATCCAAATTGGATTAAGGCTTAGTCAGCTAGACCTTTTGGTTGTGCGGAGACAAAAAGAGATGGAGATTTTACAAGGACCTGCTCAGGGTGACACCACGGCACCTGGTAGGGACAGCTGCGTCATCTGATCCCAAGCTTCTTGCCCTGTCCCGGAGCACATTACATCTCTCCAGAGGGTAGAAGCTTCCACTATGCCCAGAAACAGCATTTAGCTAGTGTAATGCATTTATTTCTGGAGCGAGACCATACGGCTGAAGCAGTTTCTTGTGGCAGATTACCAGTTATAAGTGCTGTAAATCATGGTGTGTCTGATGTTTTTGCCATGGGTGTCTCCACCAAAGGCCACTCTTCTACTCTGCAAATCACTGTCACCAGAAACAGGCTTCCAGCAAGCATGGTCATTCAAGCCCAAGGCTCGAATTACCGCGTGAACCGGGGGGCACGACAATCCTCGGGTGCTGCTGCCGCTTCGGTAACCGACGGGGAGGAAAGGAGGAGTGGTTGGGCCGATGGCATTGCAGTGATGAGAGACATGTAAATGCCAGCAATGCTATTTAGCATTTCTCGAGCAAGAGAATGGGCCAGCAGATACGTCGTGGATCCTCGCCAAGCATGTAGGGGGACATGTTGTTAACTTGCTGGTGGCTGCTGTAGCCAAGAAAACCGAGTAGCCATGTAGGGACTGTGGCGGGCGGGAGAGAGAGCGCACATGTAGAAATAAGGCTTCTCACTCAACAAATTCTGCTGTTTGCATGCAGAAAAAGAGGTATTTTTGCAAGCGGGGACTTAGGAACAAGATGAAATCTTCCCACTTTTATCAGCAAGGCAGTTAGCGACAAGCACATGGTGAAAGGCTCAAATTCTGGTGCAAATTATCATGAAAATAACTGAACACACAGAAAATTTGGAATTGCAAAAATCGGGAAGCCATGACTTTGTGGACTGACAAGATGGAAAAGACATATTCGTTCTAAGGGTTTTGTGGTGCAATTTAGCCCTCTGGGCATTATCCTCACTTCATGAATTTGCTGCAGGTTGAGACATCTCCACTAAGGGAGACAACTGGTATTTTATGTACATAGAAAAAATAATAATCCCAGGCACTTGGGACATCTAGCAAAGTATGGAAACTCTGATCAGGAGCGGGGTGTGCGGTCCTGTGAATGTTCTCCTGGAGATCAGCCCTCTGTGTACTTAGCTGCTCACCTGAAACTATGGAAAATTTCTTTTTCCTTTCCCATCGCGTCTTAAAAGATGCAGAGAGCTGAAAGCGAGTGTTTTGTTCCATCCCTAAGGTAGCCGCAGTTTGGTGGTAGGTGAAGTGATGACTATATATAGTCACTAAAGTGCCTTCGGATAGTTCTGGAGAACAACTGCTATATAAATTTAAGGTATTATTATTATTAAGGTATTATTATCATAAGTTTGCCGCAAGTTGCAACGAGACTGTAAGAATTACCTTGGAGCACCTAATACTGGCACAGTTGCAGAGTTTAAAGTTCTCTTTCTGTCAATATTGTGTTAATTTTATCTGGTGCTTTTGATTAAACAAACTAATCTGGAACAATTTCAGTAGCTGATTTTCTAAATAGAAAAGGGACTAATAAGTGAACATCAAGTTGCACCCCTCTGGCATCCAGAGAAAGGAAAATCCTTTATGAACAAATTAGATGTGGTCACACTGAGTCCTAAACACTGCTCAGCTACCATCATGCTGATTTAATCAATCCTCATGAGGTAAAAAAGGTAGAAAGTGGAGAATAATGTACCTGATGATGAGATATTTTAATGAAATGCATTGGGATAATTTAGTGGGGAATGAAAGTACTATGGATAAAAGTGAGCCAGAAAGCATGAAAAACACCAATCAATCAGTACACATGTATGATATCAAAGAAGGGTTGAACATCCTTAATCTGTGCTTCACAGGTAGAGGGGTGAATTGGAGGTGATTCAGCTGTGAATTAGCGGGGTCAGGGAGGAAGCGGTGCAAGAGTTAAATGATGACTGTAGTTTGGGAATCGATGGGAATAGGTCTTCTGGGGTTCTGTGGCTGCTGTGTCTCGCTGGTTCATTAGAAAGGTTGCAGGGAGAGCTCCTGGAGTGGGGAGGTGTGTGGAGCTGGTGTCTTGTAAGTGTGAGCCTATACGCTTACTGTACTGCTGGCTACAGAGGCTGAAATGGTCCTCAGTGTCTTAATAAGAACCATTGTGGGTTGAGCTAAAATAAGTGGCTTTGCACATTGAGGGTAAAGCAGATATATTGGCCTCTGTGGATCTGCAGTGCCGTGGATCAATCATCTTTCTTCACTTATGATCTTATCAGCGTGAGGAAGGCAGAAGGGTGTTGCAAGTTCCTGCAGAAGGGCAGAGGGAGTTTGGTGGTTGTGGTTTTACTGTTTGGACCACGCTCTGAAGGTAAAGAGAAGCTCACTGCAACATCTACTTCAACCTTTCGTCAATAAGACTGATCCGAGACAGGCATTTGGGACATAAAGGCACAGCCATGGTGCATGTACAAGTAGTAAGATTTCAAGCAAAATTTAGGTAAAATCTCTGTAGCTACCTGAGTCTGAGTCCTTTGGGCACTGGAAGGCACCAAGAGATACTCCTTACACTGGCGTGTTATGTTGAATGTGTGTGAACAAGACGCGGACCTGTGTTGTAGTTGTCCCATCCTGCCATGTACTACCAGATGCATTCTTGACAGCTGCGCAACAGGAACTTGTAAAAAGGAAAAAAAAAACACCAGCAACAGAGGAGAAAATGACAATTTAGAGAAAGATTAAAACATATGCATCTATATGTGTATTATTTATGTGGGCCTAACAAATTACAAAGCAGGAAAACCACAGGACAGGTCTTGAACTGATGTTGAATTCCCATACCTTGATTAACCAGCTGGAGATCAGGTCCATAGTTTTTCTGAAGCGGCTTTTTTTTTTCTCAGAATGCACACAGGGAGCAGATCTTTTGAGTAGGAAGGTGCCATTTTTACACAGTCAGTGTTCAGACCATAGCCACACTTGAAGCCAAAAATAGAAAATATATTTTAGAACTTGTTAAATTAAAAAAAAAAAGAGAGAGAGGAAAGAAAAACCTCCACCAGAACTTTGCATTCTCTGACTTTTCAGACTTTCAGGTCTGCTCTCCTGATTACACATTTTCTAGCTGATGACATGCCATCAGCTAAAGATGGATTTTAAACACAAGTCATGTCAAAAGTTTCATTTAACCTCTTCAATATAACAAGCTGCTGATGGTTTACATTTCTGACAGTAGAGGTAAATTAATCTGTGATAGATGTTTGGAAGGGAGAGAGAAGATTTACAAAGAGCAATGAAGTAGCAAAATGGTAACTGGTGAAGGCACTGGACATCTTCTGGAGTGTAGTGAGTGGTGGGTGGGATGTGGGTGCAGTGATATTTCTAGATCTGCATCTATAAGTATACATATATCACACTCGCTATGTGTATGTATGTGGTTTTTAAATAAAAATAATTTTCCATTATACTGTGCAAGTCTGACATTTGATGAGGTAGAATATTTCCAGATGGGTTGGATTTTGGAGAATAGGGAGTAGGTTATAATTTGTCTAATGAAATATTAATTTTTTGGCAGTTAGAGGGGTTTAGGGTAAATCAGTTAAACCCAAAGATGATTAAAAAGGGATTTGTGAAACTTTGGAGTAGTAATTAGTATTAATTGAGGCCATCATTATTTTATATGATAAAGGTAGTATGCATGTGTAGTTGGACAACAAAAAAAAATGCTATGCTCATCTTCCTTCTTTCTGGGGGTTGAAAAAGTTTGGGAGGGAGCTCTTGTTAGTAAGTAATCCCAAGAGACATAACACGGTAAAACCTTGACACAAGAAAATTCAGCCAGGAGACAGTTGATTTCTCAGCTGGGAGGTACTTCGGGAAGAGATGGCATCTTGCCGTCTCCACCAGGACTTGGTAATAATTCTCACTATTCATGAACAGATGTCTTTGGTTAGATTCCCTAGGTGCATTTGAATTCATTAAAGGATCTAGGGAATCAAGATATTAATTCTAAATTATTACATATTATAGATTTTATTTTCTGGAAGAATGGGAACATGGCAAAAAAGAGGTTGTAGTAAAGGTGGTAAATGATGTCAAGATAGCATAATCACAGAATACTATTATGCGACTTCAGGCTATATTGTATCTTTTCTTTTTTTTTTTTTTTTTTTTTGCTTTAACACTGGCTATCTAAAATAGCTTGATGAAAAAGTAAGTTTTAAATTCTGTGTGCTGTGAGACTGAAATTCTGTAGTTGGAGACATTCAGAAGTGATACTTGTCCTGCTATTCAACTGGAATAAAGTATTAGCGCTCTGTTGAAATCAGTATGAGGATACCAATTTACAGCAGACGAGGATCTGACCAGCTAACCTAAAGCATTCTGTAAGTGCAAGCTGAGCTATTTCCTATCTAATTAGTATGGACTGAATTAAAGGACCACGAGGCTTAGGCTATCACACGTGAGTTATTCTCAATGATCAGTACTTTGATATTTTACTGGGACACTGGAGGATTGATACAAACTCCGTGCAGATGAAACTTGTACTTTTAAGAGCAGCCTGCAAGCCTTCCTTTCCCAGGTCAGCTACTTTAGGGAACTTTGGAGACAATATTTTGAAACAGAACATCCAAAAGCTTTTCAAATCTTCATGACTAAACTCTATTCCAGTACTTGGTTGCATTAACAGATGTGATTTTTGTCAATGGGAACTTGGCAGAGGAACAAATTTCATCAGCTAATATTTGTAAACTGCTTTGAGATCCACTGATGGAAGGAAACCTGGACTGAGAATAAAAAATGCCAACTATTGAAGATTGTTTGCTGAATTTTCCATCTTTGAATCTATATTTATAGGATTTCTTCACATCTCTTTAATTATCACCTTCCAATTTTATTCCTCTATCTTTTCTCCCCATTTTCTATGTACAGATGGTGCTTTAGTAATTTTTCTGTTCACCCAAAGTTTTGCTGGCAGAAACAAAGGCCAGGTCATTTCAATTGGTCTTACAGGTATGCTCAATTTGAGTTTACTACTTCCTCTAACCTCTTACTAAAGACAATTTAACCCATAACAGCAAATACCCAGAACCTTTATCCTGCTTGATATTAAAATATCAAGCAGCCTCTCATCTCAGAGTCTGCCTCAAAGGATGGGGTTTTTCCAGTTGGTTTGTAATTTCTCTGCTTTGATTGTTTTTTTTTTTCTTGTTCCTCTTCTATCTCCCTATTTGGCAATGGACTTGAATGAAGAGAATCTTCTGCAAGTGGCATTGCCGATGAGATGGCCTGACAATGTTGCAAATGATGGGCAGGCCAAGACAGCTCAGCTGCAGAAGTATTGCTCATTCAATTTGCAGCACATCTTGCAAGGACCCTTTGGTCATCCTCTTCTGATGCGTTCACGAGCAGAAAAAAGCCTGCAAGTGTGCATTTCTTCTACTTGCATTTGAAAAATTCCTAACTGGACACTTTCTTACAGTTGTAAAAATAGTTAATGCAGTACAAGTTGTTTTGGGGTGGGGTTTTTTTTTTTTGGTAATTTCTTTGCATGTGCTCCAGAATTGCAGAATTTTTGAACATATAATAATTTGCCTGAACAGGCACCTCTTCTGAAGTTGGTGTATGCTTTATTTTCCCCCAGCACTAATGCAACATGTGTTTCAAGCCAGTCCTGATAATGTTTTTCAGTGGTATTCATCTATGATATTTGCAGTGAGTTTCTTGGTGTAATTGTAATTCAGAAGTTGTCTGTAGCCCTGTGATATGTGCATAATTGTCCCTGTCCACTGTAACCACCAGCACCTCTTGTCAGCAGGATTGATGGTAATATTTTGGTTCCTTTTTTAATAATTAATTGCTGTTCCTTCCAACAACAGGGGATTCAAGTGGAGCTTTTGTTGTTCTAAATTTGAAATCTTAAGTCTGTGGAGATGTTTCCAGGAGGTATTTTCTCCGGTTCAACATACACTCTAACCACAGGTGTTGTATCATCAAAGAAAGAACCCATATGCTAATTTAAAAATAACAGGCCTGTTTATTGTTGCAGTGCATCATCATCAAAGAAAACAACAACAACCACCTGTCTTTAGCTGTATAATTAAACTGATGGGTCTTTATTCTGTGCTGAATGATATGGTAATATATGGATACGGAGAATAAGAGAAATCATCCTTTAAAACTTTTGAGATGTTTGCAGCACTGTTTAAAACTGTTTTTTAAAATTAGGATTGTTTTAAAAAAAAAAAATCTGTTACTAATAAGATGCTTTTCCAGGTGTAGTTACGCTTCCTTTAGCACTTTTTACTATGCTGGAAATTCATCTTTCCATAGCTTTGGATGGCCACCTGTTCTAGTAACTTTTTTGTGCGGTCTTCAGTGATTCATTCCATTTCATTTTTATCACCTTTTTCTTTATCGCTCTCAAAGGCCCATTTTTGTTGTCTTTGTCCAAGCCTCTCCAAGCAAAGGCAAACTCAACACCAAAGCCAGTCCATATTGTGACCAGATACAAGGCACATACTTCTTGCCTTCCTTTCTGTCTCACCACGGAGATCCAGCCAGCCCAGCTCCTCTTGTGGGCAGTGGTGGTCCCATTCTGCACACAACAAAAGTCTGCTGCTTCTTTTAGCACCAGCATGACACTGATGTTTCTGTCCACCAAGCACTAGCAAATATCTCAGGCTTTGAATGTTGACTTCTTGGTAAAGGAATCAGTCATTGAACCTGTGCATATATACGTTTCACTTGGACTATTTGCACATATACACCAGCTCTGGAATGGCTTGGTCAGACCTCCATAGCCAAATCTTCTGGTAGTTGACCACCAGTCTGACTAGTAGAGCCCAACTCTTGGAGAACATGCATACTCCTACAGTTACTTTAATTGGAAAACAAACTATAACATTGTTTTCACGGATCACTCTCCAGAAACTCTTTTGACACAGAAACTTGCATAACTAGTGCTCTTAGATGAGTAATCTGAATCGTGTTTTCTTTTGAAAGGCCAATCCTAAATCCCTTTTGCTATCCACTAGACCTGTTAGCACAGGCAGAAGATTGTGTTGGCCTGCAGGGATGTGTCATATTGAACCTGTCAGATAGGACGTGGCTCACAAAGAATTTGGGGCAGCAGGAATTTAAAGTCTTTGACAAACCAGTAACTTTCATTCTGAATTATATATTTTTGCTCAAGAATTAGTGTGTCCTACTTTTTTAATGATGCCTTTTTGCTATGCCCTTATTTAAATATTTCACTCTGATTAAAGAGGAAAGGTATGCCTGGTCAGCTGGCCGGCTCTGCACCTTTCCCTGTTCTTGCAGGGGTGGAGGAAGGGGTTGCTCACCTCTCTGAAATCCCTTCTTCCGAAATTCAGCCTTGTCTTTTTAGGCTTGTTATCACTTATGCACCTTCCTGTTGTCTCAGACTCTTAAGACAAGAAAAATGTGTCTGTCTACAGAGCGTGCCTTCTGAGTGGAAATAGTGCCGTGAGGTAGAGACTTGGTATCCTCATCTCAGCAATTGTGGGTTTATTATTCCGAGGGCAGTGGTTTGTTTTTGAGCTGAGTTGTTGAAGCAGATGTTCTTTCCTGCGAGCTGGTTAGAAAGGTGCATTTTCTTCAATGGGCTGCTGTGAACGAGTTGATGCCAGGCAGGAGTGTTTCTTTTGTGGATGTTTCGTGGCAGAGGTTTAAAGGTTTGTTTATGAAGTTGGCAGTGTGAACTTTGGGTCTTATTAGTTCAGGTGCTATAACCGGACAATAAAAGTGTGTGGGTTTGTGTAAAGGAGCCAATATATGTTCAGTCCTTTCTACACAGGCAGAAGAGGTGGTCTGCGGAAGTCATGCTAGTCAGTACTCTTGTTTAATGAGCATTGCAGTAAACCAGGCGGTCTTTTCCAGATGAATGTCCAAGCCACAAATTAGCTTAGCTTTCTTTGATCATTGGTCTGAAACTGTTTTACACTTATCTCAAATGCCGTCCTGCAAAGTACTTCGTTTTGCAGTGCAGGTCCCTTTCCAGATTACGGTCTACACCTGATTGCACTGGCAAATTTCTCTGGTACTTTCCTCTAGGACCCTGTTCTGTAGACTTATTTCTAATCATCCATAAATAGACTCATCTGTGTTAGGTCTGTATGTCTGAGTAAGGGAAGCCACATGACAGCACGCCTCACTTGTTGGAGCAACAGCAGATCTGGGGAGAAAACTTGGCTTCACGGGAGTGGATGGAAAATTCTCATCGAATTAAACACATCCAGAATCTCTGACAGCTTCTTCTCCAGACTCAGATTCCTTGTGTGGGACGGGGTGAGCTGCACAGGCTTGGTTTATCCTTCAAAAATATGGCTAGTAATACTCAGTTCTGTAACAGATCCTGGGAGAAGAAGCAGCTGAAAAAAGTATTTAATTTATTTTTTCTAGTAACATGTGCATTGCAGTTTGTTTTTCCTTTTCTGGATAGTGGCTTTGACCATTTTATTTTATCAAATATGCATGTTGTAGGAAGTTTAAGAATAAGGCATTATGACCAGTTAATTGAGGTTGTTATGAACTTAGGCATGCATTGAAGGGTTTAGAGGATCAGTATATCCATTTCACTCCAAAGCTGGGCTAAGAGATAGTTTTTCAACAAATAGTTTGACAGTTTTAACTTCTTTTTCTATTTTATGACTTCGGTGAATGAACTATGTAACTCTGGCATTTATTGAAGTTGATTGAGGGAAACATGAAATTAAAAAAAATACTTTCCCTCTTATGTTTGGTTGTTGAAATAATTTCTTTTCCTGATGCTTTTCCTTTTAGGAAAAATAATAATGAAAATGTTCCGGCTAGAAACTGGAATCTTTCAAAATTGACTATTTATAGCTTTGAGAAATCCCAAGGATTTCATCAGAGCACAACTGATGATACAAAAACCTAAACCAGTGAACACTAAAATCAGGGCTGTGAAACAATTAGTAGAGCATTACGTACTAAAAGCGTATGTCATTTTTTTTTTTCCAAAAGAGCTCCAATTTTACTGTCTTTTTTAGTAGTTTTAAAATTTGCAGATTGTGAGCATCCATAGATAAGATTCATCTCATGTTGCCTATTTCCGCAGGCTACAGGACAGGCAGTGGTCCCAAGGGACCATCTTCCCCATCTCTCCACCTTAAGGCAAGATCTGTACCTGCCATATCTGACGGACACTTGTCTAATCTATGCTTTGAGACCTCCAATAACAGAGACTCTCCATCCTCCCCAAGCAATCTGTTCTAGTGCTTTGCTAGCCTCAATGTTCAGTCATTTCCCCTAATGTTTAACCTTAATCTTTCTTGCTGCAATTTAATCCCATTACTACTGCTCCTATCTGCCATGGGCATGGAAAATAGATTCCTCCCTTCTTCTTTGCAGCAGCTTTTTATGTGTTTGAAGGCTGCTCTCCTATGCCCTGTCTGACTTGACTTCTTGAAGCTAAGCCAGCCCAGCTTGTTCATTTCCTGAGAGGTCCTCATGGTCTGTAGCCCTGCAAAGACTCTTTGGATTGCACGCGGGTGGTTTTGTGTCTTTCTCCAAATACATTTCTCAAGTTTCCGTGCTGTATTTGATGTAGCTGATGAAGCCTTGATGCTACAAAGGCTTGCAGAGTGGGAGAGTATTAAAGTCAGTGGGTTGAGCGGGTTAAAAAGCTACACCTTTCTGTGTGTCTCTGGACATGTCCCCCTATCACTGGAGATGTCACACACCATTCACTCATGCCAGTTGCTCCTTCTGTAAAGCAGAGAAGGATATGTTTTCCATTTTGCTCCTTTGCAAAATAGGTGTTAGCTCCCAGGGGCTTCTGCAGCAGCTGTCACAGGGCAGCCAGAGACGGTTTCCACCTCCCTGCTCCCATTGCTCCCCGTCCTCCCCACACGTACCTGCCTCATGCCATGCTGCGGCGTTTTTTTCTGCCCTCTTCTACAGCCTGGGCATATGGACCTGAAGTAGAAACTTACGGGTATATGCAAATGTTTTAATGATGCTATTTGCATATCTGGAAGTGATTTACAAAACGCTGCACATGGAGCTGCTTAAAACTTGGCACCAATAGTTCGTAGAGGATCATGGCTCAACACAACAGAAACTGAATATTCAGCTGGTTTTTGCCAGCTCTCACAGAGAAGCAGTGCAGTTTTGGCGACTGCTGAAGCGAGTCTG
Source organism: Gavia stellata (assembly GCF_030936135.1). Lineage (NCBI taxonomy): Eukaryota > Metazoa > Chordata > Aves > Gaviiformes > Gaviidae > Gavia > Gavia stellata. The sequence continues at coordinate 19,997,281 of NC_082605.1, forward strand.
TCAATGAAGGAAGACGCTTGAGTCCTTACACGAATTTCAGCCCTGCCCAAGGGGAAAACATCCTGCGATGTACTGCCTTTCTCTGCTTTCTTGCCACTTTGGGACGAGCAGCCAACTGCAGTTGGTCCTGGCAGTGGGAAGTGCTCTCCTGCAAACCCCCAGGAGTGCAGGCAGGCAGGGGCGTCTTGGGGGTCGGAGTGGCCCGGGAACTGTTTTATGTTGAAATCTATGCCGTTCTTACAGATTTTTCTTTATTTATTTTCCCCTCCTGGGATATGCATTTATATGACTTGGAGATGCACTCTATTTAAATATCTGAGTTTGGATTCTTTTCAGCATTTTACGTTGATCTGTGTAAGTCAGTTTTAGGTGGACCCTCTTTTCAGAGCCCCTGTGTTGGGAATTAAATACACCTTTCCAATACCTCTTTGTAAGGGCTGATAGCGTCAAAACTGTTACACACGCACTCCCTATCAAAATGTGTGAGGTGGGGAGCTGTGCTGGCACAAATGAGCAGAGGCACCTAAATCCTGCAGCATCGCTTACCTATTTCTTTTAAAAGGTCATTAGTATAGGACAGTCTCAAAAGGAAAGGAGGGGAGGGCAGATTGCACTCATTTGTGTTCACCTTTAGATTTGCCAGCTCTCTTTCCTCTATTTTCCTTTATTTTGGCTTGAAGTTAATGCTAATAGGAGTGAGGGCATTGGTACTTTTGGAGAGTGCATGGAAAATATGTTGCTGTAGTCGAAACAAAATCTGCTCTCAAACCCCCGAGTGCAAGTACATGGTAGGTGAATATCAAATTCATTTAGCAGGAGCTGAGTTCAAGTTCACAAAAAATGGTGGGTTTTTGTAGATGAGAAGTTCCTTGCAGAAGAACACCTTTAATGCTAAGGGTTTTCTTGAGTCCAGGTGGAGACTGGACAAGTCCTTGGAAGAGGAATCCACTGGGTGCTATTAAACAGAAAGAAATCACATGTGACTAAGAAAAAAACAGAGCTATGAAGTATTAAGGGAGGAAGTTTTATATAAGCTTGACCTGTCATTACTCTCCTGCCCAGGCACCTGCTCGTGTCTGGTGGTGGAGGCAGGGCCCAGGGTGAGAAGGACCTTTGCCCAGTACAGCCATTCTTATCACTGCTTGACATCCGTGCCGTCAGACGGAAAGTTTTGTTCCATCTTACAGGAAAAGGAAGGAGAAATACAACATCATTCTGAATAGCATGCATAGACACTCGGAGGGTAAGTGAACCCTGTATGCCCATGATGAAAATATCCCTTTCCCAAATGCCCTGTGTTGTGTGAGTGCAAGGGTGTAGCTGAGGGGCCCTGCATACTAAATCACAGGTTTCTCGCCCACTTATGTCAAGAAACGAGTGGTTACAGGAGATGAGGGAAGTGCAAGGAAACAGCAAGACAGGGTAACTTGCAGTGCACCAGCTTCTGAGCCATTGCCAAGCATTTTGTCAGCTTTGCAATGAAAAAAAAACTTAAAAGCATTTTAAAGAAGGAGAACCCCATTCTGGGCTGGATTCCTTCAGCTGCTAAAGGCTGCTCTTCACAGAAATTTTTACCTGTTTCACCCTATTTACAGGGTTCGATGTACCGCTTGCAACTCTGTGTCTATGGGATGCAGTGATATGGTGGGGGTACTAAAGGCGGAATATTTTCTCTAAAAGGAAACAAGAATGTCCTGTTGCAAAAGACAAAATCATTCCCTAGATTGTCCCCAGTCCAGACAATGCTCAGCTAACGTACCGTTTACAGCACATTTTGTTGCCGTTCTGCTAACATTGCATGTACTTTATATTTTCTTTGCAATTGTACAAATAGCATATAGGAAGAGGGAGACTATTTAGGGAAAATACTAATTAAAGCGAACAATAGAAAATAGGAGATCTTATGTTTCTAAAATTAGAGGCTGGTTATTCAGTAATAAATAGCCCTGTCATTATTAGTTTGCAGTCCCTCCTTTCTCTTGCCTGACACACACAATATCACTGTTATCCGTGGTTTTGCCTGTCTAAACATGGTTTCTTTCCAGCACTCTACATTGTTTGCTAGCCCCTGTTACAAAAGCTCCCCAGTTCTGGGCTTATCTGGCAAAAGAAAATAAGGAGAGATAGTCTTTCTAAACAAAATTAATTTGATGAAGGAATAAAATGAATGTTAACAAAGGTACTTTCATGTGCTTCCTGCTAGATGTTGCTTATTGGCCTCCAGTAATTTCAGAAACCTGGGAGCATGGACGGCAATTTTATTTCCTAATAACTAGTCAGTGTTTTGATGGGTTTGATGGCTTTGTTAAGAACGAGCTTTCTTAACTTAAAGGGAAAGTTTGATTTGCATCTTGCAGTGCAGTGAGAAATCGCTGCATGCAGGCATGGCTGCGTTTGGGGCTGTGCTTGTGAGAAAGGCGACAAGATTTGTGCCTGCATGAGTAAGGACCTCGATTTTGTGTGATTGTAGCAAGTCTCCATGCCAGGCTAATGAGCAGCTTCAGGAGTTTTACATCCCAAGCAAAAGCATGGAGATGGGTTAAATTTATGGTCCCTTAGTGTACGTAACGGATGACAACTTTTGGCTGATAGTGGGACCATGTTGAATGCCTGTCAACAAGGGTTGACAGTAGAAATCTCCCTCTGTGGGTGCAGTTAGTGTGTGGTTATGGACTACCTGAGCTTCTGGCTTCACAGAAGATCAGCTCTTCCCGGGGGACCCACCACCATGTTGTCCACAAACTTGCCCTCCTGCTGGGCTTTTAAATACTCAGGAATTGAGTACCCATGCCGGACCAACCTTTTCTTGTTACTTAGTGCTGTGATTGTGTTGCTCATCACTAGACTGTGGTTTGGATCTGTTTGAAGGACGCCGGACTAAACGAAGTCACCTTGTGCTGTCATTGCCTGATTTCTGTTGTTGTCTGGAACAAAAGGCAACCTCTGTGAAAGGTGAAAAGGGGATGTAGAAGGTATAGGAATCTGTGTTGGCTCAAGGGACAGCAATAGGGGAAACAGGGAAAGGAAGAGAACAAAATTCCCGGGGAAAAAAATAAATACAAAAGAGGAGCAGGAAAGAAAAAGGGATGAACAACCATAAAAAATCCAGTGCTGTCAGCTGAAAATTGGGGCGATTCTGTCATATTAATGACAGGAAACCATACCTCTATTGGCTTTCACTGACAGAGCTGCAAGCAGCTGCTGTGGAAGGAAGGTGACTCGAGCATGAGTGAAAATGTCTAAGACATTGTGCACTTATTTTGGAGAGAGAGAATTTAGTGAGGATTCATCTGTCATTATCATATCCTCTGTTGAACATGTTGCCCTTGGCAATGGGTACTCAGTAACTAATTTAGCTTTTTTTGTCGTTCGGTAGCAAGATTTTTGTGCTTAGTTCACCTAGTAGCTGTGATTTTCAAAAGCGATGAAGAAAAAAAAAAATTGAATTACAAAATAGAATTTATGAAACATATATTTTGATTCCTGATGCTGTCCATCTCCTGGCATTTAATACATCAGTTGCAAGTAGATTGCTTGCTAATTGGTTTACTGGATCTCCTGTTTTCAGTCATAACTACGTGTTAAGGGGAGGTGGTGATGGTAGGCAGAGTTTTCCGTTTTACTAAATGAGTTGAAGCTGAGTGAAACTTTTACAAACCCAGGGTATATAGGTAGGGAAATATCAGTAGACATTGGTGCCCACTTGATTCTCAGCACAGGGCCAGGCTGTTGACTGCTGTATGTCAAGGTGCCAAGTGCAGGTGTGTAGTAGTCCAGATAAAGGGAAACCCACAACTTTCTGCAAAATAACATATGGCTGTGGCACTTGAAGCAAGAACACTAAAATAAATTTCTCCCTTAAAAAAAAAAAAAAGGTAGTAGATTTGACCGTCTCTACAAGTTTTTTCTGTAAAGACTTGTGTGAAAGACCCTATGTAGTAGTTTATGTGGGGTTTAATTTATTTAAGTTGAGGGAGAAGAAGTGGCTTGACCCTGCTGAGATTCAATTCTGTGGCTCCTGGCAGCCTAGGTAGTCCCAACCCAGTGCTTAGGTCATTCAGCCATTCCTTGCTTTGCATTTATCACTTCACCAGTGCAATATTGTATAATAAAATGAAGACGTTAAGACACTGCACAGTACAGTAGACATCAGCCCATATTTAAAGCCCTAAGTGAATAAGCAGTAAAATTTTCTAGGATTGTAAAACTCGGGCAGCTTTCACTAAACCTGTCTGTGGTGACTCAAAGGGTGAACTTGAAACAAGCAGTGCATGGTGTGATACTGAACCTTTTGTGATCACATGCTAAGTTTTGTAGACTTTAGAAACTCCACAACAGTTTAGGAAAGAGGCACCAATCTGAGATAAGAGTTCCTGGGAACGGACTCATCCCCCTTCACAGCACTGATTTCCAAATCTGTGCTGATCAGAAGCTGTTGTAGTAGGGGGAAAATACTGATTTTGCATGAGTTTAGCTTAATTCCATCTTGGTACAAGTGTAGATCTTTGACTTTACTATAGTGCACTGACACAGAAAACTTGACCTTTTGCTATCGGTGGGACTCTAGGGTGGCCCCTTTCATAGTTTGTCCATTTGGATTATGGACTCCTCAGGACAATGGCTGTTTCACATCAGCTTCTGGGGTCCCTTTCTGCTAGACATTGTACGTATCTCAGGGGAAACCTCCTTTAGGGGCTGACTCTGGGCTGCTGATCAATCCTGACCTCAACAGTGTTGGCTGAATGAGTGGGCAGAGAGAAATAGCTGTCCCATCCCATTTCAGCAGGAGCAGTGGCACATCTCTGGGCAGTGGGTAGCACTGTCCCCTCCCCCTGCACGGTCACAGACAGCCCTGCAGAGAGAGGTGAGGCAAAGGACTGGCTCTGATGTTTTGGAGGACTGTCCTTCACCACCTCTGCAACTTGTCTTATTTGCTGCATTAAGTCCTTCCAAGGCTTTTACCACCTTCCCCTCCTCTTCTTCCCACTCATTCTTTGTTCGCTTTGGCTTCATTCCTCCTTCCTTCCCAGCTAATCTTAAAAAATATAGGACGTTAAAGTTATTTGGGAGGTGTGGTGATTTTCAGAGTTAAACAACACTGAAAAAAAGTATTTTCCCTTCGTTTAGTATTTTCAAAGAAGTAATAAGTAACACGGCAGGATATGATTGTAATAATATGAACAACTCTGAGGTATCTGAAGCTTTATTCCTTTGCCTCCTGCCTCTGCTGATCACTACAAGTCATGCATGAGCTATTACTTTTACTGTACATAATTTCTAGTATCCTTTGAGAACCAATCACTCCTCTGATAAAGTGATTTTCTGACTTTCTCAGCCATGCTTACATAGCTGTTTGTGTATGTGTGGATGTAATTTATCTGTTTATTATAATTCTAATAATGAAAAGAAAGTGAAATGCTATTATAAAGCTCAGCATGGTAATCAGTTTGTTGCTATTGCTGGTCATGACAATCATTTTAAAGTCTCCATTTTGCTAATGGCACACCTTAAATTTTTCCAAGTTGGATGGGATTTAGCCATGACTTTAATGAAGATATGTGATGGTAGAATAGGAAAACTAGGCCATAGTTCAACAAAGCACTTGAGTGTGTGAATAACTTCACTCAACGTGAGTAGATCCACAAATTTTAAGTGGACCATTCCCTCTTACCAATTTAAGCATCTATGTCAGTTTTTATGCTGGGGATTGGGGACCTTTATGCTGCCTTATAAAATCTAAGACTTGTGGGATCTTTGTAAATAACATAATTGTAACTTCTGTCAATGAGAAAAACTTATATCTAGAGTAGCTTTCATAAGATAGAAAAGATATTTTATTTTTAAATCATGCATCCACACCAAAGCAAATTAAACAACAGAGCAATACATAGTCAAAGGATAATGGATACATAGCTGCTTTTAGCAAATACTTCCAAGAGAGCCATCATAAAATTAGTTTTGTAACTTGCACAGTAAAAGCAGTGGGAACAATTCCTCAGTCAGTGGGCAAACAGGTTTTCTAACATTGATGGATACAAGCTAGGAAAAGTATTGAATTTTTTTTTAATTAGCCTTTTTTTCCTACAAAATTGCCTCTTAATAATTTCCCTTCATGTCCAGTGCATAAAGGTATCTGTGTATATGAATTTAATTTATATGCCAATGATGTTTTATACATTGTCTTGTCTGCATCTCATTACTGTCATTAATAAGCACTCCAATACATCTCGTTACAAGGTTAATTGGGACAAATCTAAAATACGTCCCTTTTTATATTGTAAATATGATATCTCCTGGCAGCACATTCCTGGTGGATGGACACAAAAGTTATGGTGTCTTATTAAAGGTTACTATATGGTTTCATAGCTGCATTCAGTGACTACATTATGCTGTAAATACAGCTGTACAGAAAATTGGCTGCATACATCATAATCTAGATGAAATATGGATTTTCCTAGTATTGGATGAAATACGGTTGTGTACAGCAGCTGTGTTTTGCGGTTTTTTCTTTTTTTTAGCCATGCTTGTGGGCCAGAGTAATTTATACTATACGTACTGGTCTTTTTGCTAGCAGCTAATTTCTGATTTTGAATGCATATGTTTTAAAAGGTCCATTCCTTCACAAGACTCATCTGTACCTTGTTATGGCCAGTAAAAGGAAGCATTTTACAAGTAAAAGGTGTTTTGTCTGGGCACCAGATAAGAGCCTTGGTGCTTTCATATCAAAATGCATCTCACGTCAACGTTTATCAGAATCATCTAAGATAACACACTATAACAAGTATGTGGATCACATATGCATCTTTACTCCACAGAACCAAGGATTAAAACTCAGGGAAAGTGGGACTTTCACTGCAACGTGCTGCCCCGTAGATGTGGCTTACGCTGCCAGACTCTCCTGTCACACAGAGCAAAAATTGCAGATAAAGTCTTTGCAACATGGTTGGAGAACAGGGGCTGTAGATAAGAGGGATCTTTGGGCACTGCATTCCTATCCACTTATTTTTTTTTTTCCTGGGGCGATTGTGGAGTATCTGTGATGACTCACTGAACTCAGAAGGCGTGCGAAGCCTCCCAGGCCTTGGTGGCTTTACCTGAATTCTCAGTTCTGTAACACAGGGGCATGAGGAAGATGGGCTGATGCATAGACCATTCTGATAAGCACACAGTAGTTTGCATTTGCTTGCTGCCTGAGAGGTATGCTTTAGGGCAGGAATTTTACCTGGATAGACATAGGACTGGTAGTGTACAGATCTGTTAGCTGTTATTTTCCAGATCCCGTATTCATATACCTGGGCTGGGAACTCTGCCAGGGAGATCTGACTTCCCCCGTGCCCTGAGCTTTCTGGATGCTTCACCTGAGAAGCACAATTTGCCTAGCAAATTTTGGGACTTGACTTTGTCCATTGACTATGTTGAGTGTGAAGGGTTAAAAGCATCCATAGCATCTATGAGTTGTGTTTGTGATGATCCTTATGAAGAGATTTATGTCCTATACTAGGGATGAAACTACTTCCTCTCCAAAGATCTGTGCCAAGACTAATACACCGACTAAGTCCCTCCAAAAGAGGGCTGTCATGGCCTTTGTTTTTTCTTTGCAGAGTTGAATTTCAGTCTTTCTGTATCCCTTAGTCAGGAGATCACCCTGCAACAAATTCTTGATTGTAAGCAGCACCAAACTGGAGACAGGATCAGCAATCCTAAAGCAAAGGCTTTAGGCAATGGCCTGCAACTCCGTAGCTCCAGCCTTTCCTGTGATTTTGATGCCTGGATGTTGGAGCACTGTGACTTAAGCTTATCTCAAGTTAAGTCAAAATTTTATTTACTCCACAATCTACTTGGGAAAAAAAAGAAATTGACGCCCATAATGCTGTTGCTATGGGAGGCACAGAAATACTATTCATGTTCCCGGTTCAAGAAAGATGCAGCAGTAGAAAACACTGGGCAAGAAAGTGAGTGTCTAGTACAGAAAATGGTAAATTCCAGCTACTCATTAGCACAGTACGTCCAACCATTTTCCCCTGACATAGCCTGTAAAGTTTCACATCCCCAAGCATCAGCTAAGTAGCTTAGGAAGGCTGTGTAGCTTAGCCCCAATTTAATTGATGCAGTATTGTTACTTCAAACAAACCATATTAGTGGCATGTTATCTCTACTGTTGTGTTTGTTCCAGACCCTAGGCAACAATTAATTTTGTCATGCCAACAAATATTTCATTTGATTTCTAATGTACCATTGCCATAACAACTTGGATAAATATATCCTAATAAAATCCATAGATAAGGCAGCTAGTTAATAAGAATTTGAAAAAAAACAAACCCAACCACCCAACAAAACCACAAAACAAAAAAACCCCACAACCCCACCACCCTGTATTCTGAGTCTACTCAGTGGATCCATATATAAGTCATGACTGGAAAGACAGTAACACAGAACCCAGTAGGTCAGGGTCAGTGAATACTGCACTGCTCAGGGATAGTTTCAGTGACCAGTTTTGCAATGTAAAGCTGCATGGTGCAACCAAGACCCAAGCTCATGAAGTATTGAAGGGGGCTTCATGTGTCAGGACCGGCTCCGGTCCTGGTGTAGGTTGGACGTAAATACAGTGTTCTGCATTAGTGATACTGATTGATGCGTAGATGACCAGCTAAATAACTTTCTTAATTATATTTGTTTGTCTAAAGAGCCAAATGAAGCTTATATAATTCTTATAGGAAATATCATAGGCTTTTGTGTTAGAAACAGCCTGCAAGTAGCACTCGGTATTGCTAATGTTAAGTAAATGTTTTAACAGAGTAAACTCTAACAGTTGTTATCATGCTTGAAACCTCTCTAGCTTGGCAAGAGCAAAACAAATAATGGGTATCAGAGATCTCATCCTGTGGAAAGTATGCCTCAAACCAAACCCCCAAACATGTGCTTTTATCTTTTGAAATCATCCAATGTACACATGCAGCTGTCAGCTCTGTCCGGTGGTTAGGCACTCCATAATGCATTGAGAGTAGCTTACTTATTGTTTAAATTTACACTTGCTCTGCAACTGTCTGGAAAAATAAAGTTTGACTTTACTAACGTCCTGTATGAGTACTGATGAAACAACATCCATATCAGCCACTTTACAAACACTTTTTGACTAACACCTTTATGCACTACAAAGTCATTTATTCCTATTACTCTAAGAAAAAACATTTTCTGTGCATTAAAAATCCACCATCATACACATATGCTCAAAGTCTTATACCTGATTTTTGGCATACTAAATTCTTCAGGATCTGTTGTAGATACTAACATACTTTTAGTTCTGTATCCCAAAAGCCTTACATCTTTTTTTTTTTTCCCCTGAATGGCCAGAATTTCCAAAAGAGTCAATACAAACATCAAACAGCCACTGTGACACACAAACATTTAAAAAGGGCTTGGAAAAATCACCCATAGTCGATGTGTCTGACCATGTGTACTGATGTTCTTACTGAATTTTCAGGAAGAAAAGACTGGGGGGGACGTGGGGGGTGGGAAGCAAACCCCAAGCTATCTTCCCTATGTTTTGAAATCCCTTAAGATCAGACAAGGCTGTTGGGTTCGAGGTTGGGTGCACTGTGGTTCTGACACAGGAGATAACATGTCCCCATGCCCTGTAGAGGTTACGTGTGCCACTGGCAGCAGTGATGGACAAGCACTGTGTGTGTGACACATTGGTTGGTGGTCCCTGAGGAAGGAGGTCCCTTACCTCTACCTCTTCTTTCCCTCCGTACAGCTGAGCTAGTGCTGCTGAAACAAGTGAAGCACTGACACAGTTTTCCTAATAATCTCTGTAATGGCCCAGGGTATATGCTTGCATTTCCATCCACCGTTGCTGGGTCAAGAGCACTGCAAATACTCCTTCAATCTCAAGAAATGATGCCAGTTCAGCCCTTAATAACAGAGCTTTTAAATGTTTCTTGAGTCAGAAGGACAAGGATGCATCCTTTCACTCTTTCTGTTCTTCCATACCCTGAACAGACTGGGTAATAGAGTGCAAACATCTCCAGAAGGTGTCTTAACATGTTAAAGGATTTATTTTCTGGGTCTTCTATACAGTTTCATTCACCAGCTTTGGACAGTGGTTCTCTTCTGGTTTGGTGTAAGCACAGCAAGTCCAGGGTTGTTCCCTGGACAAGTTCTGAAAAACAAAGAGAAATTCTGTTGTTGTCTTGAGGAGCGGCTGAGGGAGCTGGGGTTGTTTAGCCTGGAGAAGAGGAGGCTGAGGGGAGACCTCATCGCTCTCTACAACTGCCTGAAAGGGGGTTGTGGGGAGGGGGGTGTTGGTCTCTTCTCCCAAGTGATGAGTGACAGGACGAGGGGAAATGGCCTCAAGTTGCGCCAGGGGAGGTTCAGGCTGGATATTAGGAAAAAGTTCTTTACTGAGAGAGTAGTGAAACATTGGAACAGGCTGCCCAGGGAGGTGGTAGAGTCACCCTCCCTGGAGGTATTCAAGGAGCGTGTGGATGTGGCATTGTGGGATGTGGCTTGATGGGCATGGTGCTCTGTGGTGTTGGGTGGGTTGGTTTTTGGTGTGGTGGTGTGTTTTGGTTTTTGTTTGTTTGGGTTTTTTTTTTAGGTTGGACTTGATGATCTTACAGGTCTTTTCCAACCTTAGTGATTCTGTGATTCTGTCTTTCATGTCTGCAATGGTTGGTTTGGGGAAAATATGGGAATGTTCATTTTCCTGAGAAGCACAGATATTGTTAGTACTTACCCAGTGAAAGCAGCAATCAAAGTGTCATCTAACTTTAGGGCTTTTCAGACATTACAACGAGGAATCATCTCCATAAGAATAATTCATAAAGCTTCTACCATGTGTAAAGATAACAAAGCATATTTTAATAACCCTAACGCACTGGCTGCAAAGCCCATAAGTCTGTCTGTCTTTCGTGTAGTTATGAATTCCTTCCTAAAATTCACGTCACCCTAAAATATATCTGAAGACATGGAGGTAACTTAGCAAGCATGGCTCTGTCCTAGCACTCCTCTCTGACTGCTGTGCTTCAAAAGCTGAGACAAAATGAAAAGGAAGCTAGATTTGTCTCAGAGGGCACCCACTTCTAATAGCTGAAGTGTTTGAAGTCCAAAGGGTTTCCAGTGAATATGAACCAAGGAGCTCAGCCGCATTCTCCGAGCGCCTGTTCCCGAGGTGAATGCGACATCCTCTGCGTGAGCAAAGGATTCTTCTCTCATCAAAGCGAAACTTTGAGATGAATTGTTGGATGTTTCTAAATTCTCCTTGTTTGCTCACCTGTAGCCAATGACACGGTCATGTCTGTGTTTTGTAAAGTAGCTTTAAGGCATTTTGGTCTCTCTTCAGACAAGTGAAGGTTACTTCACCATGAAGAGCTGCGTAACAGGCGGCTGCGACGCTGTGGGCTCTATTTCATTCTTGTTTATTGTACTAAGGGCACCAGATTTCACTGGCACAGGGGAAATCTGTGGGCTAGAGCACATGGGACCTTTCTAGTAAAACAGTAAAATTTGCTAAACTCAACCTGTTGCTTTTATAAGTCTTGCTGTTGGAAGGGAGCAGCATGCCTTGTGCCTGGGGTGAGGTAGGGTGTGCTTTCCCTTTGTCACCAGATAGCATCTCATTCCGCCTTTAGATCGCTACCCAAACAAAAACAAGCCTTGAATGCCTAATCAGTGATGGTGTTTTGATTTTTCTCTCAGCCATAAGTACCACCAGGCAATCAGCAAGGAAAAAAAACCACCAACAAAAAAAACCCAACCCACAAATAGAGAAAAGCATGTTCTCTCAGTCTATTTTTAAATATAAGTAATTGGCATTTTCCCTTCTGCTAACGTAAGTTCCAGGTAAGCACAGCTCAAATAGACCTCATCACACAACCCTCCAGGGAGGAGGGGATGAAAAATAAGGGCCAAGCAGCTGTGATTTGTACCCATGCACCAGGCAAAGCACCCCTTGGCAGCTCATTACCCCGAGGTAGCGCTGCATCCCTCACCCCAGGTGCCTCGCTGGGCTCTCGCTACTGTGCCCAGTTTCTGAACAAACCTTGCATCTGGGGATGAGGCCTTCACCACTGCCTCAATAAAGTGAGTTGGCAGAAAGAAAACCCTTTCACTGCTGTTCTGCGGGCTGCCAAAGCGCCGGGATGCCTTGTTTACCTTGGTGGCTTGATGCTCTGCCTGAGTCCCCAAGACACTGCCCACAGTAGGAGAGGTGAAAATACCCCTGGTGATGTGGGATCTAGGAAGTGAGATAGCAGTTTGCTAGCAAATCTTTAGAAAACAAGCTCGTGAAAAAGCTGGAGGGTGGGAGAGAAGAAAACAGAAGTGGTGCAGGCTCTTTCCACCGAAGGTTTGATTTCCATCTCAGTCCCACTGCTGCAGAAATCAGGACCATGGTCCCACTGCCTCACGCTTACTCAAAGTGGAGGGATTTGTTATATGTATTTAAAACTGGCAGAGCAGCGTTTTGCTGTTAGCATGAGCGTGGTGCTTTTGAAGCCAAAGGCGACCTCGTGCACTGCAGAGCAGGTGAGAAGAGAATTTATCCAATCAGATAAATTCTACATTTTTCTTTAGAAAATAAGTCAAGTAGGTTCATTTTGCTCTAGTAAAAAGAAAACTTTATCACTGACGTTTCTGCCAAATTCTTCAAACTGACTTTATTTAGATACTGGGAGACTGACCCTGATCCTCCCAGTTTCCAATGCAAACTGGAAGCAGCTCCTAAGCTGCTGTAGCACTGGTGGAAGTGGGAATGCAGTCAGACTGCTGTGAAAGTAGGAGGTTTTTCTTGTCATTCTCAGATGAACACTTCTGTTACTGAGGTTTCTTATCAGAAAAAGCACAATAGAACTTGACTGTATGAAAACGAGAGCTCCCACCAAATGTCAAAGTCACTGCTGATAACATGAGTTCAGTAGCAAAAACAAGATATTATAGCTTGTTTATCTTCTCATTGCATTGCAACTGTCCCTTCTGAAACACAGAGATCGAAGAGCTCGGGTAAGACAGGCTCTGCTGGCGGCCACCGTGTAAAACACGCGGGTGGGTGGGTTTGTGTTTAAGGGAAATGTGTGTATCAAGAAGTGCAGGAGAGGCGGCAGCGACCCACCCAGGAGGAATCAGAGATAATGGTATTGTCTGTTGGTCTTTCCAAACACAAGTGTCTTTATCTGCGGGACTCTGTTCTGTGGCCCTTTGGTGGGGCCAAATGAGTATTTTGCACCTAGCTGCATCATGATGCAGCTTCTACTTTGAGCATTTTGAAACCAATTTTTTTAAAAATCTGTTTGCAAAAGCAACCCTCATCCAAAGGCTGACTTGGAGGGAGCTGTGCTGTTTGCCTTTGATGCATGGCCAGAGGTGGGAAAAGTACCATATTTGGGGTAATCTGCAAGTTGCATCCAGTAATGGACCCGAGCCCTTACATGCAATGGAAGCAGGAGTTTAAAGCATTATAACCCTGAAGATTCTGTTCGCCTTCTGCCTAATGCAGGAGGCATAGAAAGCTGGTGGCTGCGAAGAGTGGGTTTTGCCTCTGCAGGTGCCAAAAGCTGACCTAGCCTTGACGGTGCTAACCATTTCCATGCCTGCTCCCAGGGCAGATACAACAAGGACGGTGGGTCAGGCACTGTCGGTGGCACAGTTAGAAAAGTTTCTCCTTGCTAGGTATAGTTTGGAATTGCATTTGATTTATTATCATACCTGTAAGCATTTGTTTGCAAATCATTTTATAGAGTCAGTGCTTCAGTTTGCAGGAGAGCGGAGCAGTGAGTCATGCCACAAGCTGGCACTGGCAAAATCCCTCTCTGCTAATGAGCTACACCCAGGAAACGTCTCCTTCGCCTGCGGGAACTGCGCCCCAATCATCCTCCTCAAAGCTTGTCAGATCCTTGGCATGGTGGCTGGCGGGTGCCGAGGGAGGTGGGACGCAGGGGACGGGTCACACTTGGGCAGTGCTGGGACATCGTCTTCCCGGCCATCATCTTTAGCGCAGGGAGGCAACACCAGCATCTCTTCACCTCGTTTCACACTTTTAGGGGACAAAACACGTGCTGCTCCATCCTCAGGAGGAACTGGTGTACCTCCAAGTGAAGGTCCAGGGGGAAAGTGCCACTGGTGCCCCAAGTGAGGTGCTTGGTCTGCGTCCCTGGAGCAGTTTTGGGGGGCAGCAGTGACCAGCAGCAGCGCTGGCTGCTGCCCCCTCCTTGGAGGCTCATCACGTTGTCATGTGCATATGAACAACAGCAAGTGTTACTGGTTCTTTGCTCCCTTTTTGTGCTCATATTGCAGGTTGGCTCATAATGCTCTTAAAACACAGTAAGGGTCATAATGTTCTTAAAAAAATCAGTTTTCAAGGAAACAAAAGGGCTTTCCTGTGAACTGACTGAATGTGCGTATGTAACAGATATGTTAATACGAGGGGCATCTTTTCACCACCCAGTGACCTACAATACTAAGATAAGTGACATTATCTTTTAAGGCAAATGTTTTTGTGTACTAATACCTTATCAGACGTTATACCAGCAAAAAAAGTTCCTTTTTTGAGGCTGTCAATATAAAGCCTTATATATGTGTCTGTCTCAAGTGTTGCTTAAGAACACTGAAACAATTGAAGGCATTTTGAAGACTATTAACACAAAATGAGCTCAGCAATTGATTTTATTTCACCTGGTGTTTTAAAATAGGTTGTATGTTTTCTCCCCCATCCCCACTCCCCCCCATATTTAGTGTTCATGAAACAAGTTTGCAAGTGGTTTGGTTTGTATCCTAAGAAAATAAATACACTCAGGATGTCGTTCTGCGACAGTTGTGCTATTTTCTTTAACTGATCAAGCTGGGTTTGATGAGGGCGGATTCCTAATGTTAACTCAAACAGCACTTGGACTACATCAGTGAGCAAAATCCCACACTTGTCACTCAGAGAAGCAGCCTGGAAAATGCAGGATATTTTCTCTTACATCAGTTTTAGCAACCCCTACTCGCAAGTGGAAGTTGCATATAGGCTTAGTGTCTGGGGACTCGTGGGCTAAGCGGGTACTACAGTACGAAAATGTAAAGCTACTGTATTTTAATTGGGAAAACAATAATTAGCGTTAGAATTATACAAGTACCTGCCAGCTTAGGTTATGCTTATGCTGACATTTTTATAAAACACTTTAGAGGCATGTTTCTATGAGCACTGATAATGTTTTTTTGTACATGCGGATTAGACATATGGGTTAATACCATTATCACGAAGTACTTGTGAAAATCTATAGAAAGGAAACTGAACTGAATATGGGCAAGCAATATTGCTAATAGCATTTAAATTTATGTGGTAAATTTACTAACATGACATTAAAAAAATATACAGTATCTAATTAGAGAAGAAAATCCTTCACTTCACATGCATTTTATTTTATACAGCAAGGACAGTCATTCCTCCTGTGAAGTTTATGTTGGTTGAAAGCATAAATTTTGCTGATATATATACAGGTTTCTGTTCCCAGTGGTGAACACTGTTACATTTAGAAAATTGACAAAATCAATGGCAATAAACCAAAGATCAATTTAAATTTCACATTTAGCTACTTGGTTTAGAGTCTCTCTGAAATTTACAATCACTAACGTGTTTTATGTTTAGAAGAAATAGATGAATACAGCTGCTGTCCATTTGTAGCAATTGTTTCCTAAATTTGTGAACTGAGGATATATAAATACATACATAAAATTACATATATGATATAGGATACGTAACATTGTTGTTCTGCCCTACCGTTCTCGGCAAGCTGGTTTTTCATCTGTTGAAAGTATTAGAGAATGGTCACTAATAAGTGTTATAAACGTAATGAACAGTAATAATTTTAGATACCCAGGCTTTCTAAGTTGCTAATTTACTATCCATCCCACAATAGCTGTCACTATAAAATCAGGTCACTATAGAGGTAAGAATCTATAAATATAGTGCCTCTGTCATATCCCATCATCTCCAAAAGGATCATGCTCTCTGTCTGTTTAAACAGGTTTACATATTCCTTATAATACGTGTATGATAAATTAAGCACTCTTTTCTAGGCCCCTTTAAATGGAAGGAATTGAAAACACAATAATGATATAATTAATTACAGTCTTATTCTTGTAGAAAAATTACATTTTTTTCGATTAGTGTGAAATATAAGTGTCAAATCAGTAATAAAATCCTGATCAATAAAACAATAATAACTATGTTGTTAAAAGCGGACCTAGAAAGGTGTTCATGGCAACGTATTTTAGGGGTTAGAAACCCTTTTAAAATAAACGGATTTCATCTTTACACTATGTCATCTAAATCATTACAATGTTTGTGTATACAATTATCATCAGACGATAAATTGCAGCTATTGAATGGATTAAGTTTGAACTTTTTGACCTCATAAATCTGAGTTTGTCATAGCTTTAGCAAATGCTTGTGTAACAATCAGTTGATTACATGGCAGAGCAGATGTATGTATGTTAACTGGAAAATATGAAAGGACCAGGGTAATTCAAAGTTCATTGGAAGAAGTTTATAAATGTCTGACAATATCATGTTAACACATTCTCAATATACCTTTCTAGTTATAAGTTGGTATCAGTTTCTATTCTATTTTTCCTCTTTTTTTCATGTGACATTTTAATTTCATAGGAAAAAAAGAGAAAACTAAATAGGTAAAATCTTGAATTGATTGACGGAGAATTTAATGGAACACAGGGAGTAAAATATTTTGGTAGGATCTAGTGAACCATGTTCTCAAGAAATAATTAAAAATGAACAAAATAGCAACCACAAGCAAATAGCATCTTGGAAAAAGCAGAAATATTCTTGATGTGGAAAGATGGCGTGAAAAAGAATGAGCCATTTGAGAAAAGAGGAGCTATGGATTTCTGCAGGATTATTTTAGTCTAAGGATCAGATCCCACAGAGAGGGATTACTGATCTGTGTGGCGTTCATCTGGAATAGATGTGGACAGAAAATGAGTGAAGACCAGGACTGTATCTCCAGGTTTTTTTGCCTTTGTGTTGGGAAGGCCAGTCTTCTTTTCAGGAGGTACTGATAACCAAGAGAAGAGAATAGATAAAAATAATTAATATTACTCGCTAGCGCTTGTAGTTCTGGGTAACAATTTTGTTGTTGGACCAATTTTTCAAAAAACTTCGTTTGCTTGTACACAAAGTTTCCCCATGCACACACTAACTGCATCTCTACCTCTGTCTTCTCTTAAGAAAAGAAAAGAAGCAACCGCATCTTTGAATATCTGTTACATGTAAAATCAAGCTCATGTTGTTGGGTTTGATCAAACATTTTGTAGGCTGGCAATCATTTGCAAAATTGGTTCAAAGATTATGGTAACATATTTGGTTGATCATCAGAATCTCACTGGTACTAACGTCATGTTATTAATATTTTTGGTTAAATATTGGTTATGTTATATATTTGGTTAATATTTTTGGCCAAAATATTCTGCTGTAACAAAGCAATTAAATCTCTATATGCATTTGGATCAAAATGGATAAGGGATTTTGACCACTTTAACAATATCTTAGTTTTTGATATGCAAAAATTATTTATTTAGTATTTTTTAAAGAAATCTTATACAGTTTTTCAAGGCCAAATTTAGCTTACTTTCATTTTAATATTTTTTAAGAATTTCATGTCTCAATCAAACCTTCCTACAGTAACATATTTAACTAAATTCAAAAGAAATTTCTTTTCATGTTTTCATTTAAGCATTAAATTATTTAGTTTTGTCTCCCACATGAAAATGAGGGTTTTTCCTTAATTCCTTAGCTGACTAATGTAATGTAAAAAAACCCCCAGCTCTTTGAATAAGAAGAGACATGTTCATAGAGTGCACACCCACCAAAAGGTATGTGTAGTGTAAGTGCATTCTGTGCTATCCACGTCTCTTCCTATTTTTGTTCAGAATGCCTTTGGAAAAAGATTTTCCTCTTCATGCGAAATACCCTGCTTAACAAGTGTCACTTGAAATTACTATTTTTGAATGCTCCTTTGAGAAATATTTGCAAGTACTGCATTCGTGCTGCTCTTTTTGAACCGGTCTGCTATGCCCAGACTTCAGAACAGGGACTTGAAGGTTGGTGAGGGTACAGTCTTTATGTCATAACAGGCCTTTTATTGTGAAAACCTTCAAAATCTAGCCAGGTTATACACTGACAGAAATTGCAGTTTGCACTTGGATGACAAGGACTTTGATATTTAGCAGCTAAAATTTCCATACGTTCTGTCATTGTGGAGTAAACTCGAGCCTCTCTGCAGAGCAGGCAGTGCCGCTGCCCCCTCCTTCCCTTCAGCAGCTCCCACTGCCGATGGCACTGCGGCAACTCTACCCCTAGATTAAACCAGAATATAGTCCCGCAGCTGTTCCTAAATTGAATTAATTTATGGCAGAAATCTCAATAAATATTAAAAAATAATAATGCTGTACCATTAATAATAATGTTAATATTGAAGTTTTACTGTAGGAATTTTCCTTTGTCTTTTAACTTTAAGGTAGGCACCTTGGATTACAGTGTTCCTACATGGCTGTCTCTTTTCTTAGTTCAAAACTTATCTGCCTTTATGTAGTGAAGGCAGACTTAGGATGTAAATTGTCATTACTCCAAGGAAGTCAATTAAGTGACAGTTTTCACCACTGGAGGATACTGCTCTTAAATAACACTGCGCTAAGTGTAATAGGAACCACTCTGTATGGGAAATCGCCCTGTCTTCGGTGTAGGTGTCTGTGTGAAGTACCCTGTAAAAGTACCTGGGATTAGATTGTTTGCATAATTTTCCTTTTCACCTTCAACCATGTGGCTATGGAGGGGTTAATTTGGAAGGCATTACAAAGTCATTGTCTAGCTGTTGAAGTGGAAGCCTGCCTGAATTTGTGCCATTCCTTCACATTTTAAAAAAAAAACAAAACCAAACTGTCATAGAGATAATGTTGTGGTATCACTTGAGTTGCCAGTGAACAATAGTCTATATCATAAGAAAAAAATATACATATTTTGCCACAAGCCTCTGATCAGTAGACACTCTGCACAGAATGAGCATAGCAACTACATTATCTTTCACCCTGAGGTTAAGGTCATTGTCAAGGATTTGAGGACAAGCTTGTGTTGCAGCTGCCTGCATTTAGAGCTGTCAAAGCTTAGAAAAACCTGCCTGATGGACACGTTCTTGTTTTGTATCCTTTTTTTTTTTTTTTAAAGCCCTGCAATCCTGTGGGAGATTTAATTAAGACCACTGCAGAAATCTCTTAAGAAAAGAATAGCACCTTTAAGTACCTGTAGTTGTTTTTCATTCTGATCCTGTGAACTCCTACAACCGAATTTAGTGTAAGAGAAAACAAATGCCTAATGAACGGTAGCTACTCTCCAGACTAGCTCCCCATTCTTTGCTGATGCAGTGGCTGAAAGGCAAGACTCGCTAAACTTCCAGCTTTGGAGGGGCTTGTTTCACGGATATTCACATCTCAACAAAACAGCTTGCTGAAGCCCTTAACTGTATTACAATTGGCCTCTTAATGAACAGATGAACTTTTCTTTTCACCGTTTCAAGTCTGTTATCCAAGACTAAAGGGTAGCACGGCTATTTCATTTCTGACCTGCCTAACATATAATTAGAAGGTTCCTAGAGGTACTTATAATTGAATTATGGGGTGTTTCATGAGCATTCTTGCTAGTAGGTAGAGATGTAAAAAGCAAAGCTCATCTGGAATGCATGCAGGGGAAGCGGATGATTTAGTAGGTCTGTACATTGCCTGAAATATTAGATTACAAGTACGAGTCAAAAATCTACTGGTTAAAATTTATTTTTATTAGGAAAATTATCCTAAGTCTATAGCACCAATTTCTGTGACAGTAAAACTGGATACAGCTCGATTGATTTTAGTGAAGCTCTACTCATTTATACCTAACGCAGGTTAGAGAAGGGTCCGGTGAATTAGTCCCAGTCACATATTTATCAGACATGAAACATTCAGCTAATCTGTTGGAGCACTGTAATTGGCTAACATAAAACATTACTGGATGATTAAAATTACAGTTGACTTTCAGATTTGTTGTCAAGTAGATTTGAAATGTGGGGAAATAACTTAAAGGGTCCAATTTTGTGCTCTCTCTCCAATGTTTATGGATTGATTGTCAGATGCACAGTTCTTGTAGGCTAGCAACTCACAATTGCTCTCGGCAATACGCGTCCTTCACCTCCTGTGGAAACCGCTGCTCTCGGTGCATGGACAGGATTATTTAGCTAAACGTCAGTTTGGAAAATACAGGAGTATTACTAGAGCAGAAGGACAGCACCTTTTGGATATGACCAGCGTTGTCCTCTGTGTTGTTGTGTGTTTGGTTTTGATGGAGGACCCAGCTCCTCTCTTTCAAAATGAGCAAAACCAAAAAATCTTACTAATCTCTGCTTTGACTATAGATAGCTAAATAACAGGCTATTTCATCCTGTCATGGATGCTTTTGGAACAGGAACAGTTACTGTTCAGACATCAAGACTACCTGCCAGATAGCCTTGGTTTGTTTAAAACAAAACTAAAAAAAACCCCTGCATTTTTATCGAAATATGAACTTCCCTTATCTGATCCAACTCCATTTCAAAATATATGGTTTTTTGCCCAAAAGATAAATTGGGGAAAAGACTGAACAAAACACGGAAATCAGACTATTCCCCTTTCTTTTGCAATCTCTGCAGAGAAGAAATGAAAGGAGGGTTGAGGAAGTAAAACCATCAACCTTCTTGGCTCCCTTTCCAGCTGTAGAAGAGGCAAAATTAAGGTCTCAGGCCACAATGTGCTGCATGACGGAATAAGGGACAGGGAGCCATCTACCCGATACAGCATTACCTATGGGCTGGGAGCTATCGTGATGGATATTTGCAGTCTCTAGTTTAGAAACGGACTAGCCTTCGTCTTTAATTTAGAATGTCATACTTCATGAATTGTAGATGTTAGCAAGAAGGTCTTTTTATAATCTGTTTTAAACTATTTGATAAGGGAAAAAAAACCCTGTTTTTATGAAGCTGATAACCCTTTTGGCTACCTTCAAGTGCAATTGCAGAGGAAGACCCTGGAGGGTACTATTTTTACTATATCTATGGTACATTCTTCACAGCGAGCTTTGTTCCACCTTACCTTTTAAACTAAGGGCATATTGATAAACTTGGCACTCCTAGTTTATCATAGTTCAAATAAAGAGTATTTAAAAAATATCTATCATCTTCAAGTATAATGACCTGTGAACGTTTACTAAGGATCTTCAAATATTTTCTGATCTGTTTCCTAACAAAGCACTGAATAACATCAATACATACACTGTGCTGTGCTCCAGCAGAATTAGATTAGTAAGTTATATTGATTGGTTAGCAATGCAAATAGAATCTGATACTCTTTCTCCAGCATCAAAAAACATAAATCTGTTTGTATTGTTCCCTTCTGGAGATCTCATTTGTTGAACGATCTTCTTGTTGACATTGACAGTTCCTCTGTCTTTGATATAATCAATATTTTAAACATGAAGCCAAATGCAGACTGGGCGTTTTAGACATTTATAACTCTGTCATTGGTTTTTTTTGGTAATGATTGGATGTTATTCATTTCAATTTGAAGGCTCTTTGACTGGTAAAAGTATAACCTTACGTAACTGATACCTGAGTATCAGTATAATTGTCAAGTAAGTTAATGGTAGATATGCTTACTTTAAGGCTAAAAATCATTGTATTTCTGAAAGATGTTTAGCAACAAACTGTGTCTGTCTCGTGTCTGTACAGTCCCCGGCTGCAAAAGATAGGTAGCAGGCTCTGGGGATCACAAGCTTTCCTTTACCAAGTGGCTACCTGTTAATGTGACTTGAAGCTGCTGTTGAAGCTCTTGCCATTCAAACGAACCACCACAGTGCTACCTAAAGCATGAGTCGATTTTTAATTTATAGTATAATGTCTCTATACATTTTGTATACATGAGTGATTTCAATCTTGTTCTTTGTAATTTTTCCCTCATGCGGAGGAGGTCACTGTGCAAGAGATTTCTTCCCTGTTCTCCTCTTCCTCCCCAACTGGCACCTAATCCAGAGTACCTCACCCTTGTTATGTAAGAATAGAAATCATATTCACCTCTCGCTATTTTAACGTATGTATTACATTAGCAACCCAGGAGCAAGTCTGCAGCAGTATTTTCCGTAAAGTATGCAAAAAACAATGTGGAGAAAAAAGCCCCAATGCAAAGTAGAAAAAGAGGAATATGAAACAGTAGAAGTGGTCTTGCCCCATTTGCAGTGTCGAGACCACTAACAGGGCAATACATCCTGTTCTGGGATCCATACTTCAAAGAGAATACCCATGAGATTCCAAGCAGAGACATGAGAAGTGATGCAACCTTTTTTAGCCCATGTTTTTGGACACATTTGTATGTCTACAGGGCTTTCAAGCTAGAAGTGGTCCTCATCAACGCAGTAGAAAGCAGATACACAAGCATAATTCTCATTGACACATAAACATTTCTGCTTTCCCTCCTATTTTTTGTGTCCTGGTTGTGGTAACTGCCATGGAGAGAGACTGGTTTTTAGTCATTCATCTTCAGTACTTGTCTGTGTATTACCAATATTTATGACACTTTTGGAGGATCATGCTGTCAACAGTAGACTGCTGCTTTGCTCATGTTCTCTCCCTTAAATTCTACTGATACTAGAAAGCCTTCCTTTGGCATCGGAGCAAATCCACAAAATGACAATTTTAGGTTCTTATGCAAATTAGTTGTCTTCTCACTATTTCTTTTTCCTTTAAATCACTGTTAAGGAAGGGATTGTTGTTTTGCCATTTCCTGTTTTCATTAGAGCCTTTGTCATAAGAATAAAATATCAGAACCTCAGTGGCTCAGGAATACTCAGTAAGAGGTCTGCACCCAAACCTCTTCTGCAAGGTTGACTGAGGAAGCTTTGTTTTTGTTTTTAAACATGTTTTGTTCTTTTTTGAAAGGCAAAACACTAATTCATCCTTATAGCAATCATGCTAAAAAGGAGATGAAATATTGCCAAGAAACTATTTCCTTATAAAAATTGTAATTCATGTCTCCTCATTCCCTCTTCAATTCCCCTTCTTGCTGCAAACATCCAGACATTCCCAGTCAGAACATGCAAGTCTTTGCTTATGTGTTATTTCTTCAATCTTCTTCAAAATCTGCACTTGTTAAAATATTAAGGTCCTTTATTGGGTATTTTCTGCTTTTCTATAGCTGTATAATATTTTGGCAGCTTTCAAAATCTATATTTCCGGTAGTCCTCGTGAAACATCACCTTTGCCCACGTGAACAACCACTAAACCACCTGATTCCCCTGACTCCAGCATTGCTGTAGAGAGCCACTGACCACCCAAAATCGCCTTGTTGGGTGAACACGTCCCATACAACAAAGAAGAAACCACAAGTTCCCACACAAGGCTTTCCTCACAAATATTGTACCTTGGTTTCATCTGAGTGAAGATGTACAATATATATCACGAGTTTTGGAGATCAGGGTTGTGTTGCGGTGTGCTGCTTCTGCTATTTTTAGGTATTGGTGACAATCTCCATTCTACCAATCTATGAAATACTGAATTGTTACCTGTTTCTAAGACAAGTCATAAAAAAAGTAATAACTTTTCAAAAGCAGAGATTCCTGAAAACTTCCCCACTGTCATTTTTTTTCTAAATTAAGGGTAATATTTGTGGAGTTCAATCTATTGCATTTGCCATATTTGATAGAGAGTGGGTTTTAGAATTATTATTTCATCACATTTCTGAAAGCATTATCATGGGATGCTCATCTAAGACTTTGAAGTCCTTATTAGGTAATTGTTATCCTTGAGTAGTACCAATAAACTTTGTATGACCAAATATTTAAAGATGCTTGTAGTGCAGAAGGCCCTAATGACTGCTTGAAGGTTTAATTCAATGCACTGTAATTTGAATGTGTGGTATATAGGTGACTGTGAACACATGTGCAAGAGGTGGTGTTTTTATAAGGTGCAGGGGGACACCTCATTGCTCAAAAGAGTGTGCTTCTCAAAAGAGTTTTGAAGATGGTGTTGAGGAATTGATCATCAAGGGGTAGTTTATTGCAGCTGCATGCACTAAGAAAAGTGACGTCTTTTTATTTGGCAGAGAAATTTGGAAGACCATAAGGCGCCTCCCAGATGCATCAAATTGGATACCCATAATTTCAAGTTTTGAATATCTTGACTTTGATATTTGCAGTGACCTAAGCTGATGCCGGTATCATTTCACTGACTGCAGCAGCCATACAAAGCAATGAAGTTTTACTACTACTTTTAATTTCTATGTAAGCTCTTTTTAGCCTTGTAGACGTTGGACATGCCATTCAGTCATGCTGTATGGTTTCACTGGTTCTTAATTAAGCCGACAGTCTTGTAGTATAGTCTTTTCAGTCTCTGTAATATTAGTTTACAGTTACAGTTAGTCCAGTAAACAAACTGCATTTCCCTCTTTCTAACTGGGAATGTTTGCTATTCTGTGTTTTTTCAGTGTTCCTGTCTCTAGCTTACATTTCTCTCTACTTGTTGTTTCTTTATTTAAGAAATTACTATCCTTTCCGTTTTCCACTCACTGCCTTTCTCCTTATTATTTCTTTCTGGCTCAGTGCACTTACCTGCCAGCTGCTTCCCTTTGAATTTTTTCAGCTTCCTTTGTATTCTTTCTCCACCCATCTACCAGTATAATAATATATCCTGTTGCAGCAAATGTGTCTGATCCCGTGCACAGTAGTTAATCCATGAATTTCCTTAAGGTTTTTTCTTGTACGATTTGCTCTGCACATGCCACTGTAAAATTATATTTTAATTTGTTAAAACCTCTGATAGTTATTAATATTTATATCAAATCAAGTTAAATGAATATGTTTTTCAAATCAAAGACCGTATATAGAAGGGGATTGTAAAGACTATCATTGTGTCTTATTGAAGGCTCACAGAAAGTTTTCAGCCATCTCAAAGAAAGCATCAGTATTCATTTTCAACGCTGAGCCTTATGAATCCTTATGTTTATAACACTCCTCAACTGGAATAAATCTTCCAGCTGATTATCGCAGCATTTGGCACAGTGCCACAAGCAGTTCTGGGAACAGTATTCAATCAATGTGTAAACTAGTGAAATGCCAGGAACTTTGGAAAGACCATGAAGGATGATTAGTTAGTAAAGAATAAACAATGTTCAAATGTTGAGTAGAGCTACTAGCTAACGCAGGGCTGAGAAAAATTTTTCCATTATTTAAAATGAATATATAACTTATGATTGAGGCAGGTATTTATATTTTGTTATCTCACACTCCAACATTTATATAATTGAAGCCAGGTATACAGGGGTAAGACTTTAAAAGAAATAATCACTTTGATTATACTGTAACATGTTTTTATTACCAACCATTAACTCGTTCTTTATTTATGGTTAAATAGGAAACTAACGGAATATAAAAAATGAAAGATGAACAAAAACATAACAAAAAACTCTTTAAGAATTAACATAATAAAAAATGCCTTTTAGTCTTACTGGAATAGTCATGCCTTAGATTGTTGCCATTTACACTAAGTTTTGGTGCTTGATTTTATTCTTATAATAAGAATGCATCCTTTCTAAGTTAGTATCACTTGTACTATTGGGGAAAAGGATTTTTTTCTGTCTATGTATGTTTGAAGGAATCTAGTTTTCAAGCAGTAATAGGCTTCTGCATTTCTCTCAGAATTTAGTGCTCTTCTGAAGGGCTCACCTAAATCCTAAATACCAAAATAATCCTTGAGTCTCAGAGGACGGAGTTAGTGCTATATACTTATATGCTAAAGTTCTGATTTCAACAGCTTCCAGCTTACATACAGTGATGCCTTTCATTTAGGCACTCCTGTTCCAGTGTTGATGGGATCCATGGGGGTTAATTAAGGGTAGTTTATAATCTTTAGGACATCTTAAATTTTCCCTTAAATATAATAACCGGTCTTGTACACAGAGCTCAACAGCTGAGATATGTAACCGCTATCTCCTAGAGCAGCATTTCTATATATAAGCTATTTATCAAATGATGCACCAAACTTTGGCTCCCTGTTTCCTAGCCAGGCATATCAAGAGCTAGGTGGAAAACCAAAGCCCAACGTATTTTTATTTTATTTGAAAAAGCTACATTAAGTAGGCAAAGTATGTGCTGACAGCCTCTCAGACACACTGTGGTAGCACAGAGTCAGTCTGTTGCTGCATCCTGCCTACCGTTTGGTGCATAAAAATAATATCTGCCTTGCATGTGACAAGAAGGTGTCGGGATATTCTCTTGGTGAGGCTGGAGACCAGAGATGGCTATGTGCTTCATGCTATACATTTATAGACAACTGTAAATATAATACAGCTGAACTCTGCTATGCTACAAGAAAAAATACGTGGGATTGCATTCCTCTCACAATAGCATTTAGTTCTTTAAGTCCAAAAACTGCATGGGGTCATGCGCTGGGTTTATTAGATCTCATAGTTTTATACTTCTATACCCAAAAGTTCAGGTCAGCTGCGTGGCTTTTCCCATGATCTCATTATGTGTGTCAGCAATTGCCATACAAAAGCGAAATCTTTGAAAAATATTTGGATAATAGAAGAGTTCAAGTTTTCTATTCTCAGACAGAATTTGTAGTCATCTTTTGAGCAGTGCTTTACAGTAGTTACACTATATTCCAAGTGGGAATAAATACATGTTTTCTAAGGACAAGAGTAATATTATGACAGAAAACATAATAAAACATTGAATTGGCAAGAAGCAACAAAATAGGGGTAAAAAGAGGACTGTTCAGTCTGGTTTGAAATCTCTAATTTAATATACGGCTGCGTAGAGATGTTACAAAAATAAGAAACGAACGTAAATTACAAGTGTGCAATGTACACAAAACTGATGTGCCCTCCAGCAAATAAGGTGTTTTGCCCTGTATATCCCTCTTTGAAACATCTGCCTTTATTATTTATACAGAGAAGTGCTGTATCTCACCTTTTTCTTTAAACTGAGTCTTCGTGCATTTAGGACTTGTGCTGTCATACATTATTGAGGTGTTACAATGAGATGGGAGAGCGGGGAACGGAAAAGAGATGGGATGTGCGTGCAGGGGTGAGGGAGATTTGGCAGTAGGCAAACCAGACTTAGAAACAACAACAACATTTGTATTTTAAGATACTCTAGTGTATACCTTTAACACTAGATTTTCTTTCTAATGGATTTGACTTTTTTAATCTATGAAGAAGGTGAAAAGTGGTATCTTTGTTGAATAGCTACTGTGTATCTAATTCTTGGAGGTTTTTTTCCCTCATGATGTGGAAATGGTTTCAATCCCTTTTAATATTCATTTAATGTCAGTGCAATATATATTGCCACCTTACTTACTGCATTAGTAAAAAATGTGCTTATGTGCTATGATTCTCTTATGATAGAAACATAAAATCTCGGAAGGATCAAAGTCCACCAACATTCACCCTCCTGCAACAGCAGGAAATTGATCATGCGAGAGATGCTCACCTAATGCTAACATATTATTATTATTTATTATAGCACTAACAGTGTGCTAGGTGCATTAGACGCCAGTATGAAGATGAGGTCCTTGTCCTGGAGTGGCTTCAATCTCCGGGGTGATCTTGCAAACACTTAACTATATGACTAACTATATACGCATGAAATCTTTCTATCTCACATATTTAAGTGATTTTTTTCTCTTACGTACAAGACATTCCTGCAGGGTCCGCAGCACTAATTAAACTTAACATTTCTCCCCTGCATCAGAGAATGTGTGCATACATGAAGGGGAAAGGATCAAACTCTTCCAGTGCCTTATGATTGTATGAAAGTTTTATTAAAAAAACACCACCCTTTTTCAATATGTGCCTCTTATTTCCCTACACTGTATTTCCCACTTAATATTTTACAGCCAGTAAAAGCTATATTTTGTTATGCAGTTTTATTAAAACAAAGATCTTACTGACCACAGTGAAATTCCCGAAAGGCACTGCTGTTGGACCATAGTCTACAGAGGCAGTTATGTAAACCGACTCAGAAAAAAGACATACATTATACTCTGTCATGTATATGTTAGGGTTATTCAAATGGCAAATTCTGGTCTAAATCCAAACTAAAATAAGTTTTGCCCAGACCTCCCTAAGACCTCACTCTTTTAACCCTTCTGTGTTTGTGTGCTTGCTTCCAATGTATCAAGGAGATCTTGCAGGCCATCACCAGCATTTCTGGCTGGCAGGGCAGGAGCAGCATCATGTTATCTGCAGTGAAATTATGGAAAGATATCAGCAGAAACCTTCACTTCTCAGTAAAATTATTCAGCAGATTTCAGTCCGAGTGTGGCAGTTCTGTTAATTTGCATTACCTAAAAAGGTATGGGTTTGTTGCATGTTGTTGGATGTCATAATAGCTTTCATTTGTGAAACATCTTTTTTCAGAAGTCCCAAAGACGGTAGCAAATGTGAATAACTTAAATCTCTCAGGTTTGGACGTATGAAGCTTAGAGATTGCCAATCCCTTTTCAGGTGCTGATGAGAGGAGGATGTAAATCACTGCTTTTCGTTAATTTTTGGTTTAGCTTTGGATACGTCTCTTGTTGGGTTTTCACCGTGCACTATAATACAGTCCAGTCAATAGATGGATGCAGTGGGACTGGTGGACCAGGCTGCCTTTCTTGACTCCCACAGTTACCTTCCAGCCACCAGACACTGCTCTCTTTCTCACATATCTGATCCAGGCTTTTTATCCTGATGACAGTCATGGACTGTGGACATCAGGGCTCTGAAATGGACTCCTGCTTCCCATGTGATCCGCAGTCAAAACCTCTTGTCACCCAAGTTATGTTTCCTGTATTTAAAAACCAAAAAATAGGAAAACACAACAAACTAACAACATGCAAAATATATTGATAATGAGAACAAGTTTATAATTACTAAATGCAGAGGGAGATATCAAAGCTGTGTTCTTCAAACAGGATATTATTTTGTAATTAAAAAGAACTTCAAAAGAAAAAAGCTGAAGACATGATCATTATAATGTGCATTAAGAGCAGTTGAAACACCATCTGAGTAAAATAATGCTTGGTAGCAGGGAGGAGAATTTAGAGGGAAAGAAAAATTAAAACCATTCAGCGCTAAGAGAAGCAGGTCCAATTATATTTGGTGAATTATATTTTCTTAATATCAGTGTTATAAATTTATTCTTTGCATTATTTATTCTACAAGTCTTAATTGATAAATATTAGGTGACTGATTCTTGCAAAAGAGCAAGCACTTGGTGGAATATATTCTGAGCTGGTTTGGTTCATACTTATCATAAAAATGAAAATTACTGGAGCATAAAGAACTTACAAAAAGGAAGCATTACTGTGGATTTAGTACAGTTGCTGTTTGATACACTGAGTTGTATTCATCCCATATACTGTGTCAAGACATTGCTTACAATGCATTGGATCATATTACAGGCCATAAGCAAGCACGATATTTAAATTGAATGATGCGTTTGGTATCATTCTGAGTTAATTCTTATATAATAAAGTATAAAAAAAGCAAGTAGCATCCATTTCCACATAATCTCTCTTTACACTTATCTGTATTTAACTGTATTTTTCTCATCAGCTTAAAAAAAGCAAGTATAACTGAGAAGCCACCAAATTTAAAAAGGGTATTACAAAGACATTTAGTGAGGACATGCTATTTATTGGCTTTTTGATGGCTATAATGTTTAAGCACATCACAAACACAAGTGGGCTTATTTCACATCTTCCTGAGACCAAGACGTGTTAGTAATATTCCCGTTTAGAGAGAGCGACCAAAGAAATACAGTGGGATTTGGTGACATGCCTGTACCGTGCGGGGAATCTGTGGTGCAGCTGAAAACAGAACCAGATTTCTTTTATTGTTTTAACTGCCACTCTTCAAATTTTTAACTGGTTTTGTTCCCCAGCTAAGGGACACCTCTTTCCCTGTTAAACCTATCTATCCATCCAGTCACTGTAGTTGTGAGTGCCAATATACAGATCCAGCCTCCTCTTCAGTATTTAAAAACGCCAAGGGAGATGTAACTGCCAGTGGAGCTCTGGGATTAGCAGAGTTGTGTTGTGCCTGTTGGAAGGTTCCCCAGTCCCACTGCACACAACGGGACCTTTGTTGCTCTTCACTGGGACCATTGCTTTATCCTTCTTGTGCATGATGTAGCCCACCTTCATGGGGTCACCCCACGAGCAGACAGACATAGGTTACTTGAAACACGTCCCGTACTTCCCCTGAACGGGAAAAGTACATTTCGATTTATTCTGCAGGATGAGTAGTTCCCAGAAAAACCTTTTTATTAAATGTTCCATAGGTAAAATAAGAATCCATGTATAGTTTAAACTGTTGGTTGCCAGCCCCCTACAGGTATATACTTCTTCTGCTTGAAAGAATGACCTAAAATATATCTCTTTTTTCAAAGTTTTATCAGTATGTATCCTCATTAAAGGGTTCTTTTGTCAAGAGTTCTGGTTTTTTTTCCATGCCTTTATGTAGATGATATTCTCCTAAATCACCAACATGGGCTTCAGTATCTTGCTAGGGGGCGAGGTACGGAAAGAACGATTGAAGGGGATCCAATTAAGTACATTTGAAATTTTGGCCAAAGTTTACTTTTTCTCCCCACTTCAAAACACCGTCTGTCCTTGGTTTTGGAGCTTCTAGTTTTCAAGGCTCTCACCTTGCAAATCTCTACGTATGTGCTTTATTTCTTCAGTGTATACAGACCACAGCCAAAGCATGGGCATATGTTTGCGTAGGACTAGGATGTCGTCTGGCAGATGGTGCCATGGTACCTAGATTTCTTCAGAAGTCAAGTGAAGCCTTCCATAATTTCATGGAGATAAATAGGAAAGCAATTCCTGAATGCATTATAAAGTGTTATTCACTCAGAATTGCTTAGAGGGAATAACCAACATAGCATAAAGAAAACTGTGTCTGACCTACACGCTCCGTTGCTATGTATGTGAAAGTTGAATGCCAGAGTTTGTCTCTTTATTTAATGTTTTGCGTGCAATAGGACAAGGTATTATACCATCAAAACAAATATTTTCCACAAAAGTAAAACACATACATCAAAATCAAGGAGAATAGCCCTGAGTCTTGCATCTTAATGTAACTGTTAGCTCATTAACATGAAACTTGGCAATTTTTGTACGTCCCAAAAATGCCCTTATCTCTGCAGAGCTCTGTGCTGATTGCTGAAGGTGATTTTGAGACAAAACACTTGCATAACGGTACGATACAATTTGTCTTTGTGGCAGAGGGAACTGTTTAAATGACTTGAGGTAAGTCAGCGGAATACTATAAGCACATGTTTGCCCATAGTCTTACCTGAAGATATAGTTGAGCTTGTATTACAAAGAATTCAGCTGTATAAATACCTCGTGCCATCTGTGTATGGCAGGGGAATTGAGCCAGTAGAAGCTCAAGACCTGTGTCAGTGTTCTCACAGAAGGACTGTTTATGAACAGATGTTATGTGGTGTTTTTCACAGAAAATGGGCTCTGGAGAGAGAAAATGTCTATCAATTACTGAGGTATTATGTATAACAGCAATTTTTAACCTTGAGAATGATACTTTAAAGTTCTCTGTGAAATATTCAGTGCCGTGACCACTTCCTTTGTGCAAAGTAACGTACGCCCTTGCATATTACACAAATTCTTTTTAATATTGCATTTTAAGTTCTTTTGGAGAAAATATATTAGATATTGTAGAACTCATTATTCCCCCAGAAAAAAAAAGTGTCCTGACTGGAAAACTTTTTCTATTTGCTGTTCTCAAAATCAAGCTGGGTTTTCAAGATTGGGTGCTTGTATTTTATGTTTTGTGTTTCCCAGACCTGTCTAATGAATACATGGGTTCAAACACTGTAATTAACTAAGAAAACCATAAACATTAAATGAATAGAAAAAATATGTATTCTAGGCTAGCCTCTGTCCAAACCTTGGCAATTAACACTAATTTCAGTAGGGTGTTTGGAAGAACGAGGTCCTAATCTCAGTGAATAAAGAATTTACTTGAAACTGTAAAACCAGGCAATATTCTGTAAAATGTAGTAATTGTTATAGAAATGTATTTATTTAATAGATTGCCAATGCTAGTTCTGTGAGACTAGTCATATCTTACTCTCCATTTTTATCCCTTCTGTAAAACTCTTGACTTCAGAGGACCTTTGAACTCGAGCTTTCCACTGTACAATGTTAAAGATGGAGCCCCCAGTTACTGCTAACAATTACAGCTATCAGTGTTGTACTGCATTTTACCAATCTGCTCTTGCTTCAGGAGACTAACTATATCTTGCAAAAATGCACTGTTATTAAATATTCTCACATGGGATGTCTATGTGTCGGAAGACCCTTACGTGACCTGTGGACAGACACCGTGTTTTGCATAATATATATACTTTCATTTTCCTCTAGCTTTCTTATTATTTATTCAATAAATCCTTTTTTCTTGCTGACAGCAGTTGTATTTATAAAGCTAAATCCAACACAGCAAAATGTTCATCACTTTATAAACTAAACGCTAATGTTTTATTTATGTGCAATGAACAGAGAAAAAAGAACTGAATTGATGTTTACCTAACAAGCTGCAAAAAAGTGCAGTAACATAATAGTGAAGTTCATAAGCATTCTGGCTTGTAATTTTTGGTGTCAACATTTGAATTGCAGAAAGAGCTTATGCAGACATAGCACGTATACAAGTGCAGTTTAGATCTACATCTATAAAAATAACATCTGTTTAAGCATACATTACATTTAAAAATAACTGTACAGTGATCAGCTGGTTAAGTACAGTTAACCAGATGCCGTTTTAAAGTGCCAGATGGAACAATGAAACTAAGATTGAAAATTAAAAAATACTGTGAAAGGTCAAATCAATTAAGCAACCTGTTTTGTTGGCATGTAACAGTTAAAAGTAAGTTTAAACTACTTAAGGAGTGAGCGATGTGAAGATGAAGCAGTTAATTTTTAACTTGCTATTTAGAAGAGGGAAAGATAAAATGCCTGCCGTAGTTCCAGGGTCCCTCAGCAAGTCTAGGGGGATACCGGGAAAATAGACATGGTTAAGTAATGTTTGCTTTGTTTTGCTTTCAATTTAAAATAAATACTATCTTTCAGGCTTTTAAGTAACATCTTTTATGGCAGTCTGAGATCATGCAACACATATGCAAACATCTCTTTCTCCTCCTCTGTGACCAGTGGGGGACTCCTGGGCCGAATCGGCTCCCTGAGCTTGTTCTTCAGCAGTGGGGATGGTGCCCAGAGGGGACAGGGAAGGGCTTGGGCGCCCGCTGACGCCAGGGAATGCCATGGGAAGCAGCCATCCCTTGCACCCGGGCTCTCTAAGCCCTGTTTATTTCTGGGGACTAAACCCATCTGCATTAGGAACAACATCCGATAAGAGGTGTAATGTGCGGTTTTGGAAACAGGCATCCCACTGTGGTTCTGTGAATAGACGACAAACATTTGTTAAAATTGCATCCAATAACGAGCCACTGAAAGGCAAATATGGGGAAAAGAGGTCTTATCATCCTAAATTGTTTTAAGCACAAGGGGAAGAGTAATATCTTTGAAATATCAGTGATCCAATGCATTATTTCTTCAGTCCTAACCAGCGTAAAAATCACAGTCTAAATTTAAATTTTGGGCAACGGGACAGTGGTATCCTTGCTTTAATCGGAAAGGTGTAATGATACCTGCAGGTCTGCTGGCACGCAAGGCAGTACTCATGGCCAATGAGAGAGAAAGTGTTGATTTTTCCCATGGAGATGACTGCTGCTACTTTTTGTCAATTTTTTTTTTTCCTAACAGTAACAGATTCTCAAATTGCTGCAACTCAGAATCCCTATAACACAAGTATATTGCTGGATAATCCTCCAGTGACAGCGCAGAAACCAGGGACATCAGGAACTGTTTAGGAAAGAGGGTTTAGGCACCAAATCTGGGAGAGCCGTGGGGTTCCGGGTCGGAGGGAGATGCTCAGCCGCCTTGGGGAAGATGACCCCCCGCAGCAACAGCAGTGCCATCCATCAATGATCCAAGCGTGGCTGCTAACTAGAAAGGGAATTTTTCCTGAATGAGCGTTGGGCTATTTTCAACCTAGGAACTTGATGTTGTTCCTTTGTTTTAGTAACTTTGTTTATATCTGGTTGGCGGAGGCGAGGGGAGGAGGGCAGAGCACCGGGGCGCATTGCTCCTTCCTGACACCTCCTCTCTTGCTCCCACAGTTCCCAGTAAAAGAGCAGCTGTACCTCTCTCGCATGCACAGCCAACTGTTTAGACCAAGAACACAATGAAAAGATTCTGCGGCTGTTAAAATAAATAGCTTCCCGGTAGGGGGTGGAATAGTATGGCCGTGCCTAGGAACTTCGTGTACCCTGCTTTCAGAAAGTACTGGGATAGGACACGCTATGGGGAGAGAGGAAACAAGCCTGGCTTCTGCACTTGGCTCGCTTTTCCTCCTCTCACTGAGAATAGTTACCATACAGATCGCTGGTCCTGTTGGATTCCCTTTCATGGAAATATTTTGCGTTCCTGATGGTTCAGTGGCTGATGTTCAATTATTTTTATTTTTTTTTTTTTCCAAACAGTTTCTCTTCGTTGACAGCATAAAGCAAACATTTGGGCTTGCCGTAAATAGAGAACATACCAGACCAGCGGCAGGTAGCTTGTGATTTTTAAGTGTGTTGCCAACCAAAGTTTGTAAATCTGGGAAATCGAATCATTATATTTAACAGACAAATGTGTATAATATAAAATCAGTGAAAAGATAACATAATAAGTACTTTGACTATTATCTGGGGGCCTAATTAGACTGGTGGAATCATTGTAGTCAGTGAAATTAGAGTTATACAACTGGGGGGGAAGAGAAATACAGTCCTTCAGCTGAATGAACGCTAATGGAGCCCCGTTGACATTTGCTGTCCCAAGTATTCAGCAGCTGTTCCTTTCCTTTGCAGAAAACAAGACTTTGCTCTTGCCAGACCATATTTTCCTTAATTTAAACCCCTGGCAGAGGAAGCAGTGGTGAGATGAGAGGGGCTAAGCTGTGCTTAAAGCCCAGACCATTTCACCAAGCACCCTCCCACCCTCATTGCTGCTTCCCTCTGGTCTCCCGAGGTACCTTAGAGCAGGATGGAGGTTTACCTTCAAAAGGGAAATGCACAGCTCTGGCAAACCCTGTGCTCCACTCACAAGAGCAGGTGCTGGGAGACCACTAGCCTTCAAGAAAGCCAAGGCTGTGCTCCCCGCTTTGCTCACCCCACCACCCTGGGCACAGAGAGACGCTCCCCTGGCAAGCAAAGGCTCCGGGGCAATCCTGCTGCCCTGGGACTGCAGGTCCTACCAGCCAAACCGTGTGCAAGGTGGCAGGGGGATGTGTGGAGTAGGAGTGGTGGTCTGAAGGATGGTGATGGAAAGGCTGGAGAGTATAGGACTGAGCAGAGAACAGCATGAATTTTATTGGGACGTGTTGGGCTGGTGGCTCTTTTTGGGACGTGAGTCATTTAATCTGAGCAAATGGTTTCCCTGATGAAGGAAATAATTTTCAAGGAAGATCTTTTGATTGAATTTTGCCGTCACGCTTAGGTGCAGATGAGATGTCTGTGCTTGCAAGGCACAGTGCATCATTAGTTGGGTGAACTCACATTGGTAGAACATTTTGGCAGCTGAAAGTAGGACTGGGGCGCTTCTTCATCTGGCAACAGGAAAGCCAGAAAGCTGGAGCCTGTGGAGGGTGAGACAGGAGATCTACCTGGTTGCGGGTTGCTTGCTTGTGTTTCTGTTTCCCCCCATACACCCAGTGCCTGGTCAGCCTTCCTCATTACTCCTCTCCTCAGTGCTCTCCTAACCTGTAGCGAAATCACCCTTGGCAAGTTTTCCTTCCCTTGTAAAGACGGCAACTCCCCTGTCAAGTTCTTGAGCGTTTGTTTGTGCAATGAAATCTGTGATGCTCTAAATCTCAATGTGCATCAGCTGGCATGCTCTGACATTTGGAGAGCCTCACATTCATTGTGTGCCAGAC
Source organism: Gavia stellata (assembly GCF_030936135.1). Taxonomy (NCBI): domain Eukaryota; kingdom Metazoa; phylum Chordata; class Aves; order Gaviiformes; family Gaviidae; genus Gavia; species Gavia stellata. The sequence continues at coordinate 20,033,362 of NC_082605.1, forward strand.
ACACAACGAGAGGCCCCAGCACAGATGTAGCTGGACCCCAGGTTCATCTTCGAAGGTAGGGAGGGATGTGCTGTGGGTCAGCGAGTGACCTGGAGGCTTTTGGTGGGGGAGGGAGGACTGGAAGGGAGCAGCAGATAGCCAGCTGGCTGATTGCACCAAAACCAGGACAAACAGTTGAATATCATTTTCTTCTGAATTCCTAAAGTACTGGGACATCTGGCTACCTGAAATACATCAACAAATAGGTCAGCTAAGATTGCAGAAGCATGCCTCACACCGCAGCGCCGTTATGAGAGCAAGGGGGGACCCTGCCAAGAAAAGTCTTCCTTTTTGCAGTAACATTTTCTTCTCTCCAAAATCCTCTGTAGGCTTTTAAACTAAGATCCCTGGTAAATGTGTTAGTCTGGGAATCTTTAATTAAAAAAAAAAACAACAAACCACGAGATATTCAGAGGAAGTGTATTTCTGGGGTGGAAGCAGGAGATCTGCAGCAAGGTCTCTGCGCACTCCCACCCTCGGGTTTTCTGGGTGCCTGCATCCTGCGTGCTCCACGCTTGCACTTTGCCTGGTCTAACCATCACATGGGGAGGGACCGCCTCCCCTATTTTCCCGTGCTTTCCCTTACACCAGCGCAAATGAGTAGACAATGCTGCTGTCCTTATTTGGGAGCATTTTGCAGCATTTACATAGTGCCAGTGCTGACAAGGGATGGAAGGCGGGAGGGAACTGCCCCCAGAGACCATTCGGTTGTTTCTCATTTCTGCAGTGTGGACAGTCTCTTACAGAAGACCCCAAAATTGCCAAGAGTAATACATGTGTTTCATATCTCCTTAAGCACAAGTATATACTCTTGCAGGATAGGATTGTTCCTCATGGTAAGGAACACCAAAAATGACCCTCTAAATATCTCTGTTTGAAAATGCAATGGTCTGATTTTTCTTTTACACCACTGGTAACCCTTCCAAGGGTGTTTTACCCCAAATTATATTTATAGATGTATGGCAGCTCCTATCCCTGATTAGGGTCATGTACAGGAGCTGAGGTAAATGATGCCACTGTTTGTCTGCTCTTTTAGAGACTGAAAAAAATTATTTTTAAAGCCTGAGAGGTCCTTACATAACCTTTTCTCCCTCTCAAGCCACAGACAATCCAGTTGATCACAATAGATAAAATTCTTATAATAAAAGTAAAATATGGACTATCAAACCAAATCAAATATGAAGTCATATTGTTATTGTTTATACCGTATGAATTCTGGAGCACTGGGTAATGCCTTTTTTTCAGACTTTCTTTTGCTAAATCAACATTAGTTAGCAACACACCTAATCTTGACTGAACTGTGTTATTTCCTGCCTCCCTGCCTTTCCTGCCTAAATCTCACTCTCTGCTGAAGCAGCTAAATTTGCTGCAAATGAGGAATATTTTGGGACACGAATTTTCTTACAAAACAGGGGGAGAAATCTAATGCTGTAAGCAAGCAGCACTCTAATTAATGCAGATCCAGGCTATTGAAAGAATTTGTAGGCTACTGTTATCAAAAAAAGAGATCAAGAAATTGATGATGAACCTAGTACTGGCATGTATAATAACTACTGACCACAAACATTTTTGGGAATGGTACCGGAGCAGACGCAAACTCAGAAATTCTGGACCTGGAACATATGGGTTTTAATAAACAGACTTCTGTTCCAGCTCCTCAGTTGCTTTTTTTTTCCCCTTTTTTTACTGTACTTGCTTAATTTTATGTCGCTGTGTATGATTCCATTATTAATTAATCTACGAGTATTTGGCATTGCTTCATCGTCGAGGTTTTCTTTAATTTGCAAATGTGCTGTTTTAGTTTGAGCAGGACTTGTGTAGCTAACGTTAGAATGGAAACATATTTAACCCTCTGTTTCATTTGATTCCTATCATCTCCTTTTCTCCTTCAAAGAGAAGTAGCTGACTTCATGTGCGTGTGCACGTGCACACGTGCGTGTGTGTATTATTAGCTGTGCTGTCATTTTTAATCCCTTTCTTTCAATCATCACTTTTCCTCAGACTTGAAATATTTCAGTCTAACATGCTGTACAGACTGTTCACAGTGAAACACTAGTAGCATTTTCAAAATCTAAAACAGAGGAGTACCATGAGGATAGAACAAAAGAAATTAAAACACTAGATATGCCACAGTTGTCTTATGCAGCTGTTAGGAATTTAATTATTTTATCTCATAGAATAATGTGCCCTTCAGAAATCATTTTGGACTAGATGTTTCAAACCAATGATCTGTAGTTAATTATCTTTAATAACTGTTGCACATTATGGTTAGATCTATGTTTTTGCTAAACCAATTAATAATATCTTCATTAGTATAAAGACAAGGTAGCTGGATCCTTTCATTTTTCACATTGAAAGAGTAGATATTTTAAACACTGTAATTTACTTTAGCCATACATTCCCGATGATATGACTAATTAATGAAACTTCAAAGACATATAACTTCCAAAAGCTACTTATTTAAAGTCATTGTTGAGCACTTAATGACATTATGTTGGGGCATTGCAGAAACCATCACTTGCCTGAGTGTTGGATTTGCTAAACCTTTTTATGCTATGGAATTGAAGGAAGCTTGAGTTATAGTGAAAAGCAAATTGAGCCAATATTTCTTCATGTTCAAAAAAAACCCCCAAACCTGTTGATTACAAGAGGATCTATCAAAAGTTGATGACCTGCATTCTGCTTACAAGTTGCGGCTGTCAGTTTGACTTATTCATGTAAGTCTGTGTGGAAAACACTGGAAAAAGAGCAAAGCAAATATTCTGTATTTTGTGGGTTGGCTGGTATTAATTTTGTTCAGAATCATTAGTTTACTAAATATTATTTTTATATCTGTTTTTTGTCTTTTTTGTTTTTATGTCCATAATTCACTTTTGGAGCTGGCTGATAACTACCATGTCATTTTAGTCTGCTACCTGACAAAAAATCAACCCTGAGTACGATATTAAACGCACAAGCGATTGTCTTGGTATTAACAGTGCTACTGATTGCATGGAGAATAAAGTTGGAAGTTTGGGGCCAAATGTTTTAGGTCCCCTGTTTAGGCATGCAAACTGATGAAAAGATTCTTCAGAAGAGAATCTCCTGCAAACTTTCCCTGACCTTGAGGTAAACTGAATGGAAAGAAAATGCATGCTCTTTTTCATCTTCTATGTATTTTCATACAATCTTCAAATATCATGCGGCCATCAGGGAAGACTTTCTGAATCTTAAAAGTGCATTGTATATACAGCCCTCCAAAAAGAACTGGTATTTCCCACCATGGAGAACCATACACCAGGAATCAACTTAAAAAAAAAAAAAAAAAAGAAAAAGAAAAAAGTTATATCTAAGAGAATAAAACAGTGCAGTCAACTGTACACAGGGCTGGAAGGCCAGGAGAGAAGTGTTAACAGCCAGTTGTGACAGCTACAAAATAATTATCTGAGCAGTGAGCACCTGGTCCTTCAGCTGCTGAGTTTCCCACAGGAGTCGTCTTTAGTCCTGGTGCAGATAGGAAAGAGGGTGAATATATTTAGCTGGGATTATACTTAACCGGTAGCAGAGATGGGGTTCATGGTCCATGTCTGCTGGGCTTCTGCTGGCGCAGCTTGGGGCTGCTGATCCCATTTCTCACGTAAATGCTGTTTCTATCGAGAAGGTGAAAGGTGTGGATTCTCTTAATACAAATCTGGGAGCCTTGGTGGGGTTTGGGGTTTGTAGAAAAGCATCATCTAAGAGCGAAGAAAGGAGGGAGCTTTGTAATGGGTTATCGGTAACGTTTTTGTGGCGTTAGCCATGCAATTTGTTGACTGACGTTTCAAATACAGGTTAACCTCCTGCAATGTACAGGTTAACCTGAGTGATTGATATTTAATGATAATATTAATACATAATAAAAGGAAAAAGTGCAAGAGGTCTAAAAAAAAAAAGCTTTTCACACTATATTTCTTTTTTCTCTGTACGCCTGCTGAATTAAAAAACTGTGTTTGAGACTCTGCAGGGACAAAGTCTATCGTGGCTTTCTTGAAATGACCAGTTCAAACCAACTTGTGGGAACTTGGCAGGCAAACCATCAAAAAGATCATTTTCTAATAGAAACTGTATTTTGACAACTTGTAAACTCATATATCACTGTAAAGCGATGGCATTTTTCTAAGATGCCAGCACTTCTGCAAAGTTGTTTTCCCCCCTTAAATTGTGCCGTCTTAAAAATACTGTATATTTGTGCCAGACTGTTTGAAGCTGCTGTTATTAATGCTCCAGTGAGCTGTAGGAGCCTATATGATCCTGAACTCAGTAGTCTGTTGGGTTGAACCTTCTTTTTCTGAGGGAGAGAAAAATGAATTTCCTCTAAATTACCCTCACCTTTTTTTAATTCTGCATAGATATTTTTCTTCAGTTAGTCTGAAAATACTGAAATAGGGAAACAGTAGTCTGTTTGCAAATTATATGTGTATTTGAGGAAAAACTTGAGAGTAAAATTACGTTTCTGGAACTGAACTTAATGGAATATTTTAGACTTAAAATTTTGCCTACACTTTCATCTTGTTATACACTCTATCATTTTTTTAATTAGGCAATGGACGCATAACATTGTGTTTGGACGCCCTTCTAAAAATCTAGAAGATTTAGTTTCCTGTGCTTTTATTAAAGCATGCGATCATTCTGATAATCTTTAATATTGGTTCATTAATATTTCTGGGATATTTTGAGATGTAGGCAAAACAGGTGGCTATATTTGAGTCATAAATATTCTCTAAACATAACTTATTCTTAAACCTATTGTAAGAAAATAACACCATTGTTCATTCCCTGGGGTTTATTCCTTGATGTCCTACATACCTAATCAATCTTTAAACCAATGCCAAGTTTGATTAAAGATTGTCAGATGAGGCTGGTGCTTGTTAGTGAATATTTTTGCTGCAAGGAAGGAGTGTCCAGAAGAGGAAGTTTGGTGTTTGGATACAGTGAAACCATCTTACTACCTAAAATTTTGAGCTGAATAACTTAGTGCATAAGAAATCTTGCTGCAGAAATGGGTGGCTGTTCTGGAAAAAGGATCATATCATTTTCTGTTTTCACCTATGCACTACATAGTGTTGAAGTATGATTGGAGGCATTTTGGGATTACCTCTGCTGTGACTGTAGCTTGCTTTGTTGTTTGAGTTTTTACCTAACAAATACATTTATATTTTTCTATCATACAGCTGTATTCTATTTCATTTCAGTGATTTATTATATATCTTTTGAGAACTCTAACCTCTCTTATTTTGGGCTGACATGGTAACTCAAGCTCTTTTCTCTTCCTTTTAAAGTTTGGGCAGCCAAAAAATCCAAACATTCACAGTATTCTGTGTCTTGAAAGCAAGTTACCAGGAACTGGGAGAGGCACTATGTGAATTAGGTTACAGATGGAAATCATTATTCCGTTTGATGAGAGTTTCAATAATATTCTCCAATCTTGAGGTGAAGAAGGCTTACTTGCATGGCTCTCTGACACAGCATCTCGTTTCCAGTGTGAAAGTAAATGAAACTCTACATTTTCCATTGACTTAGGCTTTGCACTGGGGGTTAGTTTGGATGTGAAATAGGTATCATATGTAAGCCAGTAATGAATTTGAGCAAATCTCAGTTGTATAAGCTGATGTTAGTGAAATTATTGAAAATTTACCACTTGAGAACTTCTGGTAATTAAAGATCACTTCTAGAGGTTCTCCCGCTCTTCAGGAATAACCTTGTGAAGTGTTCATCTAAGGGCTATTCATAACCTGCCTTTCTTAGAGTCACTCTTTACTGTTATGAAACTGGGGTCTGAATATGAAGAACAAGCATTTTTAGCACATCTCCATCTTTGCTGAGTCTGTGTTTGGCTGGTAAGCCCTCAAGGAAGAAACATATAATATAGGGAATTTGATCTCTAATTTGGATATCATATTTGTAACACCTTAAAATTATGATAACGCGATACTGTTACTGGAGGACTAATTGGGAAACCACAAAAACTTGGAATGCATAAGCCAGTCCTGCATTAACGTTACTTAATGCAAATGTGTTGGGTTTGGGGTTGAGAATATTTTATAATTTATGTAAGCCGTTTAAATTATGTGGTTATAACTCAAACAAAATGTATTGTGCATGGGGGTGATAATTCAGAAGCCCTGTGGCCACTTAGCCAGCTACTTATCCCATGAGAATAATACATGTTGTGAAAAATCTTGAATGAACCAGCAGTGGTTAAGAATATATATATAAAAAAACACTTCCCTAGCTCCCAAGAAAATGAGCGAATGAAAATGTTAAATGTTGCTGCTGCCATATTTATGAAGCTGAATCAAAGCTCTCGGGGGCTATAAAAATCTTCATTTTCCGGTTGTAACCCAACTCATCCGGCCAAAAGATACCCCTTAGAAATGAGCTAGATGAGGCTTGAGCCCAGTCTAAGGCAAATACCTTGCAAGGTATTTTCTTTTCAGTAATCAGTATAAAACAGTCATATAACTTGTGCCTCTAGAACTGAGAACAGGGATTTCAGGTAAACTAAAGATCAAAGAGGATATTAGTAAAAAGCCTCGTCTGAAGCCAAAACTTGTCAGAGACGGAAAAAAAACCCCACATATTTTCTTGTTTTCATTAGGATGGAGACTATTTCTTAAAAGCAAGTTCATATTCATCTGCCCATTCCGATTACAGCTGGATCAGGAAAAAAGTATACTGAGAGAGGCAATTGCTAAACTAACCCAAACTAGAGAAGATTGGAGTGCTGACATGAAAACCTGCTCAGGTTAAGCATGCACAGTGCCCCAGGACAAAGGAGGAGCACGGAGCACTGATGGGGAATGAAGCTACTGAATTTTCCCTGCTGTTTTTCTTGTTGATGTTTCGAATTTTTTTGGTGATAGCAACCGGAAACACGATTTCCTGAGAAAATAAAAAAGACCTCTGAAACTGCATGGCTGGAAAAAAAATCCGGTTCTCGTAGCTGTGAGAATTAGTGTGCCACCCTGCCCTAAGTCAGGATTACATCCGGAATTAAATCCAACTTCCCTTCGCCTTTTTTTTATTTATTATCTGCAAAATTGCTTTGTACAATGTTATGAAAGAGCCCCTGCGTTGGGGAGGTTTTTTGTAAATTAGCTGGAGTAAACAGGATTTCGGTCGGCGTTTGAAGCCTCCACATGGCGGCACTAACGCATCTCGCATCCCCCCGCTATCGTTGCCTCTTGGCCGCTCCTTCTCCAAACAGTTAGAAATTATATTTGCATGTATTTTATCAAAAAACTGTTCAGCCTCTAAATTTTCCTGTTACCCTGCAAAGTGCCGGCTTAACAAAATAGGAGTTAACCTTGATAAGAGCCGTCAGTAATTTCCTATACAATAGATATTATGTGTTCTGGGAGCTTTAAAGCAATGATAATGTAAATTGCCTATTTGCAGTGACAAACAATATTCTTTTAGTACTTTTCCGGTATTGCAGCGACTTGTAAGTTTTGTGATAGATACCCAGTTGTTACTTACGCTTTCTTTCCTGGTCTTTGTTATGTGTTTAAAAAGTTACAGAAACTAGTTTTATTTCATTTCCTTGCCTTAACAAATGGGTGCAACACTTGTGTGCTCCACTGGTTTTTTTCCCCGCTGATCAGCTGCTGAGTGAGATGAAGCTACTTCTCGTCTTTGCAAACTCGAGCCCAGCCAACCGAGACCTAGGTCCTCTGCATTTGCTCTACTTAAATACATACTGAACTCTGTCCATAAACAGCAACATGGGAGAGGAGAGAAGTGGGCACAGAAAACCAGAGTGATTTTCCTAATGACAAGTAGTCCCGTTAGCATGAACAGAGTTGCTGCTATCAGTAAGGAGGGCAAGTTTCCCCATTTCATCTGCTCATGGTGTAAAACGCAACTGAAGGAACGAAGTTTAATAGCAGCATATGCGCACTCTGCCCCTCTGTCACCAAAGGCCAGCTGAGCTGGGTTCGCTCTGCAAGCCATGCAAGTCCTATTGCCATGTGTCCCTATTCACAATAAAACACAGCTATTTTAGTGAGCGATTTTAGTTTAGCGGGGTTTGAAAGCGATCTTACTAAACTTAAGAACGAGATCTATACAATGTCTTTTTCTGTTGCTGATACTACTTGTCACGATTGTTTTGAAGCCCAGAAATACAGACTGCACCTACTGTTCTTTGGACCAACTGAATAGCCCCAAATGTTGTAATTACTGTATTTTAATCAAAATTCCCCTTCTATTACTTAGCAGTGTGAAAACAGATCAGAAGAAAGAAACATATAAAAGCTCTCCCTCCTAAAACCTTGCTGGCTCTTCTCCCTTGCTCTGTGGTCAAAAGTTAAATAGGATGTTCTGATTATCACCACTCCCAAAACAGATCAGTGGGGTTTTTGTTCAAAATAATTCCTCCTCCTCTTGCAGCTAGACGGTGCCAGCAAGTTCAAAATACGGGAAGCTTGACCTTAGCTACAGTCTTTGCCCGTGTGCCACACATCCTGCACTGCCCAGGGAGCACGGATAGCTGGGACAATCTGGTGGAGACTTCCGAGTTCTGTCCTTTCCACCAAAGCACTGGCACACCAGGGGAAGAAAAGCCCATGGGGAATCTGATGCAAAGTTACTTGAAGGTAACAGGATCCACAGGTTTCATTGCAATTTTGGAGTGGGACCCAAACGTGTAATAAATTGGCAAGGAAAAACTTCCCACTGTATATGTGGTGAAAAGGAGTCCTCATCTCCCGAGTGCTAAAGGGGAAAGTCAAAACTTCTTTCGAACTCTGCTGCCTTCACCAGTGTATAGTGAAAGGAAACATTCCTCCCTGATCCCGATGCTGGCGATCGTCCAGAGCCCAGAGCACCCTGGGAAATACCACTTTCCGAACCCTGCTGTGCTACCTAATCACACAATGGGCTACATATGCCATCCAAGAAAATAAACACAGGTCTGGGAAGCTGTTTGTCCTGCAGGGCTAGGAATGCTCTTCCTAACTTGGCAGGGCAGCATAATCCTCTCTGAAAGGGGAGAGCTGCTTGAACTCAAACTGACTAATGAGATTGAAGAAAAGCCCATCAGAAGCTGGCACAGCCCTTCCCTCGCCCTGCCAACGTGCTGCCAGATGACACGGTGCTGGGTGCTTTCGCTGTGGCTTGTATTTGTGTCATGATGGAAGGTAGACCACGGACCTAGACCCCAACAAGGGCCCAGAATGTTGCTGAGTGGCAGGTTGTAGCCCAGAGCTTGTGGTTTATAGGGGAGGTTACTAGCTTTTCTTGGCCGCTGGGCAAAATCTCACCGAGTTGCACGTTTCAACGTAGACCATGGACTCCTCTCCCTGGCAGCTTCAGTAGTGACTGAAATTTCCTACGACTGTAGATGCCTTGAAAGGGTCTTGTGGTCCATAGAGGCTCTGGGCTGAGATCCTGGGATCTCAGTGAAGAGAGGTGGTGGAGGACAGAAGTGGTGGCTTGTTGAAGGTTGCCAGCTGCTCAGCAGCAACTGCAAATCACACTGGCTCTCCTGAGACCCAGTCTAGTGCTCTTCTCCACTTCGCTTTTGAGATCAAAACCAAATTCCTCTGAGAATGAGACTTGCATTGATTATAGTAGAAATTGGATCTGGATTTTAAATCACGTTATTAGCTCTTCTAGCAAGATGAACTGAGCGATACAATTTGATTAAAAATTGCAAAGACCTCCCCCTCCACCTCCCTCCCTCCCTCAGTTTTGGAGCAAATGCGTGCTTCATGGTAACTGGAAATGAAAGCGTTCCATGCGGGCTTTTTTAATTATAGCATTAATAAAATGCACTATATGTTACTCTAGAAGTTTACAGATTTGTTGCTTTAAATACACCGTATTGCTATCTGAAACACTTGAAACTCTCAGAAGTTTTAAAAAGTGTGTGTTTAGGTTAAGGTTAAGTTGCCCTTGACAGCATTTTTTTAAAAGATTTGAATTGTTGAATAACCACCTTTCACCCATCCCTAATTGTAATTTAAATGACAATATGCTCCCAATCAATAGCTCTTTGTCACACTTTGAAGATCAAGGATGAGATTTCACCCCATGAGTTTACATGGCAAAAGCTTCTTTTTCATAATGCTAAAAATGTTGCATCCTGCTGTTAAAGAAGTATAAGAATACCTGCTCTCAAATAATTAGTTTTGAATAAAAGCATTTAAGTCATACTTTATAGCCATTAATTTGAAACAATTCAAAGCCCTTAATTTCTGCACTTTGTTCACAGCTAAATGTTACAATAGGTATTTTAGCCAACTGGAAAAAAAAAATCAGTTACAGCAAGGTAATTTAAACAACTTAAGTTAGGTGATATTGTGAGAGGTGGGTTTTGAATAACTGTAGTTTATTTTTGCATCACTTTCATTTCTATATAGAACCATCTTTGCAAGTGGAAAATTGAAAAGCTTTTAATCATGATCATTGTGTGTACGTGACTTTGCTCTACTGTGTGCTTGTCTAATAGGTACATATGGGGGCATGTTGCTATTTCTCCAGTTGTACATGTAAGGACAGAGGTTTATTACACAGGCTCCGGTCAAAGCTGATTTTTTTTATTATTTATTTTATTTCTATTGCTAGGAGTCCTAGGCAAGGGCCAGCACTCTCCTGTGCTTAGTGTTGTGAAATGCCAAACAGAGTGATGGTCTTTGTCCCAAAGTGCTTACAATTCTTGTTTTTAGTTCGAGCAGCGAAATGTTTTAAGAAGGATAAAGTCTGGTCTGTTTCTATGTTGTCCTTGGTAAACCCAATCTAGTCTGGTCTCAAAAACGGAGCAATTCTGCTCGTTGCCAGGGAGAATACATAAGTATCCAATGAGTCATGGTCAAACATACGGCCATTATTAGACCACAAACACAGGAGGAGAAAAAAAGATTTCATTTGGACCTGTTGTCATTGCCGAGCTGGTGAAGAGGAATAACAAATAACTGAGTGGAGGAGGTTGCTCTTTAGGTATTTATGAGGAGCTTCTCTCCCTGTGGGGATAGACTGGGGAAAAGCAGATATACTCATGTTGGAAAATTTAACTAGAGCAAAGGACGTGGCGTCATGGTCTAACTAAGAGCATTTAGTACATTCTAATGGCAAACTAGAGACAATGGGAAAGAGAAGCTAAAGCTGTAAAGGACTTCAGTGAATACAACCAACTTATTTGCAGTTTGAAAGAGAAGGGGCATTCAGAAGAAAATTGCAAAAAGAGAAGTGATTAAGTTTTATGTTAGAGCTATGATCTCTGTGGCAGTATTGCAAATGAGTAAGAGCATGTTCATCCAGGCCAAGAACAAGGATGCTGAAGAAATAGGACACAGGATGCTGAGCACCACAACGCATGGTTGTGTTTTTGTGGCTTAGCGGAAAAGGTCATGTCTGAGAATTGTTATGCAGAAATGTTTTGCAAGACTGGGCCCATGTGTAAAGATTTAGAGAAAAATCTCAATTAAAGATGGAGCACAAGTTCTTACTTTTAACTGTGGGCTTGCGCAAACATGGAGTAAAAAACAACCCATGGAGAAAAGGAAAAAAAAAAATTTTTGAAGTCTTCTTTAAACTGAAAATCCATAAAAGAAAGACTTTGCACTTGGGTGAGTCCTCTCCTCCTGAGTTGTTTTTTAGTATAAGATTAGGGAACTGCCTGTTTTTACTCAGGCGCTTGAGTTTTGCCTGGACCAGTGTGAGAGAATCTCACTTTATGGTGTTAAACAGTTCCTGTCTGGGCTGCTAGCAGAAGAGTTGGAGAGCATCAGGTTGTGCTCAGGGTCGCACTGAACTGAGCCATGCACAAATACATAGCAACAGATACTGCCCTGGCATTGCACTTTATATGCAGTGATCTGAACATGGGGATATGGTATGGCTGTATATGACTCTGGGTAATCACAAAGCCTTTCTGTGCTCCAAGTTTTCCTACGTATAAAATGGAGGTAATAATATTTCCAGCTCTGACACTAGTGGTTAGGGGATTGATACTTCTGAACATTCATTTGTGAAAAACTATATTGGTGCAAAGTATTGTTTCTGTTCACATTGTTTCAGATTATTAATGCTATTGGTCATTGTATCAGCATACTCAAAACACAGGATTTATTGATGGCTTTTATTTCCTATATATGTCATATAAATGCCTTAACAGATGAACAGGGTAGTGAAAATGATAGGGTACTTCAGAATGGCTCAGAGTCACTGCTGCTTTAATAAAAATTTGGTTTTGTATGCCGGGAGAGATGGAATTCACACCCCAACCTATGCACAGCTGCAAGCCCTATTAAGTGAAACCCCTCCTAAATATAGATCCAATGGCCTCATCCCTGGCCAGCTTCCAAAGACCATAGAGGCCTGTTTCACTCCTTCCACATCACCCTTCCAACACACAATGAGCATCGAGTCATCGAACTTTCTTCTCGGTGGCTGGGAAACCGTGGGTGCAGAGTTCGGAGTGTCTGAAAGGCGTAGCGAAGGCTTCCTGCAAGGAGGCTAATTTTCATGTGTGCAATCAGTAAGTAAAAAGAACACTACAATCACTGTAGCTATTCATAAGCTATATATTCATTTTCCTGTGTATTGTTGCTTTAAATAAAAAGGGCCTTTTTTTTTTTCAAGTAGCCCTCAAGACAGCATTCATGAGACGAGCAAGTCTGAGCCATGCTCAGACAAAACATTTTGACGATCAGGAGAGCCCTGATGCTTGGCAGTTGCTAAAGATTGCATGTTAAGAGTAAGCCAAATCATCAAAATGCAGCTTGAGTAGGTCCAGCGATGGTGTATTATATTGCTACAATTGTGGCGGCTAGAGTTAAGGTTGAGTGGGCATTTCTATTATAAACCCCAACTGGTAGGGTTGAGTATTTTGACCACATCAGATAATGTCAAGTGAAACTTCTCGTATGAGTTGATACCCAAATATGCATAACCTCTATTTCAAAACAGGATCAAGCTCTTCCCCCTTCACCTACCCCTCTTCCCAGCCTACACCTGATTTTGTACCTGGGTCATTCTCTTCAAACACCAATGAATAAAAAAAAAATGTAGATATTTAGTTGTAAGAAATCAAGACAAACAGTGCCCAACTGTTGGTGCAGGTTTTTCTCCTGGTGGCTGTCACACTGCTTGGTGTCACTTCCAGGCAGTGGTCACGCCGGCATTTCAGGCCAACCCGCATCATTGCATCACCTGGGAGTATGATGTGATCTGTAGGGCTCTCAGTGACAGCATTAGAGTAGTTATATCACGGCAATGACACTGTATTTCACCAGAGTGCCCTTTTTCCCTGGGAAGGATGATAGTAAACTCCACTGGTAAAAGCTCACTGTTGGCAGCACATTTTGCATCCACAGGCAGAAAGCTTTGCCAGTGCATTTTGCCAAAGTGCTCTGAGCGTGCACACGGCCAACGTGCCACAGATCTGCAGAACTCATTGCAACCAGAGGGGATTAGTGAGGCCAAGAACGTAACAGGATTACACAAAAAATTGAACTTGGATAAAACCTAATGAAAACATCCTATGTTATGTTGCTAAAGTTTACAACACAGTTTTCTGGAAGGGACAGAAGCCTTCGTTGCTACAGGGCCAACATTAACTAGTAAGGATTAGAAATGGATTTTCTTCATAGAAGAGTGACTCTTAACTTGATTCAGGAAGGGAAGGATGCTCCAGTGGTGAGGGTGCAGCTGGGAAATCAAATCCCAGAGTGCCATGTCATTTCTTTGTGGTCATGAGGAGGTGGAGCAGGCTTAGATCTTTGCAGGTATTTAGCACTTTACACCTCAGCAGTCTCTGGGGACCTTAAGTGAGTGAACATTTCCAAGGATAAGGCCTTAGTCTGCACTGCCCATCTCTCCATCTGGATAATGAAGAGCCTAACTTTTACCTGTCCTCTGCAGCGCTGGAGTGGACGAGCCTGTTAGAGACAGAACAGAAGTGAATAAGTCAGGGGTTCAGTAGGAACAGAGGGAGGTGAAAATCCTGCCACTGATAGATTACAAACACTGTTCTGTGGAAGATTTAAGATACTTGATGGTATCATGATGATTTTTTGTGTGTCAGAATTGCTAAATATTCAAATCACTGGTTTTTGCCAAACCCAATGTATAAAAGCAGATGAGAGAATGTTTTGCAAACTTTTAAAATCACCTACAGTGCTTAAGATGATGAAGGTAGATTAGATAAGACTCGCAAAGTTATTTGAACATAAACATTTATTTAAAAAATATCCTCTGCTTTGCTGAGCCCACAAACATTGTATAAATAATACACAGTTCATGAATAGGAATGAACAGACTTCTACCCCTCACCGGTATATATTTGTATTCTGCACCTGCCAGGACTTTAATAACTCTCCTGAAAACACTAGTATCTTTGCAGAGAGATCTAAAGGAAGTTGTTCTTGAGAATATGCCCCTGAAGCTTAAACTTCAGTTATTAATGTATAGATTTACAAATGTTTTTAGGCAATTAAAAATGAGAATACATGACTAGTCCTATTTATAAAAGCTAAACAAGTTAGCTGCCTAGCTGCTGGTCTGGTCTCTGTTAATGCCCTTTGGTAAGTTCATGTGTTTTTAGGGTCATAAGCACTTTGTCAATCATATTCTTATTCTGCAAACAATGCTACATGTGCTTGGCTTTATGCATGCAAATAGTACCCAGTGGGACTGCTTACACAAGTAAAGTATTTACATATCTGTAGGAGCTGGTCTGAAATGGTAAACATTACAGAATAGGTCTAAACCACCATCTTTGGGTCTATGAATTTAAATATGGCCAAACTTCAGAGGTGGTTGGTTTCAAACTGGTGGCGCAAAAAATTTATAGCAAAAATCCTGCTTAGGATTTGGTCTGAGCTTGCTTGTCATGTTGGTTTGCATCTACCTTTCCAAAAAGTGCTTCCTTTTTTTTCTTTTCTTTTTCTTTGCAACCTTACCTGTGTACTCCTGAGGGTCTGTCTCAACACTGGTGGCTACAAAGCCTTCAGCTAAAATGGAAGACCCAAAATAATGCACTGACTTTCCTATGCAGTTGGGGAATTAAAAGAAAAGAAACCAGGGTAGGGACGGCTGTTCTGGAATTTGTTCAGAGTGCTTTCTTGTATCTGTGTCATCTAGTTTGGTTAAAAAACAAACAACAAAAACCCCAAA
The DNA here is from genome assembly GCF_030936135.1 of Gavia stellata. Lineage (NCBI taxonomy): Eukaryota > Metazoa > Chordata > Aves > Gaviiformes > Gaviidae > Gavia > Gavia stellata. The sequence continues at coordinate 20,048,539 of NC_082605.1, forward strand.
CCGAACCCCTTGGCTAATAAGTCAGATTTATGTACTAAAATGCAGCCCACATTCCACAAAACATTGAATATTTAAAGCTTGTTGTTAATGATCCTGTGTCTTTTGTTTGGGCAAATACCTAATGAGTCAATTATGAGCACATACATCATCATTTGTAAGGTATTTACTGTATTATATGTTTTAAACTGGAAAGAAGTTATTAGCTTTCAAGTACCTTTAAATCTTGCTATTATTAACAACGAGAGAGACGTTTATCTCTATACATTAATAATCTGAGGGTTAATACTCTATTTGATCAAAAGGAACATTAAAATGATCTAGTAACAACTCAAAAACAACCTGCACGTGCAGTGAGCATGATGGGGTAGAGCACCGTGGCTGACCAGTTCCTTATCAACTTGATTGCAGGATCAGGGTCTAAATCACAGTAACACAGCTACAGTTATCAGATGATTCAGTAACTCCTGCAGATGAGAGAATGCTATTAAATGTGTCAAAAAATAACAACACTGATGCATTTTTGTTTCTATTAGTGCATTTTTAGTATGCTCTTCCTATGCTAGGTGATAAACAGCTAAGAAGTGGTCCCAGAAAGCTTCCAGTCTAGAAAGGCAAAATGTTTGGGCAGAGAGATGTGACTGATGTGGTGGATATGGAAATGGTTAGTAAATTAGTTACTAACTACTCAAGTTAGTTGATTGGTTTGGTTGTAGTTTTGTTATGGCCAACATGCATATATGAGGACCATGGCAAACCATGGTGGAAATGAGCATGCATGGGACAAGCAATAAATCAGGTATCTCCTGGAAATTCAGTTGTGGCTGTCAAATTTCTACAGCTGGCACTTTTTAGGAGATATCCAAGTCCCACCAGGGTTTTGCAATCGTTGCACGAGGTGATTCTTTTTGCCTTGAAAACAATGTATCCAAGAACTTCACTTTCAGTTGTCTTAAACTACAGAAAGTTGTGACTGCTCTTGGTAATGCAGTTCCTCAGAGGAAGGGAGTGTTTATACCTATTGCCCAGAGCAGGCACAGTAAATGAGCCCATGCAAAGCTCTGTGCTGTCATTACTCAAACGGGCTTGTTCTACATTAGCTCGCCGAACACCACAGTTTTTCAGGGAAGACATCCTCATGGTTGCAGGCTGAGTTATGCAGTCAGTCTTGTAAATGCCTGGTACTACAGTGAAGACATGGCACCTCCCCTCCATCGTTGTTTCTGTGGCATAGATACCTGTTGCTCCCTTTTACAACCGTTGTGCAACGTTCATGTTTGCATGTTACAATGGATTTGTTTTTTACCACGGAAATAAGCTGCATTTCAGTAATGGTAAGACTGCTACCTCAACAGATCTAGTGTTTGCAGAAGGCACCAGCCTGGAAACCAGGGAATAACCCAATCCTACTCATGTTCAGAGATCACACCAAAATGGGCATCTGGTCTGTCCCCAAGCATTGCAAGGGACTGCTCTGCCTCTCTCCCTTCTATACCTTTTGGGTTTTTACCTCAGTTGCTCTTGCTGCTCTTCATTAGCTCACGCCTGCTCATGAACAACTAAACCAAGTAGATCCAGTGGAAATCCTCTGTTAGACCCCGGGGAGCTTTGGGAGATCCAACAGTGGGAGTAAGGGACAACAAGGAAAGGATTACTGATACATTAATCACTAAACTCGAGTTAAGGAAAGTGTTTCTGCTTTTTCTTTCTTAATATGGGTTAGCAGAGATGCCTGAAGAGTGATGACACCTTTGAAGTAGAAATGACCTGACAGGTGATGTTAAGAGAAGAGCTCATAGAGACTCTTTCTACCAAACTGGTCAATAATATCTTTCTAAAGCCATCTGCCCTGTAAAATAACAAGTATGGCATACTTTGATTGAAATATTTCAACCTGTTGCCAAACGAGCATCACGATCGCTCTTGATTTGCTGTGTGAAGCATTCACATAACCTGGCCAGTGTCTTGGATGTAGTCAAGCCCTAAGGGTCAGAAAAATCCCCATAAACAAGCACAAATTAAGGATTGTTTAAACTGATGACAAAATGCATGAAGCCAACAGAACCCACTAACTCCCTGAAGTGGGGTGGCCACTCTGGGGAGGGAACGAGGGGGACTCTGGGAAGCCCTCCCAGACGTCAAGGCAAAGCACAGAGGTGGTGGAGGCTGAGGGTGCCACGGCTGCCCCACATCCCTCCCATCAGGCAGGTTGGGTTTCCTTTGGCCCTCCGGGAAAGGCACGTCAGACCATGTGGAAACTCTGTATGAACGATATCCTCTCACTTTTTGCATAGCTCTCCGAATTATCCTTGTATGAAATCAGATGCACAACTCAGCCATGGTATATTTAATGCTGCGTCTCTTTTTCTGCCTTACTCTCCCCGTGCCTTATTTCTCATGCCAGACTTATTCTTCCTTTGTTTTTATGGGTTTTGCAGCAGTAAAACTGGCTGCTGTTTAGCAAGGAGAGCTGTAGCTTGATTCAAACCTTAGTTACAGACTGTTTCTTTTTGTTGTTAGACACTACCCGCCTCATACTCTACCTGGCCAAAGCTGCCAAGTTTTGGATTTCCTAGAGGAGGCTTTTTATTCTGTCTTCTTGTCTGCACATGTACACACAGCCCCCAATTATATAATAGGTGAACTCACTGTTGTGCTATTGTGCGTTTTCCTCTTTTTACAAGCTAACTGCACTGACACTTTTTTGTGTTTCGAGTCTATTGTTACCTCATGCTGGGGCTGCAGCCCTGAGATTTCCTCGAATCTTCACTTTTCCCACACCTAATCAAGAGCTTATTTTTAGCACATTTTTTCCCCCTCCACTTTTTAAGTTTCAAACCTCTAAAATGCTAAAAATGGCCTGGTCAATGTAACCTCTCCAAACATTGAAGCATTGTGTAATCTTTGGGCAGGTTATCAGCCTACCTAGGATGGCAGAAAGCCTCATTGGTGGTAAAAGAGCTCAATGTCTTTTAAAAAAAAAACGAGCAAGAGGTGATTCCCTTGGTGCTGCTTTCAGGCTCAGCTTTCTGAGCGGCTTCAGAGGAAGCTCCTAGAGGGAGCACCATGTTGTCATCAAAGCCACCAGTGTGCAATTTATATCTGACAGCGAGGAGGAGGACGGGGTTCCCCTTCCAGCCACATGTGTTGCATGGGCACGAGGCTTCCTGGAGATGGGCTCTCAGCTGGTACGCATCTGCCTCGGCGTAGCTCTCCTCCTTTTCAGCAGATAGGGAGCGATGAGCATGCAGGGCTTGTTGCAAACTGGCCCTTTGTCGAGAGTGGTTTCTTGGAAAAGTGACCGCATATTCCTGATCGAAGGAGCAGAAAGATGCAATCTTTGCCTCCAACTAGATTCTAGATCATCCTTCTCTGCAGACCGCGTATGAGGAGGAAGGGGAAAACCAACTGCAAACAAACAAACAAAAATGGAGTGAGGTGGCTGAGCCCAAATTAGATTAATTAGCCTCAGGCTGGTTTGTATGTTTATGTTTAATTTAGGTTTAGCTACTTCAAAGTTCGCATAGTTTTAGTTAATAACTTTACTATAACTTATTATTTTCAGATGTTGGCAGGTAGACAAGTCGTGAGTCACCTGGAATATGAGGCTAAATAAGTAATACTCACTGGCAGGGTTTTGACCATGACTGATTACGCTTCTCTGTCTTCTGTGTTAGAAAAATATAGCTTCAGAAGGAAAAAAGTCTACTTTTCTCACTTCTAGTGCCATTTTATGTTGAAATGTCCATGGGGTGGGTTAGATTTCATACATGGCTGTCTAGCTTTCAAAAACTTTCAATCTTTAATCTGCTGCTTAATGGTTAGTACATCCTGTAGCATACCAGAACTTTATTATTTCATTTGACCTCTTTTTTGAACCTAAGAAGGTCCACAAAACCTGTTTGTTTATGAGCAGTATGGTCTAGAGGTTAGTGGTCTTAAATCACAGAGGAGAAAATGAATGGGTAGCTCTTTATGTGGGATAATAAAATTGTTGTCACTCCAACTATAGATTTTTGTAGGTCATTACATTAGTTAAATAGAATACTGCCTCATCAATGCAAATTCCAGTTCCGGCTAGTCCTGTTATTGGCTATAGAAGCAGGAATTCATTCATATTGCTGGCAGTAAAAAGAAAATTGTGTTTGACAAGAGCGGAGAGTTAAGATCATAACTTTTCAGAACCAATAAGGGTTCTTATGGGAAGAACAAAACCCTAATCACAAGCATTGCTTACTGGAGGTCTACAGCTGTGACAAATGGTGTGATACTCATGAATATGCAAAGTTCTTTTCAGCCTGTAATTATAAGAATCATTGAGCCTATACATGCATTTCATAGGAAGCCTCAGTTGCATAAAGCAGCATATGTATTTTGGTGACAACAAGCAATAGTAAGAGAGAAACTCATCATAGTCCGAGGAGCTCAGTGTGGCCCTGACAGGCTGTTTTTCCTCTAGATTTCCAAACCCTTCTGTGAATTTGCACCACTGGATTACTCTCAGAGTAAGTCTGCTCTCCTTGACACCCAGTCAGATGCACCAGCTCTCCTCCTTTACCTTCTCTCCCTTTATCCCATATCCACCTTGGAGAGAGAAAAGAAAAGCGCTTCCTCCTCCAAGCCCTTCCTCCTCCAAGCACAGATGCGTTTCACCCTGAAGCAGCACCAGCTATTTGCGGGGTGACAGACCGTTGGGTTATTTTGCTTGATTTTTCTGCTGGCATTTTGTTTGAAGTACTACTTCCATCTGGAGAGGAAATAGGCTCAGAATCTGTCATCTAACACTTCTTTCTTACTGATGTGTTTTGCAGGTGAAGCCCTGGCTGGACTGAAGTCAGCAGCAGCGGCTGAAGACACAACCTCGCATGTGAAGGTCGAAGCTGAGTGCAGGTAGGGTTAAACTCGAGCTGCAGCTGGCAGAGCTGGGGCTTTGGCTTTGCCTCCAGACACTGCTCCTTCGATATGTCAGAGGATCATGGATGGAGGAGACGGTGAGAGGTGTGGCTGTTAAAGATTTCCCTTTCATTGTTGAAAAAACTAAGAAAAGTCTAAATTCAAGAGTGGTGCAACAGATCTTAGAACTTAGCCTTCTTAGCCCAAATGAAATAATGTCCAAACCCAAAAAAATGCAAAAGAAAAAAAGAAATCCTGATAAATTCAGAATCAAGTGAGACATAGGAGAGAGGTAACTTAGACACCTACAGCAGCTTATCATGGAGGAAGATTATTATTACCGTGTTATGTGTATCTGGGGACAGAGACAGCTGTTTGCATTTTCTAAATATCACCCTGGGACTAACATCTCCCCATACCAATGTAAGCATATATTTTACAAATTGAAATACCTGTTTATCCGCAATATTAAAATATCTGTGTTTGTCAGGCTTATTTTGGCAGTAAATTATGTTGCATGTGTTGGTCTTGATGAAAAGCGTTGAGATGTGTTCTGTGTTAGGAAAAGTCATCTCGGTATTTTGCACATTGTTCTCACTGCTTCCATGTCTACTTTCACAAGCTCTCTCAGGGTTTCTCCATACCGTGTGCAAAGCTCTTTGGAAAATACTGGGCTCATGTTGGTCAGTTACAGGCAGTATTAAACCTAAATGCTTATTCAGGTGTTACGAAGGTGACCCATCAAAATTTCTACAGGTTGTTTGGAGTTAACTGCAAATATGTGGAAGAAACACATGTGTTCTGCCCTTCAGAAAATCACGTGGAAGGCATAAACAGGTTATCATGACAATTATTATTGTATGGCATAAGACTGTTTAGGAAATAGTTCTTTTTGGGAAAAAGGCAATAAAATTGATGTGTTTAAGAACATTAGGATGTTTAAAATCCCTACTGTATGAAGAGCAATCACTGTGTTTCTGGAAGTTACATTGCATGTGTTCAGGACTGCTTGGCTCTTTGTTCTTAGTGTAAATGAGACAAAATACTTGCTCTTAGGCAGCAGTATACTTTCTAATGAAATACCTGTGGATTTTGGCATAGCCAGCCTGTGTCGGAGGCAGTATGATCACTGTAGCAAGCAAGATGTAGGGAGCCACAGATTTGCCAACTATAAACCATCAACTTTTTTTCTTCTCGAAAGGTTGGGGTGTAACCCTCGGTACACACCTACCCACGGAAGGAAGGGGCACCTTACACCGCCCTTACGTGGGCAGTAGCACAGGCAAAGAGACCAGACTCCATGCCAGAACTGCTACTATTTTTCCCTAGGGTGGGGGAAATATTGGCCCCAACCATCTGCACAAACCAAGCCAGGACAGGGGAGGGAGTAATCAGAAGAGACCTGGAGTTTGGGGAGAAACTAGGTGACAAACTCATTTAGAGCTGGTAACAAATTAGATTAGGCTAATGGCGTTACAGCTGTGTATCACTCCTTGCTCAGGACTCAAGACATTTTAGCGCCTTTAAAGTGTTTACTTTTTGCGTGCCAAAGTCAGATGGAGAGGTGTACATCTTCATGGCTAGATGGATGTGGTAAGCATGAAAAAATGGCCCTAAAATACAAATGAGTGACCTGTGGTGTAGCAGAAGGGGATCTTGTCATGCTGAGTGCTGTGCAATCTGTTGAAAGCAAGCCTTCATATTGATTAACTACCTTCTTCTACTGCCATAACATAACTGAAATCCAATATGTTACATAAATAAAAATCTTTCTGGTTATTAAGGGGTCATTTATTTGGGGAAAATGTCCACATGAGTGTATAGTCCTTATTCATCCTGAATGGAAATGGTAAATAATTGGGGCTTATGGGGAAAACCCACAGGGGGTAAGAGACCACAGGGGTGGAAGGCTCCTTCCACAAGCAGGGTCACGGTGCAGTACTCGCTGTCACTGATTTTCACCCTGGCAGCACCTTCTGCCTCCGGGATTTCTGATCCCTGGTGGGACCCCCAGGCCAGGGCGAGGGCTGTGCACCTCCAGCGATGGGTGTTGGGCACAAATTGGGTAGACAGAGGCAAAAGTCTGGAGACCGACACCCACGGTTAATTTTATAGGTATGAACTATACCAGTGGAAAAAATTCTTTGCCCACAGGCTTCAAAAAACAACAAAAAAAGGCAGAATAGAGCCTCGACTACAGAATTGCTGCCTGGCACGTTTGTACATTTCAATTTCCAATAAGCCGCGTTCTCTAATCACAAGACTTCTAATCTTTTACCACCGAGTCACAGATTTTGAATTCAAATTTCCTTCTTTTTGTCTGTATTTAAAAAATAATAATAATCATTTTCCATCTATTACAAATAACAATACAGATCCACAGACTGAATGCTGAAGTTGTAATTCAATCTCAGGCTTTGGCTGCCATTCATTGATACCTCGAGCTGTGCTCTTATTATTTATGACATCAGCAGAAACTCTCGATTGAATTGCAGCCTTATATTTAATTAGGGACTATGTATTATTTTGTATGCAATATCCAGAATTAAAAATAGCCCCTTTCCAGAGTATAATAGGGAAAAGGCAGCAAAGTTTGAATATATATTCTAATTGATATTTCTTGTACTTATTCTAAAAGTAATCAAAACGTATGTTAAATATTAATTATAATATTTTTACTGCATTGTGCACCCTGATTTATTGCTGCCTCTTTTGGTTCACTTTTTAATTACTGTACATTATAAGAAAACTAAGGGTTTCTTAAATAGGAGAGTTATTTAGCATTGAAATTAATGTATAATTCAATATCAATCCTCATAGCGAATGTTATATTAAACGTAATGAACAAAAGGTGTATTTAACACAGTTTGCAAGTTTTTTTTTTTTTTTTTTACTTTTTTATTTTCTCTCCTCTCACAACATGCCTCTCAACTCTCTCCACATTTAAAAGTCGGGGACAAAGCTCATAAAGGAACAAAAGACTAAAATCAGGGATGGTCTTTTTTTAAAAGAGGTACAGTTTCAAAGCCTGGAGGAAAAAAAAAGATAGAAATCAAAGTGCTCTTGAATACAGAGAACATTTTAAAGGAAATATTGAACTGTTTGCTTAAAAATCTTACATTATTGCCTTCTTTTTTAACTCAATTCCTTTTTGAAGGAGAACACCAGATAGGGACAAAGAGAATATTTTCATGCAAAAATCAGGCACAGGTACAGAGGCACAGCCAGACATCATTTCAAGTGGGCACAGGAATTTAATTCAAGTTATTCTCTCCTTTATTCCACATTTAACAAAGTTGAAGGATTTATCCACCTTTCTGACACTGGTACAGACTTCACTAGGTAACATTTGTATCCAGTGGCAAGTAAATATTGGGCTGGATTTTTGTGTCCACCTGAAATGGATTCTGGTTATAAACCTCAGCAGCTGTAGAAAATAAGTTTTGCATCACTGCGGAGCTCTGCGCAAAGATTTGTTAAGCTGTTATCACTAAGAACAAAGAGATTACCTTTGTTTACCCACCCAGGTCTAATTCAAAGGCAGCGCAACACATTTTTTACCGGGGTAAATTCACCTGGTATTTGGAGGCAGCAAGATCTGTGAGTATTGGGAAAATTGTACGAGTGCTCCCGTGCTTTAGCAGTGGGTGCTTTCGAAATCCCCAGGCAGAGGGAGGTGATGTAGCGGACCCTCGCGACGTCATTGGTGTATCCTCACGGGAGAGTGGAAAAAGAACAAGGTGATGATGCCTCCTGCCCTGGGACAAACCTGAGCCCTGGGACAAACCTGAGCCCCGGGCTCATGGTGCCTCGACCCGCGCAGCCTGTGGATGAGGGACAGATAAGCTGTTTGAAGCAGTATTTACAGATGTGTTATCATTAGCCTGAGAACCTCCTTGTCTAAGCTACATGACCTGGTTTCCTGAAAGGAGAAATGAAAAAAACATGTTTGTTTTTAAATAAATAACAGATCCCTCACTACATCATCTAACATACTGTCTATTTATATTTCATAAGGACAAATGTTTCTGACAACTCTCATAATAGGTCTGTACAAGTATGCCATGTTCTTCCCAAGGAGGCTTCTTTGAGTGACATAAATTGCCATTAATGAAAATTTTAACAATTCAGGATAAATAATTTTTTAACTTTTAATGTGCAGAGATGCAACATAACATGGCAGGCCTTGCGAGAGAAGACATTTGTTTTGGAAGGAAGTTGCAGACTATATTTATTCATAGAGCAAAATAAAAGCAGCATGAACATTATTTTTTAATAGCTCGGCTTGTTGGGTGGCTGTACTGAAACACTGATGTATTCCTTCAGTAAATACTGGTATATACAGCACTGTAGTGCCTTGAGGAAATCTCAAGTACCCAGATGTTAGAAGTACAGATCTTACAGCATTAAACAATGAAGTTGACCAAGGGGTCACCTGAGACGGTGGAGCTCCACGTGAAATCATGCCACAGCTCAGTTCTCTGGTCTTTAATGACACAAACAGGCACTGAACAACCAGCATCGTGAAAAAAACTTATTATTATTCCTCTAGAAATCCCCCACCAGCAAAATCATAAGATCGCAACCCTAAAACACAGGTAATGGAGATGTCACCCAAGGGAGCAAGGGAGGGGAACCTTCTTGTCACTCTTATCACTCCTTTCCTCATCAAGCTGTGTCCGGGTCCACTAATCTATTTGAAATTCCTGTAGCACTGTCATGTACCCTCCTCCCTGCCCAGTGACCACTGATGTTGGCATTGACAGGCACCTGTCACTTCCGATGAATTCTGGATCTGGTCCACTGGACTTCTGCAAGACAGGCGAGAATCATTAGGATTTTGCAGTGTTAGTTCCAGCTTTTCTCTTATATAAGAAAGTCACAAAATATAGTTTCAATAAATGGCTTTCAGATCAGAGAAATATTTCAGCTTTGCTTTGGAGTTTACAAGACCTGACAGCCATCTATTTTAAGTGTACAACGGACTTTCAAACATTGTTGTTTAAATATCTAATAACTCTTACATAAGAACTTGGCACTAACAATGCCATCATGCATTCATTTGAAAAAGCAGTAAACTTATCCCATGGAAAAGAAAATGTGGATATTGCCACTTAACAGTGTATTGGGCAGGCATCCTTATTGATTCAATTGCAGTAGATTTATTTTTTAATATTTGCCAGTTGAAACAAAAAAGTTTTCATGCAAATTAAGCATGCATTTTCTGAAGCCAAGTTGGTGGTGTAGTGAGAACGCGGTCTACTGCTATAATGTAGGGTCCTTTCTGTGTTACAAGTAGGGAAGTGACTCTAATAAACATATACATCAAAATCATGCTGAATTTGTAAAATAAAAGTATGCAGTTCTGTTGTCTGTATATCCTTCTGAAAGACTTTAGTTCAGCAAAGCGTTTTTATTAGTATTTACTACTCCCACTGAAGTTAATATACTTAATTGCAGACAATAAAACAACTGAGATTCTGCAAATTAAACACATCTTTAATTGCTTTGCTAAAATTGAACAGTAATGTCATTACGTTAACAAACACTCACACTTATCTAGAAGAGGATGATGTAATCAAACATGAGAAAAAGTCAGAATGGAAAACTGGTATCTTTATCATTAAGTTGGCCTGGTGTGCAGAGCCCTTCCAGAAGGCTTAGGAAGGAGGAATGATGCAAGTGAAATGCAATCCAGTGGGGGAAAAAAATGGGGTGAAGAAAATAAACATGTTGCAGAGTTAGTACTTAATTAAAATTAAAACTGACAAAACAAACCCTGCAGGCAGGCATCCATTAGTGCCACAAGGCATAAGAACATGGAAATTTATTTTAGTGCAATAGTTTTAGCTTTGTGTGTTTCCTCTACCAATAGATGTTGAATTATTTGTAGTCTTGAGCATAAGTAACGATCAAGGGAGGCAAAGGGAATAAACGGTTAGGGCTGATTCTACGTAGGCAGAAACCTTATTAATTGTAACAGAGTTGGACTAAGCCCTTACTAAATCTCCCTGAAGGCAAATGGCATGTGGGGAATTTTGCGTAGAAAGGAAGTTGAAATTTCCATGCAACCGTCGATTTTTGGTGAAACAAATGTCACTCATGTTCTTAAAGTGCTGGTATGTATCAGGTTGTTGTTACTGAACGGAATCAATTATTCTGGCTCTAATCCATACTTGGGTAAGACAGAGGATGTGATAGTTCTTGCAAGTGAGCAGAGGGGTCTGAGAAGTAACATATCTACAGATTGCACTGGTTTACATTTTGATCTTGAGTAAACAGTTTAACTTCTGTATGCCAGTTTGTGTGTGTGTAAAATGAGAATGATATATATTTGCCTGATTTTTAAAGCATTGGAATGTGGGGAAGAAAGCAGTATGACTAATGTTGTTTATCATAGTGTGGTTTCTATCTCATTTTCTTTATAATGCACACACTAGTGCAACCCTGCTCTGTCTCATGAACCACAGGAGCAGCTGCAAGTATCTAGATATCCTGTTTCGGTATAAGGGAAATAAAGTCCAAAGATATTTTGGCTGTGTCATGCACCAAATTGCTGGGGTTTTTTTGTAATTTTTTTTTTTTAAGCTATTCGTATTTTCAGCTTAAGCACTGCAACAGGGCTTTGCTGGGGCTCTTGTGCCCGTCTTCCATAGTGGCTGCAAACAGATTTCTCTCTTGATTGAAAAGTTGGGCTATTAGAGGGATTATAGGTAACATGGATCAAATAGACAGATAGATTAGATAAAAACAGATACTACCTCTATTAAGGTGGAATGCCCTATGCTTTCAGGTTAATAAGGTCAGAAAAAAACTTCATTTCCTATCTATATGTGACAAATAATAACTGAAACTGAAGAAGGACAGTGCTGCTTGTGGAGGGATATGGAAAAGAGCAGAGCAGGACTGGGGCAGCCAAGGTGTGGGTGCATCTCCAGGCAGATCCCCACTGCACATATACTACATGCTGTGGTACAAATCTCAGCTTTGGCTGGATGGAGAAAAAACCATCATGTGTACAGAGCCCTTTTTCTTGAGTGATTAGATCAGGCTTCAGCCAGAATACCTGTCTGTTGGTGTCTATGTCCTTATGTTCAGGTTTGAGATCCAAGGACACCAAAATACTGGGGACTCATCTATGCCTATTTATGGCTGCAATGGAGAGCAGCACAACTTTCCACCACTTTGCCTAAACTACTGTTGGTAGATAGTAAGCAGCAGTGTTTATTGGGGAAATAATTAATTGACGCCAGAGGAAGAACTTGCCCAAGCCAACAGCCCTAGAGCTGTTTTTTCCTTTCAGAAACTTCAGAAATAAGGGCATTGATGCTCTGTGCAAAATGACCTCGTTGTCCGCCTCCTGGCCTTGCTGCCTGGGGCCTTTCAGGTGAGGAGTGGTTGGAAAGTGCCCACTTACTGCACCGATGGGGAGAGGAGCTGTCATGCCAGACTGCCCTCTCACTGCCTCCTTGTTCTGCTCTTGCAGCTGAAATGAGATGCAAGGAGGTCTTGCCTGGGAAGTTGTCCAGATCCACTGTTGCAAAAGGTGTAATGCTTCACACTGCCTACATTAATATCATCCGCACACTTTGGTCTGTCCCCATGCCCAATCTCACCAGCAGCACTGAATATGGCTTTTGAATATACTGGGACCAGGAGGAATGCACAGGCCTCACAAATTTGGCTCGTGTGGGACTGAAATGGGTTGGATTTGGCTTAGGCTCTAACCAACCCTAGCCTTCAGCAGCTCCAGCAACTAAACTTTTCTTCTCTGTGAACTCAGATGCAACGTCAGCATGCGCACGTGGCTTCTTCTTGGAGGCTGGAATGACCTTAAGAGATCCCCCAGTCCATGCCCCTGCCCAAGCCAGGGTCAACCCGCCCTCCTCCTGCCAGCCACTCCCACAACTGTCAAACGCTTCTTGCCTTGGTGTCACCCTCCCCATAGCAATTGCTTTGCAGCAGTGTATGGGTTATGTACAAGGACATCTTATGGTGCTTCTGTAGCAAGGGGCCTCAGAGCTCTCCCCATCATTATGTGAGTCAGTATTTTACTGATCTTTCTTTTTGTCCCCTGACTCCTTCAAGGCCTTTCTTCAAGTTTAGCGCTCACAGTTGTGTGAGGCTCTTTCTGTTCTGCGTTTTCTTCCTCCTGTGACTCTTGCTTTCCTCCTGAATTTCCCAGTGGCCTCAAAGAACAAATGAAGTGGGAGAACAGTCTTGTAAACAAGTCACTTCACTTCTCCTAGGTGCAAAAATGTCATTGTAGTGGTGATCACCATAGAGTTGCTCAGATCAGCTAGCTGAGTCCTTGCAAGATTTTCCCTCCCACAAGGGAAAAGATGCTTATGGATATCCTCATAGAATTGGAGGCTTGGAGACACAATGTATTTGTTCACTTTTCAAAACATTTTATTCTCTTTCTCTTTTGCTGTCCCCCCAAATGGAACATCTTTCTTAGCATGTTCTTCAAATTGTCTACTCCAACTCTAAGGAGCTTTGTGCACCTGTGAGTTCATTAAACCAAAATGTACAGGGTAGCTTCCCTGGCTCACTTTAGACTAATTAAATGGTTGTTTTCATCAGTTCTTGCAATTTATTTTACTATAGATAACGGGAGAATATATCAGCCTTGGAATTGTATTAAATATTTCCCTCATAACATATTGTCAACAAAAGTCCTGCTGAATTAATGACTTGTGTGCCTGTTTGAAAGTGGGATTGTACTTGTCTAATTGTGGCATCAGTTGTCATAGTGACTATCAGGCAATCCGGCAGCAAACACCCTTCCTTGGCAGGGTTTAGGTAAAGCAGCCTTTGTGCAGTTGTCAGCCAGAGATTTATGATGGTAAAAACTATATTTGGCAGCCAAATCAATGCGTTGACCACTCTTTGTGCTCCTGCCCTTATTTTAACTTAAACACTTGATATTCTACCTGAATATTAAGAGACCATATGTCTCCGGAGCTGTTGTGTTATTAATAGATCACTTTTTATAAACTGTGTGTAGGATGACTAGTTATTTGTATATATGTCCAACAAATGCAGTTGCTGATATTTTCTGAACACGTAACTCCAAATGTCAGATCTTGCAAGCAAATGGATATTAGAGGGTACCTTTTTATGCCTGCTATTAAAACATGTCGAGTGATCTATAAATTACCCTGTTGAGATAAACAGTGGATTAAAATAAGACACTCCCATTCTGTCATCACTGTAATATTAATCATTGGAGTTTTGGTCTTTAATGTTAAAATGTACCTTTTAGCAGTATATGTCACTCCATATTAAATTACATGTTGACTGACAGATTTTTTTAATCAAAACTTGCATTCTGATTTTTGTTTTCTTCATAATGTCACAACAAGGTAAGAAAATAATTTTGCTGATGTCTATGAAATTTTTTTTAACATTTGTTGCTTTATTTTTGCTTGTAGGATTTGTTTTTCTTGGTGGTTTTCTTAAGTTTAGCTCTGACTTGTTTGTTTCACTTGAGCCTATGTAAATGCTTACTTTTTTCTTATTGTGTCAGTTGGTGAAGGAAAGGAATCAGAAATTTCATTCAGAAGATGAAAACTATAGAGAATTTAAACATAAGAAAGTATAAAAATTTCATTATGTCAGTTAATAGAGGGAAACTTTTGTATGGCCACAAGTATGTCACTTGACTGGGCCTGTATAAAAACCAAATGTTTTCTTGACTGGATCTATTTTTTACCATCATTCCAAATGAAGTTATGCTAGTACATTTAACAGCATAGATATAGTTTCTTAAAAGCATTGGACAATAACAGGGCCATGTGTGTAAATGTTTTTCTAATCCAAATATGCAGCGTTGAGACTGCCTATTTTCTTTCATAAGGGAAGTGGGCTACAGCTCTTCTTGTAAAACTATAAAACTAATCATTCAGGACAAGAAATCACAACCTTTTTGGGTTTGGTTCATGTTATGTCTCCAAAACATTGAAGGCCAAGTTCTTCGTTGCCATATGTGGGTACTACTGCTCCAGAATTCACATCAAAGAGCTCACTGTATTTAAAGTGGTGTAACACTACATGACAAAGAGCGCAATAGCAGTTGAACTGGTAAACAGCCTGAAACACCCACTGCTGTTGACATCCCGTGGTTTTTTTGTGGTCAGAAAAGTAACTTCTTATTGGAATATGTATTTTGCGTCCTTGTCCTCCAAAGCAATTAAAAAACGAATTTAGTTTGAGAAATTTCTAGGTGTGTTCTGACTTCCAGTGTCTCAACACATTGGAAATGTTTTCCTTTTGTTAAGGTGATTTGACTTTGCAGTCTACCATTTATGGGCTGTTTCTGTGCATGATTTCTTTATTTCTGTTGGCTCTGGAAGAATTTTTGCAACCACATATTTGCCATCTCTCCTTCCTCTCCCCTGTCATTATGTTGAAGATGACAGTAAGTGTCCTGATAGGGAACCACCAGCCAGAAGTGGCCCTCGTACCTCTGTTGCACCAAGAGGGCTGTTAATCTGCTGTGTGAGATTAGGAGCCAGGAGGGAAAATCTGAGGAAGGAAAGAGGGAGTCTGAGCTCATGAGAGATGTTCCCAGTAGAAAGCTGAGCTTGGCAACGAAGAGGAGAACGTCCAAGCCAGGGGAGAGCTTTGTATTTCAGGCTGAACCCAGTACCAAAGTGAGGAAAACTTGTTCTTGAAGGAGATGACAAAGTTACGAGTATAGAGCAAAGAGGAAGAAAGGCAAAATTCCGTAGCAGGTAGAGTAGATTCCGAGAGAGTGATGGTTGGGGTAAATCAGTAAGTCCTGTCTGCTGTGGGACATCTGTATGGACAAAAGATGGATGAATTGGGAGAGGAATACTGAAGGAAGATCCTAGAAATGAAGACACTGGAAAAGCTGCCATCCTAGTTACAAAGAGGGATCCTGGCGAGGAAGTGTTTAGATGTTATCAGTTAAAGGTTATCTCACACTGCTCTTGCTGGGTGCATGGTGAAAGCTGGGGCTGGAAAAGGGCAACATTTCTCTCAAACGTTTTTGTAATGTTTTATCAGTTTGTTAATATTTGGTCTAAATGTTCCCTCATGCCACTTCCCCATCCTCCCGCCTCAAATCCCAGGTGTCAAAGCTCCTTTCACAACATATTGATAATAACCAACACAGTTGTCCGTCTTGGAAATAATAAAAGCTATAGACCGTAATAGATTTTTAAAGTTACATTTTGAGTTTAATGCTTATAACTATATCACTGGGAGCAGGTACTTGGCACAAATGTCTCCATTGGAGCATAAACACCTTGGCCTATAGCCTCTGAGAGTTTATCAGTGCCATGGGAGATATTTCCTGCTATGTACATGCTCCTCTACAATGAATGAACAGCTTGCAACTACATATTAATCTACTTGATGACCTAGATCAAGAACAAGGAAAATAATGTTGATAAGTCAGTCACTTTTCCTTTTTGGTATGTCCTTACTAGTAGCACTGGTAGATAGGCAAACAGATGAATGAAGACTTTGCTTTCTGGCAGGGGTCAATGTCGTTAAGAAAACTTTCTTTTTTAATTATTTCTGGCCCAGACTGAACAAGTGGCTAGGTGGTTAGTGGGTTGTGGGAGGTGAGTTTAGTTCTGCTGGGACTGATCTAAGAGCTGCAGTGTTTAGCAGTATTACAGCACTGGACTGGATGGTTGAAATACATGGAGTTTCTGTGAACGTATGTGCTGTCGCAGTGATTTACGGTGGCCAGGATCTGGACTGTCATGCCTGATTCTGTAAGAAACTTCTCCATGCAGCTTATTTCGTTCTGTGTGGTATCGCCCCGTTAACCTCTGATCATTGTGTCCTGGCTCTAAGCAGAGAGTTCAAATCAAGGCAAATAAACTCAAGCATTATCTGATACAGGTTTATGCAGCCCTGCAGTCATTCAGCTGCAACCTCTATAGTAACCTTCGTATACACCATGTATCCTTCCTGTTCATGTTCATCTTTTTCCTAGCACCTCTTTAAATTACACACCTGCAGAGGCACCGATCACTGCAGTGTAGCCATAAATGAAAGACATTGCTTCTTTGCCCTCCTAAATACCTTGAAAAACTGTTGATTAATTCTTCACCAAAAATAGCCCACCCTGAATGGATCGAGAGCTATTTACCACTGATTTTCTGTAGGCCAGTGTGCGTGGATGGCATGCCACTCCCTCAGCTCTGACCACTGTGTATTCCCGACCGAAATCTCTCTTTTCTGCCACCCAAACTACTACGCTTTTTATTCTTTGTTCTTGCCAAGCTTAGAGAAAAACAAGAACTTTTTACAGTTAAATAGAAGCCTCACAATAAGAAAAAAGTTTGAAGAGAGAAAAATATGGCTGTTGCTGTTTTCAACAGAAACTGCTCCCTAATGATCCATATATTTAAGATGTATGGGAAATTAATACCTTAACACATATATTTGTATGTCAAAATAGCATGCCTACTTACCTATTTGCCAGGTTAAAGAAGGAGACTGGTGTGACTTTAGATAGTAATTTCATTTCTATGTGCCTCAGTTCTGTCATTTAAAAGCGGGAATATGGATAATAAACAATAGCAGAATGTTATTGAGTCATTCACATTTATAAAGCCCTTTGATATTGTCTATGCCTCAGTTTTCTCATTTGTAAAACAAGTGTAATAATTCATGTATTTATAGCTTTAAAGGATGGATAATCTAATTTGACATCCTGCGGAGTAAAATCCCTAGCATTTCATTTAGCTATTCCTTCACCGATCGCAGTAACTTGTGGCCTAAAGAAAGCACGCTTTTAGGAAGACATGAGATCTTAATTTTAAAAATGTCGTTTGATTGATAACCTTCCCAACTCTTGGCAAACTGTGCCCGTCATTAATTATCTGAACTATTAAAACTATGCACCTTATTCACAGTGTGATATTGATCAGAATTCCTAACTTTCTAGCATGTTTTGAGATGCCTTATAAGTAATTTATTTTATTGGACACTTTGTACAATAGATTCTTTTCTGTCTAGCACTCCAATTATTCTGAGATCTGCAGGTGGCCTGCGCTTTATGACATCCTTCTCCAATATCCTCTTTTTTTTTTTCAAGTCTGAGTCATACTGGCTGAGAGATGCCCAATAGATGCTTGTAAAACGGCACCGGCTAGGATAAAGATGTGTCATTAGTGATGACCTGCCAGTGATTTTTCTCAAGTGGGCAGAGAAGCATTGACCAAACCACCAGTAAGAGGCTGCTAAGTGGAGCTCAGCGCCGTGTCTGACTTTTCACTCATCTTCCCTCCCTGGTCTGTAGCGCTCTGTTATTTCAGGAGTCACTGGAGTGCGTGGAAAGGAGCATTCCAAGTGGTGGGAACCATCTGCTTCAGAGGGTGTTGCTGGCAGCTTGTTTCCTAGCTGCATCTTAGTCAGGATTGAGAATTTTCTAATTTGATGCAATGACTAAAATCTCCTCGTTGATCGTGTGTGTCATCCTCAGCAAATTTCCGGTGTTCTGGTTATCGTGCAGGAAGACAGCTGGATGCAAATACAGATGAAGTTGAGTCCAACGGAAGAGATGCGAGGTTGTGCTCGCAAAGGCGCGCACATGCAGGCACACTCGCCAAAGTGCCGCTGTAATTACAAAATAGTCTTTTCCAAATCTTTCAAAGTATAATTCTATATTTTCCTGACATATTATGTGTTTTGGATTGGTCTCCGTGAAAAAAAAAAGAAATCATCTTACTGTGAAATCCAGTGTGTCTGTTAGAGAAATATGATTTACCATTTCAAATTCCAGTCGTGTGTAACTTCTTGATTGGGAATTTGTTTGATTTTCAAGGTGACAAATAGAAGCAGTTGTCTCGGAGTGGACACTTGGCTACTCTACAAAACAATTTCTTTTTGTCCTTTTCAAAGCTCTCTTTTGGGCCTATCATGAATGGACCAGCTGCCTTGGAACTTGGATAAAATATTATTCTTTTACATATATAAAAAAACAGTGGAACAGTAAAAATAACATTGGTATAAGCTTGCCAAGGGGATTCAGTTGAACCATTAGGTAAGGCCTGCCAGATATATATAGTTTCAGCTGTTAAAATTACATATTCATGTGTTTTCCATACATCTATTGGCCTCTCTCTCTCTGAGAGCTTTGGAATACTTTTTTACTAGACTACAATTAAACAACAGCAATTGAGACAGGGTATTCCCCAGAAATTGCAAGATGAGGAGTGTGTGATGGCCACTCGCAGAGTTGGTCATTAATGTCAAGGAACTTCAGCAAGTACAGACGTGGTATGGAGAAATGATGCAGGGGGCGACAGGACCAAACCACTTTCTTTTTGTATATGCGTTTTGTAGATTCAAGTTGTGTACAAGGGATATAATTGAAATAATTCTCTACGGTCCAGCCAATCTATATTTGTCCATATTATTTCCCCTTGCCCCTTAGAAATTCACTTGAGCCGGTGACACGTGACCCGGTGCCATGCGAGCCTGTGTCTCTGGGAATAATTCACTTCTATGCTAGCCTAGATTTTTGCTAATTTCCCTGGCATATAACTCCAGCTTTCTGTATTTATAAAGCAGTGAGTAAGGTTCTCTGCTTTTTTTCAATGAAACATAATGTTGAGTAGCTGCTGAGATGTTTGTGTTGGTGTAGCTTTTCTTTTCTGAGAGAGTTCTCCCTTACCAGAGTTACCTAGTTGGTAGGACTTACAAAGTTGTAGCAAGAAGTTATTAATTAGAAGACTATTCTTTTTGCCGTATCCATGGGTAATTATCGTTTTACAGATCCCTACCCAGAATCAGATTGGATCGGGAGTGTGAAGCCTATTTCTGGATTGTGATGAGTACTATTCGAGAGCTATGCGAGAGGTCACGTTTTTGGTATAGATGAGTCTGTACGCTGCTAAATTAGGCAGGACAGTAGGGAAGACATTCAAAGTGCTCACTGTGGCTTACACATTCTCACCCACCCACCTCCAAAGTATTTATGTGACCTATGAAAGCTTCTGTTTCTTCACTCACTTGGGTTAAGCTTTGATGCCATTGTCTTAGGAGACCTGTGCTTCAGATGCAAGCTGCGTGTACCATTTGATGGTCAGAGCAGAAGATGGACTGAGCAGGCATTCTGAAATACTCCAGCATGGAAATCCACACAGGTGCAGATTCTCGGGTGTGAGATGGTGGGTGTCTATGCCATGTCCTCAACCACTTTGTACTGCGATCTTCTCATATTCATGTCACCCTGGTGTGTCTCTGATTTTACATTCACCACATATTGTTTTGCAATTTTTCTCACACCAGAGCTATGACAGTACTCCAATGATAAGTATTTAAAAGCATGTGAGAATAATATAATAGTGAAACCAAATGTAACCCTTAAGTTTAAAGAAAGCACAGTAAACATGTTTTTTACATAAAGCCTATTTTTATGATGGATTGGGATCTTGTCTGTATGCCACTGTCCTTCTCTGCTTCTGTAAGAACTATATGACTATTAATCTGGAGCCTTCCAGAAAAGATTATGTATCTATCTATATTTATATTTTTAATGTTTTGCTCTAGCTTTAAGGAGAGAGTTTTCTGACCAGTCTTGGACAGCTGTGGTGATTGCTTTTGGTTTTGGAAAATTGATGTTCTGATTTCCCAGTCTGTAGAAACTGTACTGGTGTTGATTAATTTAGGGAAGGCCTAGGGTCTTGGACAAGAAAGTTCTGATGTGTCAAGTATACAGGCATTGATGGGGAAATAGTCAAAATTTTTTATGCTATAAGAAAAAAAATAAATTGCCAGGACTTCCTTCTATTTTTTTCTTCTTTTTTTTCCTTCTTTTATGCCAGTGATCTACAAACATTTATTTGGAGGAGTTTATTGGCTGTGTAGACATTTGTACTGATGTAACACAAATGTCTCTTGTCTTGGTATCTTG
Organism: Gavia stellata; assembly: GCF_030936135.1. Classification (NCBI taxonomy): domain Eukaryota; kingdom Metazoa; phylum Chordata; class Aves; order Gaviiformes; family Gaviidae; genus Gavia; species Gavia stellata. The sequence continues at coordinate 20,069,336 of NC_082605.1, forward strand.
TGAGAAGTCGGTCGTAAACTCCTGTCATGTCTATTTTCTTTGTCTCTTATTTCTTGGGTATAATGTAAGGTAGACACCCCTGACAAGCCCAGAATATCAGCTTCCTGAAGCTGAATATACACCAAATTCTAAATCTCAAAGCAACAGAAATTTAATTGTCTAGATTAAGCATTGGAATAATGAAAAGACAAAAAGTCAACTCATTCTCCCCTAAATTTAATGTGTAAGTGATAAGCACCACGTTTCCTTTACAGCTTTATCCGAGTGCCCACTCGGAGTGTAAGTTATACATGAAGTAGAAAACAGTGCAAAATACTGGAATTATTTTACAAACACTTTGCACATCTGAGCCAGGGTGTGCTGCAGGCAGTGCACCCAGAGCAGCTTTATTCTGCGTATCATACTTTTTAAATATCAGTACGCCCATTCACAGCAGAGAAAAGTAGTGCACAGAAAAGCTAAATGCTAAATGTCCCACCGGAGGTTCTTGGCGAAACTAGGAGCAGCACTCAGATATTCTGGCTCCTGTTTCAATATCTTAATTACATAATTAGCCTTGCTCAAATCAGGTCATGTGGCATTCAATCTGACTTCCTTTGCTGTCGTGCTATCTGTGCTATGTAATTCTCATGCCAAGATAGTGTACAGAGCCTTAAATAATCCAAGATATTCCAGTAAGGCATGGTAAAATGTTAATTTAAAAAAAAAAAAAAAATCACATAAACATATATATAAGGAAATTAACACTGTTACAGATTAACATAATCAAACAAAATATGGTTCATTACAACTGTATATATTACCATGCATTTAAATGAATGCTGATTGAAGGAAAAAAGTATTTTCTCTGCACTCAAATGAAACGCAAGAGCAAAACAAGTGAGCTTCTTTTAAGAATCTGTATCTAAGAAATTTATTTCATAGGTAACAAATGGTAAACGGACAGGAATAGTTATTTCTGTTAAAGGAATAAATCTGCTGAAATACTGTGAAACATTTTCTGTGCAGCAAGCCACAATATATACAATAATGCAGTAAAATCCTCCACCAAATATCTGTTAAAGGAATAAACCTGTCAAAAGAATTAATTTTCTGTGCAACAAGGTTATTCATTCAACAGGCTTCCACCATATGTAATTTATGAAGCAAATTATACTATTCCAAAAAGGAAAGGGAAACTCATACAATGCAGTTTAAACTACAGCAAGATTGGCTAGAAGAATGCAGTCTTAAAAGTCAGGAAATCGCCTAGTAAAGCCAACTGTCTGCACCTTCGGTAAGCAATGATGTTTGCAGTACATACCAAATGCTTTACCGTGACTGTTGGGACAAAAAAGGAACACACTCCTCATCATATATGAAGCAAACCTGGCGTTGTAATAGGCAGGGGAACCGTTCGCATTTCAGATGACTATTCAAGAACGTACTTTCCTGGTGTATTCCACATTTACAGGTAAACAGGAGATGCAGTTCAGTTCTAGCAGAATCAAAGGTACTGAAGCAAAAGTCCAGTGAATCAAAAGGTACTGAAAGTATTACTGCTCAAATGATTCGATCCTGCAATATGTAAGAATATCTGGTGATGCTTTCTTTATTGGTACTTTCATCCTTACATTATTTTTTATTTTGGTGCCACTGAGTTTAACCGTAAGAGGCTAAGGAACTCATCAGCACTCAGAAAACGTAGTTATCCCTTCCACTTACTGTAGTCCTTCTGTACCAAATAGCATCAAAAAGTGCAACACGAAGGTGTGTTGTGTTTTACCTGTGGCTATACCTTTAGTGTCTGAGCCAAATTCATCAAAACAATCAAACTTTGCTGCGTGCCAGATCTATACATTGAAAATCCCTTTGTAATTTTTCTCCCTCAGATATCTGTCTGGGGGCCACTGCAACTTTCTGTTGAAGTTTTGCAATCCAGCCTGAAGTGTCACCCTCAGTGTCAAGTTTACAGCCTCTGAAATACTTTATTTACAACAGTCTCTATTTTCATCCAACAATCTTCCAGTCCTGGGCAGATTAATTTGCACTGTGAGTTCCAATCTTATTATTTTAGTAACTTTTTGTCAGCCTCTAAGCAAGTAGAATGTTATTCCTAGAGCAATGCCTAAGTTTCCTTAATAAGACCTGCAACAAGGTGAAAGTTGCTTTGTTTGAGCTTTTGTTACAAATCCAGAGCTTAAGCCAGGTTCAGTGACCTTTTGGCAAACGTGGGCTGAGTGTCAAGTGACGTCAGAGCAAGTATGAACAAATGTGGACTGATTTATAATTTTGGGTGGAAATCAAGTGAAACCAAGAGAAATGTGGCAGAGTAACTAAGTCACTATTTACTTTTTTAGGGTATTATTAAACCAAAGCTAATAGAGGAATTCAAGGTATTAGATTCCCTTGGCAGGGGTGATCCCATACAAAGATCACTTCTGTGGGTAAGGGTCTTTGTAAGGACTGGAGAAATGGCAGCAATCATATCTGATAATTGGCAAAACTACATAAAATGCTGCAGCCACCTTTACATTTTGAGTCATACGGAAACAGTTGCTTTCTTTGAACAGCAGCTGTAGTCACCTGGAGTATTACTCGTGAGGGAAACAAGCACGAGCAATAATTCACATCCAGTTAACAGATAGCCTCCAGTGGGGAAGCTCAGACAAAGATTACATAAAAGAGATTTAGACTTCCAGTGATTGTCCGTTCCTGGTCTATTTATTTACATAAATTTGTCAAAGCAGAATTAAAAGCTGCTGTTAAGTTCCAGAAGTCCATATCCGCAATTGAGCTAGATGTGTTATTTGAAAATACGTACCTATCAAATTGCAGTATCACTTTATTTTTTTCCTGCAGGCAAACTAAAGAATAAATCATCTCTCATGCAAATCCACGAATCTATTTTTTGTTGGTTTTTTCTTTTTTTTCCCCCTTTTTGTTTCGTTTTCTTTTATCATTCTGTGACTGAAATCTGATCTCAAAAAAAAAATGTAGGCAGAGGTACAGAAGACTTATTTTTCCCTTGGCACGCTGTTTAAAACTTATAAATTAACTCCCCCTCTTTTAAATCATTCTTTTCGAGGTGTTCCAGCCAGGCATCCTCGCTGGCTGCCACATCCTAAATTCTTTGGGATTTGCTGTTGGCCTGAAATTATTGCGCAATGTGAGCTCATCGTGTAAGAAATGGATATTAAAAATATCCATGACTTCAGATGTGATTCATATACCCAGTGGCATTTGAGTAAACAACAACATCACTGACTCAGGGATCCAGTTTTCCTCTATGACATACGCAAAGTGGCAAAAGCAACACCATTTTAGGGAAGAACAGGACTTGAAGATTATTTTGTATATCTATTATTGACTGGGAGGGAGATCTGGCCTCCTAAGCAAGTATATAAAAAGATCTAGGAAACAGAGGCCAGAAAAATAAATCACTGTTGAAATAAAATTTTAAAAGTTTCCTGCTCCTGAACTCCTCAAGAAAGGTCTCCTTTTTCCTTCCTCTTATATTTTAGGTGTTGCAGAGAACTGTGAGCCATTGAAGTGCTTTCTCAGTGATGGATTTTGCTGACGTTATGGCCCGAGTTCTGTCGTTGAGGAGTTTTTGTTTACCGAGTGTGCTCACCAGTTTAGTTGTGGTGGTTATTTAAGTAACTGTTTAAATTGCTTATAAAGATTTCTCAAATTAGAGAATGTCCTGAGTAGTCTAAAATATTGAAACACAAGCCATTAGTTGAGATTAACAATAAAGTCTGATTAATAGTTTGATTTTTAAAACAATTACATAAAAAGATTGTTTGAAATCATTCATTTTAAACAGTTGACACTTTAATGCATAAATATAATTACAGACTCTTTAAGAAGGGCTTAATTTTTGCCTTGATATATATGCTAGCAATTGTGTATTTGAAATAGAATCATAAAATGTAAAACTTTTATATTTAATCACCAGTGTCAAAAATTATTAGGTAATAACCACCGCAGGAGAGAATGTGGTAAAAGATACAAAGGCCCATATTTAAAACATAATTTTTCTAATACTTACTATGATTTTAAGATGTCATGTCGTCATATGAAGGTGAATGGGTCAGATGCAAAATTGACTTTTTCTTTTTTTTAGCATTAAGTGATCAATTTACACTCATAGAGGGGTTAAGCTTACTGGAAGCTGAAGTCCTCTTTGACCACACTCTAGGTACATCACTGACTGCTGGGACAACAGCAGCTTACTAGTCTGCTTTTCGCAAGTGGCGTTGGTTAAGTAAATCAGCCTAGCATCTTAATCCCATGCAGCGCTTCCGTACGGTGCAGACGTGAAACATGGAGCTGTAGGAAGTTCTGAAAAGAGAGCTGCCATCTCACCAAATGCTGTTTAATTAGCTCACAGGTGGTTGTTTTCCATGAGGATGCAGGATTTTCCCCTTCCATTACTAAACATCTTTCTGCAGTACCAACATAAGTGTTTTTGTGATAGAGGGAAAGGAACTTTCACAGCTCTGTTGCAGGCTATAAAAGCGTACAGTGGAGGAGAATCACATCTAGCGTGTGCTCTTACTGTGTTTAAGACCCTTTTTAGTCAGTAGAGATGGCTATGATCCTTGTAGTTTGCTGTTTGTCTCAGCAATCTTTTTTCAGATAAATAATAATTACTATGAAAAATACATCTGCTATTTCCAGTCTGTTTGCGACCATCAAAAGAACTGCAGCTTTTAAGTCACAGCCACACACCAATAATACCATACAACTTGCAGAGCAGAAGGCTAATGCATTGGCATTATTCTTTATTGCAGTAACTTATTTACCATTGGGATAGCGCTCAAGAGTTTACAAGCCTTGCAGAAAGGATGTCCCTGCCCTGGACAGCCCGCAAAAGTGCTCTGCAATTAGACTCTCTGCTTTCCTAAAGGAGCTCATAGGATCAGGCCCAACAAAGACAGACTAGGAGAGAGCAGTAATGCCTGTGTGGTGGGATAATGGGCCAGGCATTTCGGCTATTAGCCCTGTAGTGCCTTTGAGTGACGCGTTTTAAGTGGAGAATCTGGATTTGTAGAGTACTTTACCGTCATTTTTACTCTCCGATTTTTACTCTGGCTTTGCAGGGCTTTGCTCAAATAAAAACTGCTTTTGAACTGCTCTCCACTTTGGCTGCCTGCACAGGAGGGAGAAAGGGGACAGGTGTCACTGGAGTCCTGCGTTTCAAGTGGCCTATGGGCCTCAAAACCTTGTAGCTCTTCGGCATCTACTGGAGCCATCCAGGGGATCATCTGTGCTTCCATAGGTGCTTAGTCTTCTGTGGCTAGAAAGGGGATGGAGACCAGGTGTGGAGGAGGAGGAAATCCTTTTCTTAAGGCTTCAGGTACTCCTGGACTGCTGCCAGACTGGAAATAGGATTTTTGCTTCCCGTAATAAGCGCAATCCAGAAGTGCAGAGGAAATTAAAATAAATTCACAGGCAAAATTAAAATTTAGATTAAGACACCAAGCATTATTAGTTTTTATCTAGAAGGCAGATGATGCTACATAGCAAGCCAGGCGATGTTTTAAATGGTATGTGTTATCATTTAATATAAGCTACTGAGAATAATTTGAAAAGAAAGTAGACAAAGTGAAAGAGGTAGTTCAAGACAATGTTTAGTTCAGTGAGGAAGACACACACCAAGACGTCTAATTAAAAGAAAAAAGTTTATTTCTTAGTCCCAGAAATGCCACAGAAAAGCTGCTCCTGATAACACCTACATTTTGCTGCAGCTCACGGCAGGAGCATCCCAGGTAGGCACGCTTCCCCAGAGCCTCTCCTCTCAGCCTTGGTAACAAGATACCAGGCTAGAAAGACCTTTGCTACCACCTGGTATGGCCTTATGTTCTTACTTAAGAGGTGCCTGGGTTTGCCAGTTTTAAATTCTTTAATTTAAATTTAAATTTTAAATTCATGTTATTATTAAATTACTTGATTATATTTATTCTATTATTAATTATTTATTCAATTTGATTTTGAATTTAAAATTATTCTGTATGCCCTTTAATGTCAGCTGTTTGAATGTCACTTGCCAGGAACCATGGATAGAAGCAATCACCAAAGTTTTGGTCTTGAGATAATGCCAACGAGTCAGTGCACAGAGCACCATAGGGTCTTCAGTGATTTAGTCCAGAGATGCTCCAGTGACTTCTCCAAACCAGCTGAGGATCACTAGAGGTGACAGTTATTTCCATTCTCATGCAGAGTTTTGTAGCAGCCAATCTCCGAAACCATGGGGTTTTGCCTTATTTCCTGTCAAGATATATGTGAGCACACTCCAGCTCTGTTTACCTATGGGGGAAATAATTTCAAATTCACTGCTCATTGGTATTAATGTTTACTAATGGTTTAGCTGCTGAGAGTAGTAGATGTATTGCTAGCAGATACTTTGTAGGTCTCAGAGGAGATCACGTTTCTTGTAACAAAATTGTCTCTCAGCCCATACTGGAAGCATCTCCACCCTTCCCTTTGCAATCCGGATGAGTCAGCTGAATTCAGCCCAAACTGATCCACTCAAAATCAAAGAGGACATGTTAGTACTCTTCCTTTTCATCACCAGACTTATCTTCTCCACTTAGAGTAGGTTATTAGTTCAGGAAGATCTATGAAGTTTGGAAAGTAGCCAACATAATGCCGTTTTTAAATACTGCACCTAGGAACACCAGGGAAATCAGTTTAACTTTGCATCCAGTATCTTATCTGCACTGACCATCTGAAAATAATTGTATACATATATATATTTGCGTATATATATACATGGGGGAAACAGTTCTGGTAATCAGACTAAATATATCCAGAGCCTGTTAAGCTCCTCACTCATACATTGTGATGGGTGAGGGGCTGCTTGTTTGTTTGGGGTTTGTGCTTATTTTTCCTTGTGTATTGTTACCAGAGCAGATGGGCTTATCTTTCCAGAAGGGCTTTTAGCAAAGTGCTTTATCAGATCACCCGTCTGATGTGGGGCACAAAAACAGCTTCTTTGTCTTCGTAGCAGAGAGGTATGGGAAAATCTCCCTCCCGGTTTCACATGTGTCCTTGCTGCATTTTTGTTTGATGCTATTGCCTTCATCGTGATTGGTGTGACAAGAGTTTGCAGCAGAAAGGAGTCAGCAAAGCACTCTGATAAAATCTTCTGGTTTGTTGATGCTATGGCCCGTTCTTTGTAATTCATGAGTTTGTTCACAGTGGGTGATTTTAGCCCGTATATTGACAGGAATTTTTAATCTCTGTAGTATCTCTGGGATGATGCAAGCAGAAGGCGGCTGTTTATGTCTTTCACAAGCATCCTTCATTCCTACTGTGTTGGCTTTAGATGTGTGTTTAATATAAGGGTAGTTATCTCTTGCTGATCTCTACTTGGCAATGGCCACCGAAAATAAATCTATGTTGATTTTATTAGATCTGTCAACAGTCCTTGATGTTATTGACAATGAGGTTTTGTTGACTTGCCTGCAGAGCCTTGTGGAAATGGAAGGAGACCTTCCTCAAGTTTAATATCTTCTTAGCATCCCATGAAGTGCATCCAAAATAATATTCTCAGCAACAGGTTGGTTTATAGTGAAGTGGCCAGACCTGATTATTTTAGGAAAAATAATAGTGTGATGGGTCCATACGGCAGAGTTAAAACAGGGAGGGTTGATACAAAGAAAGGAGGAGTGCGCTTTAGCATGATTAAAAGCCCCCAATTTGATGGTATTCTCTGAGCTATTCTTGCAAATACTGTACAGCATCTTGACTTAGAGGTCTGTGAAGCTCTTGGTTGTTCTGTAGCAGTATTGTGCCAGATCAAGAGGAAGCAGTTTTATGCTTTGAGAATAATCTTTCTTAATACATTTTCCAGCAGGGGAAAAAAATAATCCTAATTAAGAAGTTACTTTATACTTTAGAAAATGGAAGGGCAAAAGGTTACTTGTTCCAGGGAAAGAACAGGGGAGTAGATCTGAGAGCTGACAGTGGGATTGGCTTGGATCCACCTCTCTTTAAGCTTAGTTTTTGCAAGCTCTCTGCCAGTTTGGAGCACAATGGACCTCTTTCCATACCTAATGGCACGCTGGATGTCAGCCCTGGCCTCAAGAAATCTCAACTGCACAAACAGAAATTAGGTGTGTTTCTGTGCAACAAAACCAACATCTTTCTCAACAGCAATAATTTTCATGTCATTCTGAAGATAGCTTATTTGTAATCCATTCAAGTCCATATGCAAAATACTTGCACTGAAAACACAAAGATAAAGCAAGCTGTAATAGCATATAAACACGAGCAATAGAGATGGATTTCAGAGTTATATCTGTATTTATGTCTGGAATATTCATGCCTTGATCTAATCCTCCTCTTCTTAAAGGGGAATTTTTCAAAAGTTCTTAAGGACCCGTCATCGGAGCTACATCTTGAAAAGGGCACGTCTTTCTCTCACACACCTCAAACAAGGTGGCCTGATGTTTCAAAAGCTGCTCAGAATTCAAACGCTTCCTTCGGGTGCCTAAGTGGAAGAGCATCTCTTTTGAAACTTTGGCCACTTGTGGAGGTGTTTAAATGGGAAGACTTGGTGCTAAGTAGGGCGTGTAAAAAGTTTTCCCTTGAAATATTTCCTTAGGCAAAATTGGGGTTTCGACTACTGAAATGTTATCTCACAAAGAGCATGCTTTCTGTGATAATAACGGGTTTTAATAAAAGAAAAATGACCACTTGAAGAACAAAGAAGACTCCTGTTATAAACTAAAATTTAAAGCATTTTCAATTTAAAAGTTAGCATTTGCCCTTTGGAAGCTTCATTGAATTTTTGTTTTTTAACATCATTTTCCTCAAAGAGGAGGCTGGGCAAGAAGAACAATTCTTTCCAGCTCTTACATAAAATTTTAAAGTGAAACAAGTGGCAAGATTCAAACAAACAGAAGAAAAATGAACCTATCTTTAAAAACATCCCTAGAAACAGCTGAAGATCTACAGTCATTCTTTTTTGTCACTAAAAACTGAAAAAGTTTTCAGACAGCTATCAGGAAGCGATGGGGTACGTGTGCAGAAATCTGTAACTGAAGGTAGATTAAGAATTGGAGCATAAACTTCACTTATCTCTTGAGTAGGCTTGGAGCTCCAAGGCCCTTAAAGGTTAACAATAAAATCTCAAATTGAATCCTCATTTTCAATATGAGACAATTTAAGTTATAAAACAATGAAGTGACATGAGCCTAGCGAGGCCAACGAGGACACTTAAACCGGGGTTGTCAGAATGCCCATGCTTTATCACCCATGAAAGGATGTAACTCTCCATGACATTAAGGATGCAGGGTTTGATGGAGTGTCACAGTTAGTTGACACCAGAATCATCCGAAATCGTAGACTCCCTGTCACATCCTGCCACTGCAGAATAGAAACTAATGATTGTGCTGGGGTGCTGGTAGCTAGTAAATTATTGCATACCAGTAAGAGTTGCCAACAGAAGTAGACTTCTAGAGCTAATAGCTAGGAAAAAAAGGGAAATGTAAATGTGGGATGTTTTGCTCCAATAAAATAGGCTGCTGTTGTGAGTGTCTGATGGGGCAAGTGGTTTGGGGAAGATATAAAGTCATGCTGGGACATTGCATGAGTTGGAAATCTACACTTTTCTGTAGATGTTTTTTGAAAGGGATATTTATATAAGAAAACATGAATATTCGCCTTTGGTCATGGAATATGTTTTTTCCAAAGACTGATAGATTCAAAACACCAAGGCTTAATTCTTTAAACAAATATATATGTATAAAATAGAGGAACGTCCTATTTAAAAAAAGAAAGTTGCAGAAAAAAATGGAAAATATTATTTACAGAATGTCATTCTGAATCTTTCATAGACTCCAGAAGTCTGTAAATAACAGAAATTTTAAACAGATGCAATAGGCATTAAAGTCTGATGGAAAAATAATTTGATTTTAGATTGATAGCTTTTTAGAATTTTCTCCAAAGGAGCAATATCAAAAATCAAAGTGTAAGAAATACAGAGGGCAGATGCACTGCATCCTCAGCTAAATGATCTTTCTTAGCAGACTCCTGCCCAGGATGCAGCTGAGCACAGAAACAAAAGTCTTATGGGTGCAAATTGACGGTGTTTAAGCATAACAAGCTACCCAGTTACACAGAGGAAAAACTGACTGATTTGGGATCGTCACTGATCACAACCTGGCTGGGAGTCAGCGGCGGCATCCTGCTGTAATAAAGGTAGTTGCCGAGTTGCAGTGTTCAAGCAGACCTATCGCCCGTGAGATGTGGGAAGTAACTCCTTCTCTCAACGCTGCCACAGGCCCCGTCTGGAGCACTTTCTCCTGGGTTAGGTTCCTTGTTTCAAGAAAAGATGTCGCTTGTTTGGAGAGGAGGCTGAATACAAAGTCTAGAAACCCCAACCTAGCAGGACAGATTGGATGAACGAGGTTGTTTAGCCTCAATAATAAGCACTTGAGAGGGGACATGAAAGTAATTACAGAAGAAACAGTGTCAGGGAAGACAGAAACAATCTGTACATAATAGAAGGACATGACATAATGGGCTTAAATTACAGTGAAGAATTCCGGTTAGACATCAGGAAACTTTCATAACAATCAGGATAATAAAGCACTAAGGTAGACTGCCTGCGGAGGTTGTAGGATCTCCACCGTTGGAGGCCTTCCAGAGCAGGGCAGACAGACTTCTGAAAGGAAAGACAGGAGGATAATTGATCCTGCCTAAGGGCAGAGGGATGCACTAGGTGACCTCCCGAGAACCCGTGACTCTCTTGGCTTGAACTGTGAATACCCTTTATCCCCATCCTTCTTAAAACTTGCTTCTTGGTCTTATGTCTCTCTCTGGTTTCTGCTGGTTCACCTCCCTCAAATCTATTTCTGATTTTCTTTTAGAGGCTTGGCCTTATCCACTTTCATCTGAAAACACAAATTTAACTGCTACCTCTATGCTGATGATTCACAGGTCTATCCATGCTCCTACTTCAGACCTAGCTAACGCTCTTCAAAATAAAAGCTCGGCCTGTTTTCCTGATGTATCATTGCAGATGTTTTGCTCTCCACCAAGTTCAGCACAGCTAAAAAAATCTCATTATCACCAATTCCCTCTGCTCCCTGCTTTTCCTTTGATCAATTGAATACCACCATCAGCCCGCTGGTGACTCAGGTCTAGAACCTGGAAGTCGTTTTACCTGGGACCTCACTTGGCTGGCTATTCCAGACTATATTTGTATTTTATGGGAGAGAGGGAATATTGGCCCCGCAAAATGACTCAAAAATATGGCCTCTCATCATCTTCGTCTTATTTTCCAGCCTTGACAAATGCAGGCTTTCTCATCTACTCGTTCTCAATAGCACCGTAAGCTGCATTGCTGTCTTAGCTGCTGCTTTGACCCTGCCCGAGCGGGGAGCTGCAGCTCGGCAGAGCAAGTGCCAGGCTTTGCAGGTAGCACACCATACCCAAACACGTGTTCCTGTCTTGTTACACCACTAACAATTTGTTGTTCAGCAGTGAAAACATGCTGAATAATGAAAGATGCCTGGAGAAAGGAACATGGCGCATACATGTACCTGCAGCGTGTTGTTTCTGTTTGTGTACACAACCCTGATTAGAGACGAGGGAGTGTCAGGCTTGCCTGGTGGATAAGCACCTATTCCTCTGCCAAATGAAACTCTGTGGCTGCAGAACCAGTGTCCGCATTTGCTTTCCAGAAGGTAAATACACCCACTGAATTCCCGCCGTGCAGCCCCACAGCACGGCCAACACCTCTGCGCTGCTGGGTGCGATGCGAGGGGAGCGTACAGGACCTCAAGCCTCAGGACCCATCTCTGTGCTAAATCAAACTGACCTTGATTTGAAATCGAAGGGATGCTAAGGGAGTGTCCAGGTACATCCATGTACCTGATCAGAGATGTACTTGGACTATAAGCTTTTTAGGACAAAGCTTGGTTTTGCTTTTTGTCTGTGTTGCAGGTGCCTAGCGCAGCTCCATGACTAAGCTCCCTGGCAATCCCACAGTACACGAAAGTAAAATCAGTAAAAGCTGCTTTTCAATGGAAAATAAACGGACAAAACCTTCCTTCCTTCCTCCTGAAAATGTGCTGTGGTGTAGTGGGGGGAGACATTGCTGTTTCTTTAGGCTTAGTTGTGACTGTGAGCTTTGGTTGCTCTCCGGCAAGAGCTGGCATTAATGAAGGAAGCATAAGACGGTTGTGTTTAGACCATGGATTGTCCTAACCAACTGCTTGTGGAGTGGCTGTGAGCTAGAGCAGATGAAACACACAGTCAAACCAGGGGAGTAATGAAGTCTGGGGCTGGGAAACCAGGGAGGGACAACGGGCAAAAAAAATGGGACTGTGCCACGAGCCTCTGAAGTCGTTCAGTAGCTTCGTTATGTCAGCAACAAACAAGGGAATAGCTTTGCAAAAATTCAGATTCCAAATACCATTATAATTAGCATTATTTCAAGATTAAAGAAACCACCACTTCCGTGTAACAAATTATCTCCAATTTAAAAGCAAAAATAATGTATTTTTTGTTCATAAAAAATGCTCAAGCGGAAGCATTCTCACATTAATTATTTCAGTCTATTCGGAAAGCATATCCCTGCTTGCTTTTTATTATGCCTTCCAGCTCCTTCTTTGAAAAATATGTTAAGAAGCTGCAAGCTATTTTCCAAAAAAATGAAAAATAAATAATCTTTGAAGCAATTAGAGCTGAACGACAGAATGTATAAATATTTTTTTTACTTATTCTCCCCCTAGATTCAAATCCTCCATTTTCTGCCACCTCCCATCTTGGCAGCTGCAATTCAAGCATCTTTGCTTGAACTTTGGAGGCAGGCAAGTGTTTCTCTTTCCTCCCCTAGAGTTGAATCAAATCGTATTCTGTAGATTTGACTGGCAAGAGCTTTTATAAGTGAGCTGAGGGTTATTCCTGGAGGCTAAATGCATTATTTCTATAATGCATTTGTCTTCACTCTCCTAGGAGTCTAAATACTTCTGAACCTTTCCTTACAAAAGTAATAATTAGCGGACATGTTACAAAAAAACTTTGCTTACATAAGAAAAATCGCAAAATTGAATAATAGGAACTATGGTTGGTAGTGTGGAATTATCTGGAATGTATTTTATTGTAAGAACAAAGAGCACTTTGAATGTCATGTAAATATCATTATAGAGCTGCTTTTTATTTTAATGAAGGCTTTGCACTGGTTCAGCATTGGGCATAACCACTCAGCATTAGCGCAACTTTAAGTCAACCCGTGTTGCGGTGAGGCCAGCAGCTACGTGTGATTTTCAAAAGCACCTTCAGCCTCAGAAAGTTGAATTTAAAATGTAATTAAGGAACATTCATCTATTTTCATTGCTACAATCAAATCAATATGTAGCCCCATTAAACAAGAACAGTGAACTGTACAGCACTATCAGCTACGCTAATAAAAGGTACCTGTTTTCAATTCTCCATAATATACTTTCTTCTTTTCTTTCTTTGCTTTTTGCCATAGGAACAGGAGAAAGCATCTAAACAGTTTCCTATTTCTCTGGCGCCAGCTGGAAGTAGTCACAAGTTGCAGGGAGATAATATATTAATGCAAAACTAGCCAGGAGACAAAAAAAGCTTACAAAGCAGTTTTCATAGGTAAGATGATTAAAAGTGTTATATACGATATTAGGGCGTGGGGCCACATCCTCATTTGTTTGCTTTCCCAAGAGGTGGATGGGAGGGTGTTCAGGGATCCTTCCTGGAGATGGTATGGAGGATATTCTCCGTGGTGTAGGAGAGTTTGGGATCAGTGGAGGATTTTTCTTATCTAGGAAAAATCTGAGGTCTTTCTGAGACTGAAGACATTCCAGGCAGTGAAAGTGGCACCTGTCTGCATGCCAGTGGGAGCAGAATAAGGTGACCATGTGCAGAAGGGTAAGACTGACCCCAGAATAATGTCACCGCGCAGTGTTTGCTGACCCTGGGGGCAGTTACCCACCCCAGCTGACGTGTGTGAGTTGCTGCGATAGCCCATGGACTTTTACTGGGATTCTTGCAAGTCAAAAAACCTCAGGATCATCAGTGAGAATACTCAACACAGTATTCTCACAGAGGTAACAGCAGGCTGAAATACAGAAGTGTGCCTGCTAAGTACACTCCTATTTAAGCATCTTAGGATGAGTTCGTTCTTTAGTTCACAGCTTAACACTTGGATATAATGTTGAATGGATCATACCCATGTCTTCTTCAGAACTAGAGAGTCCCACATTTAGAGAGTGTGGTCTTCATGTTTTAATTACCAAGTGTGTAACTTCATATAAAGTCGTATCTCTACAGATTTTTGCCTTCAGACGGTTTATGGTCAATCTTGTTCAATTTCAGTAACCCTTTCTCAAATTTATTTACCACTCTTCCAAACTTTCTTCATTTGTAAGCTTTGCAGCGGTAACTGGTTTTATTTCAGTGTGTACTAATGTTACATTGTACAAAGCCGAGAACTATTGCCTACAAGATTGTACAAAATGCTGCCATGGTTTTTCTGATTTATTAATCAAAATGTCTTGGAGTAATAAAATGGAAGCCAATGACATTAAAAGTCTACTCACCAATGGCACATTTACACTGCAGTATGAAGTATACATGTCTGTGAGCTTGCTCTAAGCTACTAGATAAGGTACCATCTGTGGCAGGATGGAGTTTAGAGCAGTTCATTCAGTTTGTTTTCCTAAGTTTGTTTGTATCCTGTGATTCTGTAGCTACCATGAGGGTTTTCGTGCTGTACCTTTGACTAGTATTTACTTGACTGAGAACTGAATGTCCTCTCTTTCCTCTCCAGTGTCTGCATTCTTAATAATAAATTAGGGTTTCTAAATTGTTTCTTGATCTTATCCAAAACCCAGTGGCATTGTGTCTCCTTTCAGCCAGTAGGACATTTTTTTTGTTTATTTTTCTAAACCTTTTATGTCTAAGAAATATCAGCTGTGTACTTTTCTTGTCTTTTTTTGGCACAGAACTTTGGTGATCATAAATGCTGAGAGCATTTCTTACTTGAAAGGGAGAGGTGGCATTAGGTTTTATATCTGCAAGCACCCCATTGCTTGAAATGCAAAGAAACCTGCTCAAGCATGGTCCATGGCATGCAAGGAGATACGAGGCATCTTAAAATGGACTGCCAATCCCTTCATGTCATGGAAGTTCCTGGGCAAAGAAACAGTTGTATTAGAAGTAGACAGACACATTTTCTTTGGGGATCAGTAGTGTACGAGCAACATGTATTTGCTCATCTGGCTATGTAGTCTAACTAGCTGTTTGTTATATTATTTACTAGGTTTCTGTAATCTAACCTTTTTATGTGCATGGGTTTTCTATAGAGTGCAGAGACAAATCTGCTCCCCAAAGACACGTTAAGAGAGCGCTAGCTGAAATGTTGAGTAACGATAAATTCCTTTGAATTCCTTGTGCGCATTCTAATCCACCATGATGAAACTTTCATGTTTTGTCAGCTATTGTAATTTTGCTTTCAGAAGTGCAATACAAATTCTTCCTGGGTAAGTGACTTGCACATTGAGCAGTGTCTTTCAGAAGAGTATCGCTATTGTCGTGTTATAAATGGCATGTGTTTCAGTAGCACTCAAACATGCAGGCTTCTTGCTGGTATATATTTGAAACCCAATTATTTTTACTCAGCTGAAGCCAAGCTTACTTTTTTTTATTTCTTTCAGTAATTACCTTATGTTTTATTGCCTGCAGGGAGAGACCCTAAATTGAAGCAAAGTTAAGGATGCGTAGTTGAAAACAAAGATCATGAAAAGATAAAGGTCCTGGTTCTATGATCTTGGATTATAACAAGTCATGAAAAAAAGTGATTTGGCTCCTCTTGTCAGTAAGAATCGGTCCATATCATGTTTCAGTTTTGTTTGTTTTGGAGCTATAGGATTGTTTTTTAAACAAACTCATCAGGATGAAACATCTTGGGGAGAAGAAGGAAAGCTACAGGAGGAAACAACCTGAGAGAGCATACAAAATTTTCCTTTCTCTCTGCCTTCCCCCTCCCCAAACCATATCTTAGTCAGATACCAAAGGTGGAAAATTCCCAACAAGAGTTCAAATGGTTTCATAACAGCAGAAAAACAGTTCTCTGTCTCAACTACAGGAGTCGCGCTGCTATAACAAAATCCAGTAGGAAATATAAATGCAATATATTGCATATCATATGTTCAATAACAACAGAAAAGCCAGCCTGGCTAAAAATAATTATGAAGCTCAGCAGCTGTAATTAAAATAATTTGATGGGAGATAGGAAACGTTTATGCGTCTTGGCAGAAAAAGACATTTTGAGGATTTTGATTGATGTCTTTTATGTTTGTTCTATGTATTGTACAATAGTAGATATGGGCACTGCACCAGCACGTTAACTTCACATAATGCTGTGTGTCTTACTAGGGCAAGTGAGAGGTCAAATTGAGAAAAAGTGAATTTGTTGGTGACTTCCATTTTCCACCAAAAACGTCAAGGCAGATGATGCAAGTGTTTCATGGGTGAGCCCTTATAGACTCAAAAAATCCATCTGAATTCATTTGTACGAGGTCTACATACACGAATCGGTATTCACCACAGTGATTAATTGTGGGCCGGTGTAGTTCACTGAGAAGAACAAAAACTAGTATCAGAAGTGACTTTAGTGAGAAATATTAATCCCTGCATTGGGCTTTTCAACACTTCACCTGGTGCTTGGAAAACGTCACAGCAAACAACTGATCTTACAAAGCTAGTCTGCTCCCAACAGTTTCCTGTTGATAGTATAATTTTTTCTTCTCTTAAGATAAAGAATGGGCCAGGTTTTTATCAGGGAGCTGACTTCAGTGTTTCCAGTGAAGCTGAGTGGATGTTGTCTGCACTAGTGTAATCATACCTTACAAAAACAAGGAGCTATCTTCACATCTCAATTTACATTATTGATGCAGTATGAAATAAGTCCCGTAGTAGATGAGCACTCTGGGGATTCTCTTGTTTGTCTCAGCATGTTAAATGACTGCAAGGCATTACACATCAGAGATAGAACTGCTTAAGTGCATAATTCTTCCTCATGGCTTTGCTAGGAGCTAAACGAACCTTCTTAAACTAATAATAAAATAATCTAAGATATAAAAATATGTTTCTTTTGGACAAATCTGACATGTTACAATGACAGAGTGTTTATGACTCACAATCACCACCTCCGCCACCAGCACTGCTGTATTTAGAAGCAGCAGGCAGCAGAGTGAAATAGGCAGCCCTGAAGTTTCACATCAGGATAAAAGTAGCTAAATTCTTACTAAATGGGGATTAGATATTAATGAAGAAAAAAGATGGTGGATTTCCAGGACTATGGCTCAAGGGAACACTCTCCTATTTCACTGAGCCTTGTAGTTGTGTCTAAGTTCAGATTGCAGTTTAGATATAAACAGATGAAGACTTTAGGGATGAAATATAAACATTCCCAAGTTCTTACAGTTCTAAATTAGGTGCAGTTCCAAGAACATGGGGTTTGGTCCTAGTGCTGTTTATATTTGATTTTTATGTGTCAAGAAGTACTTATTTAAAGGTGGAAAAAACTAAACCAGGAAGGCTTGTCTCGTTAAATCTGTACATTAGAGGTGCCTCACAGCATGCAATGATTAATTAGTTCTTAGAGGAGAAATTTCTACTCCTCCAAATGGAAAATGTTGAAAAGTTCAAGAACATACTTTTCTGCATGCAGAAAGGATGAATAGGATATAGTCAGCTTTCAGGGTCCTGCAAGATTTCTAGAAAAATGTAGCATATCAAATCTGTGTTATTACTGCAGTAAGGTGAAGTAGAGGAAATGTCATTTATAAACCTCAGAAGAGACTATCAAAACCACTATTTACATGTTCCTTTTTAGTCGTAGCCATGTAAAACCTTTAGCGTCACTTTAGATTAGCCCTTGTAACCTTTTTCCTGTGCTCTCTCTTATGTTAACTCCTAATTCTCTTGCCAAAATTCCTGCAGTCACATGTTACCTATTGAGCTGAGTTAATAAGGAGGAAATCTGCAGCTGCAGAAACTTCTGGTAGCCGGAATTGCTCAGCATCCTGGGCAAGTCAGGAACCGGGGAGCTGTCAACGGGACCAGAGCCCTTCCCAGGGCAGGGGGTGAAGGTGGGTTTTGAGCGCACTGACAGGTAGATATGGATCTGCAAAGCGTCCCTCCCTGAAGGTGAAGCACAAGGATTTACAGGGGCCTGTCACACAGACAGCCCCATCGCAATCTTGCCAACCTTCAGGAGAGGCGGGGAGGGCGAATTGATCCCTGTGGGATGCGCAGGCTCCAGCTCCGCCTGAGAGCAACAAATAGTTTTGCGGTCTGATTGATGCAATCAAAGCAAGAGACCCTACAGGAACTGCGGAGGGGGCAGTTGCCTCGCCTGTGTCCAGTGTCTTGATTAAAAATCAGAAGTGATGAACTGAACTAGCGTACAAAATTAAATATGTCTGGCCACTGAATGTGGAAGCCTTTCTAAAAGAAGCAGAAGCCTCACACTGGGGTGATGCCGGTTCAGGATTTAGCCAGCCTGATGACCCAGTTTGACCTAAATGACTTACCCAGTTTACCTGCAGCTTTGATGGTTTTCTCTAGCAAATCCTAAATATAAGCTTTTCCCCCATTGCCTTTTGTACATATTAAGCTTCTGTTTGTGTAAATAACCATCTTACACATATAATAGACTGTGAAATATTGTAGTATAAAGATGTATTTGACACTTTTTCTATGATTTTGTCCCTCACCCAAAATATAACCACTCAGACATGTTTTTGGAATGACGCACATTTTAGCGGAAAAAATATTTTAGAAATATGCTTAGCGTGTTGGCATTATTTCTTTTTGGATCCCTCTGGTTGTAAGCAAACTAACATTGTGAGCTCCATTGGGCAAAAGAAATATTACTACCACTGTATAAAATATGTGTATTTGAACTCTTAGTTAAACATTTTAATGTTAGCTTAGGTTTTCCAGTTGCCATAATTTTAGATAAAGAAATTTGTGAAACACTAGGACTAACTGTAAGAGAGTCCAAATGTTTTCTTCCTATTTATCAGCTATGCACATTCTTACCACAGTTACTCAATTTTTAAATCTTTCATGGCTGCTGGTAAGATTCCAGGAGGTTTGCTAGCCTTGAAATGGAAAAAAATTCTGCGATGCCAAGAAAATGTAGCCCAATCTGCATTTAAAACTACTATAGTTAAATATTTAAAGGCTTCTCTGTCCCACTGCAAAGCATTTTGCAGCTTACCCTTAAATTTGGAAGTCTTAAGTTGCCTTGCCTTGATCATTTCCTCTCCGATATCTTGTACTTTGGTCACCTTACCGGTGGATCAAAAGTATCTCTGTTTTATACCACATTGCCTTTTCTTATTCCAAATTGTTTTAATTGGTAACTCGGCCAATTTCTATTTAAACAACAATTTCCAGTGATTTTGGAAGAGGAATGGGAAATTTTTACCTCAGCTCACCCTGTTACAAACCATGCCCCAATTGTATTCTTTGAGTCAGCCAAATGCATCTTGGAGGTGCGATTATTTCTTCACCTATAAACCTTTTTTTAGAATTGAGACATAAAATTCTTCACTGAGAACATAGATTTTGAAAACGCATCTTCCATTTAAATCTCAACCAACTACCTCTAAGTCTACCAAGTACATATAAATCTTGACCCAAGTACCTTCTAATCATCTTTCAGACCAAAGATTTGTGTCACCTTATTTGGGAGGTACCCAGTTTATTTGCTTGGTAACACAACAAAGAAAGCATTGATTCAGTTGGCTCCAAAGAGCTCCCAGATTTTTTCCTTCTCTTGTGCAGAAGGCAGTGCCGTACAGCCACAGGAAACAATACCTATTTTGATGCTGATTTTGCTCTATGAAGGGTTGTGAATCAGTTCTTTATTGACTGTTTCTTGCTAACAATGAAAACCCACTTTTCGGTTAGGAATGCTGTGAACAGCTCCAGGTGAAGATGTCAGTAAGAATTTTCAGGTTAGAAGACTCTGTGCTCAGCTGGATCAGGCCCAGATCTCTGCTCACATGCCGGCACATCCAACAAAACCTCACCGGAGACAAGTTTGCTCCAAGGGATGCTAACATAGAGGTGGTAGTTCCTCTTGTCTAGCTGAACCATGCTTGCATGAAGCTGGTGCAAAGTTTTCAGTGGTATCTTTGGTTTTCTGACCATCACACCCAATGCTGTACCGCTTTTCCATGGTGTTTGCATTGTTTTCACAGTGAGGCATAGCAAACCTCATGCCAAGACAGGATGAATGGGCCAACCCAATGTGTTAGCCCGTTGCCAGTGGGGTAATCTGGTAGGGCTGAGCCTCTTCTGTACCCCTGTGTCTTTCCAAGCTCATCTGCCTTTTTGCATGTCATGATGCTTGGCACCTGGTACACACTCACAGTTCTGATTGAAAGGAAACAGCCTACAACTTTAATTAGCTAATCAGCCAGTGGAAAAAAAAATCTGTAAAAGGGGAATATTAACAAAGCCTCAATGGTTGGTAAATTATACACTTTTCAGTGGATCTAGTGCTCTTCTTAGCTGTAAACTAAACTCAGGCCTACATAGAGTGTATGTCCTCCATTCATTGAAATGCATGGGTTTTTTCATCTCATTGTAGGTGTGTTTTTTATTTCAGTTTGGCTTTTTAGTTTCCTGATGCTTAAGCAAACCAGATATCCTTTCAGGGCTATAACACTAAAATCCTTGAAGGAAGTACACATGCAGAAGTAACAAGATAACAGCACTATCAGCAGCAGGGCAGGTAACGACAGGTTTAGAGACTGAAATTATTGAGCTCGTTTAGTGTTCCCACATCTTGCAGCAGAAACAAGCTGTCCTGTTCTAAAAACCTCCGGAGTGTTAGTGATGCTTTTTTTCTGGCAGCCTGTAGTTCTGCTGACTGCAGAGTTTATCACATAAGGAATTAGACTGCCATGTTTGAAGTCTGCGCATCCTCAAAACCAATCCATTTCATCTGCCTAATATTTTATCCTTGCTGGCCTAGAGCCGGCCTCTGTTTCGAGGCATTACTCACTATATTGTCCATTACAGACTTGCTTGTTCTCTTTGATAGCTACACGAGCCATCTCCCACTGTCTGATCTGGTGGCCAGAGGGTGAGTAAACTCTCACCAACCCCCTTCCTTCTCAGCCAGGATTAAATGGACAGTATGACAGAGGGAACCAGAAGAGACTTCATTTCATCAGAAAATTTCAAACCTCTGATGTTCAGATAGCACAGTACATTTTCCATAACACATCCCTGCTCTCCCTAATATCAGCCTGCGGGTTTCAATGAAAAAGGCGTCTCCACTCGTTTCAGAGTTTGGCATATTTCTTCCTCTTCACTGCGGTTGTTTTAGAGTGGAGATAGCCATGCTGTTCTGCATACATGGCTGCTAATTCTATACAGCCTGAGGATTTTTTGAGATGGGCAGCATAACCTTTCTGCAAAGGTGTTTGCTGAAAGTTTGTAGTCTCAGAGGCTGGGATTACTTTTGAACTCTCATACCAGACACACTTGCTGCCCATTATTTCTGTGTGTACTCCCAAACATATTGGGAGAAAAGTTAAATGTTTTAGCAAAATGCCAGTCCTCCCAGTACCATTAAAAGAGATTTTTTTTTTCCCCCCAAGAAATTGTGTGCCTTATTTTCTTCTTGGAAGAACAAGAGAAGGCTTGGGTTGTCCAGCCTAAATAGTATATGCCCCAGTGTATAACAAATCTCTAAGCATGCATCAGTAGATACCCCTAACATAAATTCGTTGCACCAGAACAAAGGGGTGCTTATTAAGCTAAGTGCAGGAAGGAATATGTATATGTAGTATATGCATATACTGTATATCCAGAATATTCAGCCTCAGCAGTAATTTAGTACATTTTGGACAATGTGCTGAGTCCACCACTACCGTCTGAGATCAGGTAACGTACTTTGAATAGGATTTTCCTTTGTATGAGTCTGTGTTACATGAAAGAACTTGCAAAGTCTTGTTATACCAGACCTCCTTTCTGCAAGGCATTAAGGAAGGAACCTTGGGAACGAGTGAGTTCTAGAAAATGTCTTCCGTGTATTAGTGGAGGTATTTGACCTGATCTTTCTTCCCTTTCTGTCTTCTGATGAAGTGACGGGGGATAAAGGACTGGCTGTGAGTGAAGGATGTAAGACAGAAAACTATAGTTTAATTGAGTATTTTTCTCCAGGTGATTATTTCAGCATGTACACACCCTGAGCCTCTGCAGGGGCAAAATGTTTTATTTTTTTAATGACCTTTAACTTTGTGCTTGGAATCGCTTGCAGACATAGCTCACTGAAGCTGCAAAAGATAGACCTTGGGCATCAAGCTCTAGCTGTGAACCAGCAGCATTCCCGGGCTGCAGAAAAGCACATCAATTTCATCCCACAACAATTTTTGATATCCAAAAGACATTTTTTGGGACCATTACATGCTTTTTACTAGATAGACCTATTCTTTTGTTAGAATAAAAACAGGCTAACATTATTCCCCATTTTGTAAAGTTTAGAAAAGTGTCTTCCCTTGGGTCTACACGACAACTTGTCTCAGTTTTCTGAAATGAACTTCAGAGCTTTATCTCTAATGTTGAATACAGCTCCTTGCCCTCCAATTTTTAGGATTCCCTAAACTCTCTATAGGCAACTGATTACCAGGATCCTGGCAGAGTTTCAGCATTCACTCTCACAGTTGTCAGTGCTACCAGTACCTATTTGTTATGGTCTTTATCCATGTTTAATTAAAATAAACACAGATAGTTTGATCAGTAGACAAAAATATAGATATAGGTATTTATGTAACGCATGCTGGATTGTCTCTGAGTTCCTGAGGCGGTTTTGAGGAGTTAATGATAGACACTTAAGAAAAACTGAATCCAATCAATTGGAAGACCAATTTCAATTCAAAGTTAGCTTTGCTAAGAAGAGTGTTTATTTCCTCAGCAGCCCCAGTTCTGGGCTCCCTGGTTCCAGAAGGACAGGGAGTTGCTGGAGAGGGTACAGCAAAGGGCTACGAAGATGGTTCGGGGACGGGAACATCTTTCTTGTGAGGAAAGGCTGAGGGACTTGGGTCTTTTTAGTCCGGAGAAGAGAAGACTGAGGGGGGATCTTATTGATGCTTATCAGTACTGAAGGGGTGGGTGCCAGGAGGATGGGGCCAGGCTTTTTTCGGCGGTGCCCTGTGACAGGACAAGAGGTGATGGGCACAAACTTGGCCATAGGAAGTTCCACCTAAGCATGAGGAGGAACTTCTTTCCTTTGAGGGAGGCAGAGCACAGAACAGGCTGCCCAGAGAGGCTGTGGAGTCTCCTTCTCTGGAGATGTTCAGAACTCGCCTGGATGCGTTCCTGTGCACCCTGCTCTGGGTGACCCTGCTCTGGGGGGGTTGGACTGGGTGATCCCCAGAGGTCCCCTCCAACCCCTGCCATTCTGTCATTTGGCAACAAAAAGGCTGTAAAACAGCCCTGAAACCAGAGCACTTTTCATCACATGGTTCTGCCTTGACCGTGCTGCCTGGCTCTCTACTGATCGCAAACCCCTCACACTAACCTCCTTGCTAGTGGTGTTGTTTCACAGAATCACAGAATCATTAAGGTTGGAAAAGACCTGTAAGATCATCAAGTCCAACCATCAACTAACCCCACCATGCCCACTAAACCATTTCCTCAGCTTCAGCAGCTCAGTCCCTTGCAGGAGTTTGTGTGGGTCTGAAGACCCTTTATCTAAGCTGTGTAGACCAAGACCTGGGAGGAGAGAGGGAAGAAGCAAGGCTCAGAAGCTTTCTGTAAAACCTCCTTTAAGTGCCTGTTGTCTTTGCTTCATGGATGAACAGTTATAGGGCTGCCCTTAACAAAGAGGTGACAGAGTTTAATTTCACACATATCACAAGTGGCTATATGATTTCCCGATGGAGCATGGGGATGGCTGAAACATGCAGCCCTTGGTGGAGATGCTCTGCTGCCATGGTGATGTTGGTGGACATGGTGTAAGATCTCACTGGGGCCTCACCAGGCACTAGAGCACTCTGGCCTTGTCTTGCCCTGAAGCTTTTGTGTAAGTTGTCACTGATAAAAAGCCCAAATAAAAACAAAATAAAGAGACACCCTGCTGTTAGGTTGGGAAAGGGGTGAGTCAGTGTTCAGCTCCCCGACTCGCAGCATGGTTAACAGTGCGCTCTTGCAGCTCTCTCCGATGGAGACAAGGATGTGGCCCTGGGGAAAGATGGTAGCTGTAGCCATGGTGCAAGCAGTCGCTATGATGCAAGGGGTAATTTATAATGCTAGCAGTAGTTATGAGGCAAGCCATAGTTACAACCATAGCCATAGAAGGGGTCTGCTGGGTCAAGGGACCTTGGAGAGGCTGGTGGGCAGGGGACAGAGCCCACGGCATGGTTCCTGCCAGCTCCTGAAGACCAGCTCTCCTCCTGCCTGCAGAGCTGAGCCTTACACCCTGGCAGACAACCAGGCAGACGGTGTATGAAATCCCATGGAGATGGGGTCAAAAGTTTAGCTTTCTACCCTCATTCCTTACCTAGTCACACAAAACTTCAGTTATTTCAGGAGTAAGAACTGAAGGTAGCTTTAAAGCTGTCTTCTGCCGATTTTGCTGCAGGGGTCCCCTTTGCTGTCAAGTTCAGTTAACATTTGTTTAAACAAGAGATGTAGATACCTGATAAGTGGCAGCACCTGGCTTAAAGATGCATTATGGACAGCAGAGAGTAAACAGAGCCGCTGTAAGATTCCAGCGTGCAGAGGT
The DNA here is from genome assembly GCF_030936135.1 of Gavia stellata. Taxonomy (NCBI): domain Eukaryota; kingdom Metazoa; phylum Chordata; class Aves; order Gaviiformes; family Gaviidae; genus Gavia; species Gavia stellata. The sequence continues at coordinate 20,094,114 of NC_082605.1, forward strand.
CAAGACAACATCTGTTTTGCCTCGTGTACATATTCATACATAGTTTTCTGTTCTAGAAGTCACTCAAGCATCTAATAACTTCCTGCTCCAGGTGATGTTTCAGCAAATTGTTTTCCTGCTCCAGTTCAGTCAGGATTTTTCTAGCTTTGGCAAGGTGGCTAAAATATCTACAGACTCCGTATGCCACCCCAGTGTAATTGCAGTGTCACAAGTGTCGGGCTGGCAGCCAGCGACAAACAAGTTCAACCAGGCAGGGAGGGGGATGGACGCGGAGCCAGCAGTTCAAACAGGGTATGCCAAAAGAGTGCTGCTGTCAAATACGTTAGAGCTGCGGGTCGGCCATCCACCCGCCGCCCTTTCTGCAGCTGTGTTAAACAATAGCTATATAGCCTGGTAGTTTTTCCTTAATGCATTGCCTTAGCCTGCGGTTATGGATGCAGGCTGGGAAGCCACCTTTTACTTGCAAGGCTACCAAACCAAGTCATGTGTCTGACATGCAGCCTAGCCACAAGTCTTGCCTGCACCTATCAGTTTTCCCCCATTTAAATCAGGAGTGTTGGGTAAGGCCATGGTTTAGTCCCCAGAGACCTTGGATTCAGCCTCCTCTCACGGCCAGAGTGCAGACATTTTGTTCCAATGAGCATCTCCTAAGTCATTAGTCCCTTTTAAGCCAAAAGAGTTTCATATTCTGCAAATAAGGACTTCATATTCTGTTCCTAAAAATTAATAATTGAACAAGTGTATCTGATATCACAATTTAGTATTTGTGTTGCAGTAGCAGCTAAAAACCTACCAAGATCAGGGCTCCCTTGCGCTGAATAAAGATACAGTGAAAAACAGATTGTAGATAAGAAACATATATTGTAAATAATTAACACCAAAGGAAAAAAAATTGCAATAATTTGATCCATCCTTCTGTCATACTTTTTTTCTTACTCATCTTCCATATCTTCTCAGACTCATACTCATCTAGTTCACTTTTGCAGCTGGGCTTTTTCATCTTACTCAATTTTTTTTTTTTTTTCGTTTGCTAAAGGGAAAGTAGGTACAATAGCCAACACTATGAGCAATGCATGCTTTTGGGTACATAGGCTTCTGTATACTGGTGAACAATGTCACAGATGCCCACTCAGACAGATACCTGTGACATAACTTTGTGTGTGTGTGGTGTTATCCCCCATTTGCTTGTCATCTTTCCTTCAGCAATACTGAAATACTTTAGTCTTCCACCAGTTTGGCAGTTGGTTTATTAAATGTTTATTCATTTTCTTTGCATTTGGGATGGAGCGGAAATTAGCACGTCCATTTTCTTGTTTAAACAAGAGAAACTTCAGTGTAAATAACATCCCGTCACACAAATGCATTGTTGTCCTTCCACTGATGTCAGAACAAAATGAAGGATGGTATTTGTGGGGAAAACAAAACCAAACCAAATCTTTTTCCTCAAACCAACAGAGGGAGCACAAACCTTTGGGTTTTTGTGAGATTTTTAAAAATAAGAGGTTGTGCCTACCACATCTTACCTTTCCAGTGAGAGCATGGCAGGTTTAAAAGCTGTAGAAATATTTTAATCCTTAGAAACGTCTTCCATTGACTGCAACACCTTGCACAAATTTGGGATTTGGCTAGTTGTGTTCAGCTTGTTCCTGCTGTTGCAAAGGACTAGCTTGTGCTCTGGAGCAAGAAGGCGCCTTATTTATTACTCCTGTCATTCAACCTCTTTACGTTTGTATTTGACAAAAGTCTATGGAAAGCAAAACGTACCTGTCATCCTCCCTTGTCACCACCCTTTGGCCATCCCCACCGCTGCCGTGGTGCTGCTCTGCAGCTCAACAAGATCCACTCTCTCCTTCTGTTGAGTGACTCACACCACGGCTGGGAGTCTGCTTTTCCCACAACTCATTGTGCAATGTCCCTTTCGAGCATTTGAGTAAAAATATCGTCTGTTAGAAATGGAAAGCTCTAGTACCCTGCAAGTAAAGCATGAAGATGGTCCGGCTCCTCCTCTCTCTGTAACAGGCTTTATCCTTTCACCCTGTTTTTTACAGATGAAGAAGCACCATTCGTGTTATTTCACAAAGGGATATCTAGGATGGTTTTGGGTGGTTTCTTAGAGTCACTGAAGGACAATGGGCCAGGTTCTCCAATGGTGTAAGTTAGCATAACTCTATTGAAATCAGTGGAGCTACAGAAATGAGATGGTAAAATCATTGTCAATTACAGCTGTGCTTGGATGGCCTTCTAGAAGACACGCTCCAGTTCTAGCACAGCTTGTTCAGAAAGATGTAGGTGCATGGATGTCTGTGACATCCTGAATGCAGGACAGACGTGCAGTCAGACAGTCGTGTTTAGCGGGTGCGGGAGACCTCCTCCCCCTTCTCACCTGGAGTTTGAAGTCAGGCAGATCTCCATGTGCGCCAGGGCATCGTGCAATGTGCGGCTTACTGTGAAACATTGCCTCTTTTTGCACGGTTGTTGTGCAAGGTTCAGGCCTCTATCTATTCCGACATTTAAAACAAGTGACCAGATGCTGTAGGCTTACAAAAGCACTACACATAGCCAGCTGTGCCATATAAATCTTAGACTTCTTTTTTTCATCATCAAGCTGTGGTTTGTTTGTGGTGTCTCATTTTTCCATCAGCTAGACATTCCTGTCCGTGCTTCCCATTTATTTGTTGGGATCACATAAAAACGTAGCTTTATTTATGCGTATGCTCTAATCCAGAACATAAACTGCTGCAGCCGACTCATCATGTATTGTCTGAGGGAATGCACATCGTAAAGTGCATACGTCACAGTGAGAGGTTTCTTATAACTCTGTGCAGTCCTTTTAACTGGATCTCTGCTTTGGCCATCTGTTCTTTAATATTATAATGAATACTTCACACTTATCGCTGCTTTGTTTGAGGATCTCTCAATTCTTTTCAAAGGTGATTAAGTATTATTATTATCTCAGTGTTTCAGACAGTGTAACTGAGGCACAGACAAGTTGGGTGACTTGCCAAGATGATGTGTTCGGCAAGTGTTAGAATTAGACTTGCACCTTCACCTTTCTGTTTCCTATTCCTCGTGGCTTCATACAGTTGCAAGTATGCTTTTGGTCAGCCTGCGGTAACATGTCATATCATTCAACCTGTTCTTTGACCCAAATGCTACCATTTGGGTCGAACAAATATTCTCTAGTTTGGCTACCAGCATATCATGGTGCCTGGATACACTACAAAAACCTCGGCAGATTTCAGCACCTGCGAATATTCTTCAAAAAAATCTTTCTGTTAAAATTCTCCAAGTAGTTCAAGTCCGGTGCTGACATTTCCAAGGGCTCAGGTTTAGCACTAAGCACAAGTAGGTGATGTTTGGGAATATATTTGAGTAATTAATTGCCTAGAGGCTTTGACTAAAGTACCTGTAGAATTGGGCTAATAAAGAAAGAAAAGATTTGTGATTTGTAAATTGCATTCTCAAATCAAATGCACCAATTTGACCCTTCCGATGTTTTTGTTGGTGTTTCCAGAGGCACCAATGTGGCAACTTAGCTGGATGGTGTTTAGATGCAACAAAGTACGCAGGCAAAGACGTCTATACAAAAGCAACCATGTGCATTACAATCATGAGCACTGAACTGGAAGAAAATGGAATTCAATCAACGAACATATAGATTAGGCAAACTGCAAAACATTCCTGTATAATGTTAGGAATGGGCTTTCAGCACAGCAGCTCTGCCTTCAAAGGCCTGTTTCTAAGATACCTGATAAAATCAAGCAAGCTTCAGTGATCATCCCCTCTACAGATATAATAACTAAAAATGGACAATAACCCTAATGCTGCCAGGATTGGCCTGCTTTCCCCCTTAGCTTCAAAGGCAGAGGGCTTTAAAATAAAGACCAGATACATTGCATATGCATCTTGAGGAAACAAAAGATTTAAATTGTGTTTCTATTTCAACACCACTCATTACCAGAGTGTCTAATGTGCTTCCGAGCATGATTAGCTCTAGTGGACCTGTGTCAGTCACCTGCTCTTCTTCCCCTGGGTTGCACAGGACTTTGTGTGACCCTTGAGTATGTTTGTCTAAGTCCTGTCGCCTTTGGATGAGGGACTAACCTCCAGGTACCTTCCACTTTGGGTGGGCCAGGTGAGCCAGCGAGGTTCGGAAAGGGCAGGGCATGACCCAGGTACCCAACAATGTAGTTGGGATGGTGAATGTGGGCTTTAGAGCACATCCAGGGGCCCACTGATAAAACTGCAGTGATTCGGAGATTGGGATCAATGGCCTGAGGCTGCTGCCCAGCCACAAACTCTGTGAATTAAGAGTACTAGGTGTTGGAAGTGAATATATCACAAACAGTCATAGCTGAAATTTGTCCACATATTTCTGTCATAGGCAATTTAGTAGAATAAATAAGTAAAGAGCAGCACAGAGTGCTATTTCTAGAGAATTTACCAATTGGAGAAGGACCCAAAACTGCAGAGAAGTTTGTTTGCAATAAGATGACCACCTCAACGCTGCTGGTGAGCACTGCACTGCCATTGTGCCGCCGTTCAATTAACGAAGGCACTATACTAGAGATTAACTGTTTTCATCTGTGCATCCATCCAGCAAAGGGATGGGCTTGGTAGTGTTCAGCTGATGGGTGGCCCAAGATAAATGTACTCCCTGTGTTTCTTTAGCAGTCCCTCTTCATGAGTCAGTGCCCTGGCATCTGCTCCCAAACTGTTCCCATCCTGTTCAGAAAACTGACCTGCATATAGATTGGTCTTAATGATCAAATGTTTAAAAATTCATTGCACAAGAACAGCTGAAAGCAGTTGATTGGTTTGAACTTTATTGTATGCACCTTGATTCCCAGATCTGCAGTAAAGGGGAAGGTCAGCTGGTAAACATTTGAGCATTTAAAAATAAAAAGGGATGGATTTCCCGCTACCCGGGCCTTTTATGTTCAACCTCAGTACAAACCTGGATGTACTGAGGTATTTCTCATGTGTATGATTTAAATCCACCTGGACACTGTGGGCCACATCTTCCCTCAGCTGGTGTAAATCAGCATAGTCCCTTTGAAGTTAATGAAGAAAAGCTAACCTTGCACCAGCTAAGGATCTGGCCCAGTGTTACTGTAACTTATTATTTCAAGAATCCACAGATATTCCTGAGAAACAGCAGAGCATTTAAAAAGACAAAGTTCCTGACCTGATTATTCTACAAGCACAGTCTTTCAAGACATTAATTGCCCCAAATTCCCTGTGACAAGCTGAGCTGGAAATCTCAGTATGGGGTCAGACGTAAAGTTATACATAAGGGCTCAGAGGGAATAATATACCAAAAGAAATCAAAATGAGTCATTAATATTCTCCCCTCTTCTTGATGGCCCTTCTTTATTTTATTTTAAATACAAACTTCAAATATTTTTTTAATTTTTATTCTAATTATAATATTGAAAAATCAAAAGCATTTTTATTTAGTATCATAAAATGGTGGCAGAGTGCAAGAGTAGCAAACACTAGCTTCATTTTATCAAAGTACTCACCACGTTTGAGAACCTGAGTAAGATTAGGAGCAAACCTGCCATAAATCAGATTTTTAGGCAGATTGCATATAAAAAAGTTGCATGGATGCATGGTCAGGGGGCTGACCCCAGGCACCAGGAACATTAGGAGGGCAGGAACAGTGACGGAAAGAGGATTTGCCTTTTGGGAACTGATTGTTTTTCCTCGATTGACCTTGAGCATAGGTGGGAGATACCCAGCATTTACCTGACCAGAGAATGCGGCCGTGTGATAGCAAATTGCTCAGCGCTGCCACAAATCAGTAAATAAATACAATGTGTTCTGTGAAGACATCTGTAGTTTGTCAGGCTAATTGGTCCAGGAGCATTAGGTGATGCACTTTACTCTGTCTTCGATCCCACTGCTCTAGTGTGCATTTTTCTCTTAAGTCACGGGAGCAAGCTTTAACCACACACACCTCTTAGGACACCGCAGTCATGGCACCCAACCCATGGGCACGGAGGGACCTGCCCCAAGAAGGGGTAATTCCCCACAGTGGTCTTCTGCTCTGGCCATGCTACCACGAGACCAACGTCCCATGGGGAACATACACCAGGTGTAACAGCATCTCCCGGGCACTTCTTCAGCCTCAAAAGCACGTGTTGGAGAATGTATGGTATTAGATGCTGGGGGCAAAACTTCCTAACTTTTCGTCTGCGAAGTCCAGGTCAGTTCTTACCAGCTTGAACTCCAGGATTTATTATTGCTGTCTTCCAACAAATACATGAAATTCACTTTAGTTCAAATCATTCAAGCATGGCAACTCTAATAATGATGTTTTAATAGCGTCTACAGTGTTAAAGTTTGTTGAAATCTGATATCTGACACTAGCTAATATAAGCAGTATCATCCCCTTTTTAATAAAACTGTTACTTTAATGAGGAACTCAGTTGTACTTTCCTGATAAAGACTAATGATTTTAAACATGACTTTTTCCTCCTGTATTTGTGATTTTCATTTTAACCAAGATTACTCTGTTATTTCAGCATACAAGCGGTAATGTTCTCCCATCTAAGTACATTTTGTTCACCTCAGAGAATTTAGGTAACTAATTATCCAGAACTACTGAGGCGGTTACTGTTTGCTTCCTGTTCTATTGCATAGTAATATAAGTTTTCTGTAATGGAACAAAAATAATCCATATTCTTTGCTCTGTATTCCAGTGGCTCCCTTTTAAAAAGCTTGGTTATGTTGCCTGCAAATTTTTTTGTAATGAGGACTCTGGATCAGCTTAACAAGGTTAACATTGTTTTGGGGTTTGCAGATGTGGACTTTACATCGTTTTTAATGAAATCAAGCCCAAAAGAGGCTCAATAAACAAATGACAATGTTTGGAAAAGAGAGGAACTCATTTCCTTTGATAGGGTGCAGGGAATTTAACCAATCTGTGTTTATAATTACTGTCTGGTTTAGTTAGTGCGAAAGAATCTACTTGTTACCAATTTATAAATAAACAAACTAGACCTGCTTTTTCCCATTCTGCAGCAGTCTTGTTAGAGTTTATTTTCTTTTTATTTTACTACAGAGCACTTACTGTACACTTAATGCTTAAATTGTTTTAGGTTTTTTTTGTCTCCTCTAAACATATACTGCTACTTTTGAAATTCCGGACTGTTTTGCAAAATTTGCACCTTGTCTTTATATTTTCTATTAAATACTTTTACTCTATCAAAACTATCATTGTTAGTTAAAAATAGTTAGGGGGAAGGGGGGGTGGGAGGGGAGAAATCTGTTGTCCACATTTTGATCCTTGGTAATTTACCAAAGATATCATTTTTCTTGGCAGTGTTCTGTATAGGCTAAGTTGCTACTGCTTAGTTAATTGTAAACCAAAATCAAATTAACAGTCTTAGCAGGTTTTGGCTGCTACAAATGTGGAATTTTAAGCAAATTAAAAATCCAACATTTGGACCACCTGAAATGATGCAATTTACTATTGTGGAAATTAGAGACTAAATTTTCAGTTACTTAGTGTTGCAGACACCTTTAATAGCTCTAATTTCTTTATAGTTCTTTGAATTTGTAGTCATGATTTATGATTCCTTTTTCTTCTTAATTCTTTCCATGAAATATGCAGATTTCATTTCAAAATATCTTTCTGTTTATTTGGAAATGAAGGTTCATTTCAACTTTGCACCAGCCATAATTAGCCGTAAGATACTTATTTTTTTCATTTATATACAAGGAAGTAATTTAAATTGCAATCTCTTGCTATCTAACAGTAGTCGCAGAGGTACAGCATTGTTTAGCAAGTGGCTGGTTTTGTTCCTTTGCATAACTTTGGCATTTTATGATTTTGTGAATTCTTTGTAGTTACCACCAGGTTTTTTTAACTGGGATGTGAGTTTACCTTTGTTTTGGAAATTGCATAAATCTATCAGGAAATTCTGAAAAATCAATAAACTAATTTTATCGTTAGAGATGTGTAAAGCAGTAAGCACTTTCCAGATGTGGCTGGGGATAGAAGCAAAGAAAACTGCTCTGTTCTAGGAGAGGAAAAACTGTTGACATTTCTTTGAAGTATAATCTCTTTTGTTTATTTGGGTTTTAATAGCTTCCAGCAGTTAGCTGCATATTTTTAAACTGATGTTTCTTGCATACTTATTTTCTAAGGTTTGTGAGTGGCATTCATTGACTGCCATATGTTTAAAGGCTAACCTGTATGTTGATGAATGAATGAGATTGATGAGGAGAAGAGAGTTTTAACTAGAGATGGGCTCAAACTAAAAAGCTCGATCCACACGTTACCTGAACTCTGAAGGTATTTGAAATTCAAACAACCAAAGCTGGATTTCACAAAGGTTTATTTTATTTCTGACTTCACTGCTGCTTACTCAGAACTCTGGGTGCTATGCAAGAATTAAAACATCTAGGTAGGAAGTCTAGCACTTTCAGTCCAATCTTATAAATTGCCATTTTTCTCCAATTAGAAATTCTCCCCATCAAAAAATTGCGTAGAAAGTAGCTAATCATACAGTGCCATGAGGCCCCGCTTAAGCCATTGTGCTTTCCTAAAAGGCCTTTTATCAAACAAACGTCCTTAGCCTTCCCTCCATCCCGGACTAGGGAGCATTTCTGATTGGGAGCCGGATGCCGCTCATTGATTCATGCTTGACATTAACTAGGATCTTAGAATACTAGTCTCACTTCCCTGGCCCAGAATTGCCAGAATATTACAGAAGAATTACTTTGTTGATAGATCACTGGAGAGTAGGGTTTGTGAATAAAACATTTCTCTGACGTCTTGCGCTTTGACGGAGTATGGGGTTTTTTGGCTAGATACACAAAAGATTTTAGATACTTATTTCCATAGGTTTCAGTGTCAAATAGGTGCCTATATATCTTCTGGAAGGCTGGACCTTACAGTCCAGCACCCGCCTGAGTCAATGGGAAGCTTCCCACGCTGGATGAGGCCCATTGTCTCTCTCCACCTCCTTTAGCCCATCTGTAAAATGGGAGTAGAAATACTTATCTAAATCCATAATGAGATTTCAAACTATTGGACTGGAAAGTGTTACAGAAGTGTGAAGCCCTAATGAAGAGGAGAGCAATTATCTCAAACGCATGAATTTGCAGTGTAAGAGTTTTTAAAGAAGTCATTATGATTTCGTAGTATAAATGTACCTATTCAAAAGAATGGCTTTACAAATCATTTATTACTGTAATAACAGCTATTTTGAGCTGTGATATCAGGGTGCAATCCAAAGCCCATTAAAATCAGTGGAAAGATTCCTACCGATGCTAGTGCATTTTATGTCTGTCTTTAAGCACATGCTTAATATTAAAGTCAAAGACACTTAAGTGTCTACCAGAAGTTAAGTATTGAAACAGGCCCCAGTCCTTTGTCTCATCTTAGGCAGAAATGCTCCCAAATGCGGCTTCATAAGGCAACGTAAATCAAGCACCCTGCAAATTCTTCTGTCTTCTTCACTTCACTTTCTGAGCATGTCGTTCTGGTGCACGAGGTAAATACTCGCACCACTGGGAGTACTAATGTGGAGTTGGCATTGCACCTTGTAACTTACTGGCCCAGCAAATATGTGCAGCATATTAAATATTAAATGAGTTATTAAAAATATTCATGTGACGAGCAAATTTAACACACAAATCATTATAGCTGGTTTAAGTGGCTGAAAAGGGGTTGACATTGAAAAATGAAAACTATTTTGGAAAGTAAGTGGAAACTTGCACAAAACCCAAAACACAACTATATACGAGCTCTTGACATTTCCTAATGATTTATGTAATGTACTGCATGAGAATACAGTTTAATTTGATTTCAGATGCAACGCTGGCTGTTGCCAAACTCGAGCAAACAGTAAGCATTTCGGGTTGAGAGCGGCCTAAATTTTTTTTTTGCTGCAAAAATAAATAAGATCGACAACCAACTTCTCACTCAGTTCAATCAATAATTTTTATTACTTACAAGGATGCGATTGGTTGTGAAATGTTTTCTGTGGGAAAAGTCTCTTTATATAAATCCAATGCAGCATTTCTGTTTCGAGAAAGTATCTAATTGTCCTAAGTGCTTTAAAAGTACAAACACTAATTATGTATGGTTTTATACATTTTAATGGTCTGTGAGTTCTACAAATTAACAGTCAGGGAGCTTAGCAAATGAACTTCAATTTGGTTTCTGGTTTGGAATCCATCACTAAACAATGCTCCTTACACATTAGTAATAAAATTATTCTAAATGATGCTACTTGAACAGTTGCTCTAGCTACATATTAAGATTTGCTCTGTTTTTCATGTGTTTTCCATCAAGGAAGTCTGTGGTTACCTTCCTGATTCTGCTGGACTGGAAAAACATAGCTAATATGGTGTGATCTGGAGAAAGCTTTGATGCAGGGGCTTTACAAATAAACCTCCAGATGCCATATGGTTTACATTCATCTCTCAATTTATTTCCTATAAATGTCTATTGAATATTCCATTGAACCAACACATGTGAAACTAGAGCTGGAAAAGAGAGCGAGGTATAGAATGCTTTGTGGCAGCATGTGATTATCATATTTCTTTTCCAATATTGCTACCAGCCTTAAACGCACGGTAAATTAGTCAAATGCCAAAGTTCTCAGAGTTAGGGTGGAAAATAAAGAAACAATATTCTAAACCTTACAAAAACAAACACTCCTCTCTCACATGTTGTAACGTATCTCTCACACTAGAACTAGTTCTTCTCTGCTGTAAAACTAACTTGTGTGTTTGGTTTCTGTCATTAGAAAATTAAAGTCCAGGGGAACTCAGTTATGGGAAAGAAAATGCTGTTAAAACTTTGCAAAGGAAAAACAAATGAAGGAATGAGAAGCTTAGATGTATATTTGGGCTTGATTAACTAATACCTTGTATCAGAGCTCCCTGCCCTTCTTAGTTTCTCTTCTTTCTGAAGTGAGGCAGTGTAACTTAAACACCTCTGACTAGCACATCTCAGTCAATGGGCCTTTCTTAGGGCTGTATTTATTCAAACTCCACTTCTCCCAATGTTCCTCGTGGTAGAGGTGGCGTCTCCAAAAGAAACTCTCCATCTATTATTTGGAGCTTCTCTTATCTCTGGGAGCTTCCGTGCCACGTGTCCCCCGGCCACTGCTCAGAGTGCCCTGGCTCCAGGTGCTTGGCTATTGGGAATTACATCTGAAGATTAAAAGAGAAAGACCCCATCTGGGTACAGATGAGGAAAAAAGCTTCTGTTGAGATGAGCTAATTTGTTTTACAGAGCTAAACTTTTCCGTAACCCTGCTTTAACGAACTTACCAGCTCGGACTTTTAGTTTGTGTTGATCAAAGGAACGCATTTCTGTGCTGCATATAGAGGAGCTTCCCTCTCCATCCAAGACAAGTTGGTTTGCATTTATCCGTACATCTGTCCGAGACTGAATGTAAATTTCTCACCTACACAGACCGTCTACATAAGGCCTAAAACCCACTTAAGACCTGCTTATGCCTTACCAAGCTTATTAGCTCAAATACCATAGAGAGGAAATATTTTGCCCTCAACTCATTGAAACGATGAATTTATCTGGAGGACTCAATACTGCATATAGTCTGCGCTGGTCCTCTGTAAGTAAGCTTATTTTACCCAAGGAGCCTTGTATAAGCCAATCTTCAGATCACTGACCCAACATACTAGAAAATTACTATTATTCATCTGTCTTTATGAGACCAGACTGAAAAGCTCCAGGTCAGCAGCAGAAAGTCCTATTCATTGTAGCTGAAAAACAGGCTTCATTATAATGCGAGTTCCATAAATAGCAAAAACAGTTAGGAAAGCAAACCAAATCCACAGATGAAAAATAAGGTAACTAAATTTTTTACTCCATGCATCATCCTCTTACGTTCCACTGAGACTAGGGCTGGGAAATCCTATATTTAACATACTAAACTTTGATGTCTTCTACAGGGATATTACTCAGATATGTTTGGTTGAAGAGATGAATGGAAAAAAATCTCTTTGTTTATCCTCAGCCATAAAAGATGTTAGAGACACTTTGCATGTATTTTCCATGGTTTGTTTTTTTTTATTATTATTACTATTGCAAAACAGAAACTGCCAGATGCTGCTGGGCAGAAATCTTAAGATTTTCCTTTGAGAAATAAGATATTAGATTATTAAAATTAAAAAGGCCAGAAAAATAGACTCCTACATAGTCACAATGGCCATGCACAGGTTCTGACAAGACTATTGTATTGCTAAGAAATTTGTCAAAACAACTTGCATTTAAGAGAAAAACAAACTGCTGGCAAGCAAATCATATTATATACCAGTGTGGAAATGTCAGTCCCTTCGTATCCAACTCCAAGTGCAATAAAAAAGGACTTTTTACGGTTCCCATGTACAGTAAATGTAATAATTTTCATTTTTGTGAAGTGTTATCATTTCTACTAGATTTCCTCTCAGTGACTCACCACGGTTTCTTTTCTTGGCAGTTTGTTACTACACCGTCCTCTTGGATGCAAAAAAAAGAAAAAAAAAAAGAAAAAAAAAAGAAAAAAAAAGAAAGCTTTCAGTATAGGATAGGAAGGACAGGATCGAGATTTTTCAACGTAGTAAGTAAGAAATGATAATTTTAACAAATCCTTGTATGTCCCATCAGTTTTGAAAGGAAAGAAGCAGGGCTGTGAGGGGGTGAGCCCTCTTCATCCCGCCTGCCAGCTCCCTTATTCCCACCCCTCAAGATGTCATCCTGGACAGCCTTTCCTTTTAATTTGTCCCTTAGTCGTTAAAGCACTGAATATCTCCCAAATATACAGGCAACATGACGTGCTCTATTTTAAAAATACTCTCTTCACCAAGCACCAAAGGAATCCTGGAATAAGCACGCCAAAAAATGAGGATCCAGACCCAAGTCTTTTCTTCCTTTGGCTTCCCATCTCCCTGCTGCATGATCCCACGTGGCCCCTTGACTGTCATTCTTCATTTCAACCCCAAAAGCTGTTTTGCTTGCCTGTTCCCTACCTCTCCAGCTTCAGATGTCTGGGTAGCAAAGCCATTTAAAAAATACCACTTCTGTTTGTTCTCATCACTATTTTCTTCCCAAAGCAAAATCCCACTGTGGTTCCCACGCGCTGAGCGGTTGGGAATGAGAAACCATCCTGAAGGGCTGGGTGGAGGTGCAACCCTTGTGCTGGTGTCCCAAAGTGGATGTATCTCCTACATCCAGCCAAGGAGGGTGACGAGTCAATGGTGCCATGGCTTTGCTTGCCTATCTTCACCCAAACGGAGATGACTTGCATTGACAAGGCGGGGTGTGCCCAGTTCTGGTGTGTCTCATCAAATCCACTTCAGGCCTGATGGTATAACCAAGCTAACTGGGTTATGGCATTATAAATGAAGCTTACATTTTGCACAAAAAGCCTGTGTTTGTGCCCAAAGCAGTGCCGTTCATTTTTTTTGCACTCATGCAGTATTGGGCAGGATACGACTGGGAGACAGCGCTGAAGTAACGTGATAGAAAGGCTGTGGATGTGGAACAACAATCGCATAGATAATGTTGCTAAAAACAAGGCTTTCTTATCAAACTAAGCTTAAACAAGTTTGACTTGTGCAGAGCCCCGGGGTCACACTGGCCTTCAGCGTGGGTGATCTTTACCTCTCCCACCATCAACACTGCTGCTCTTTTTGGCCAGGAGTCTCTCTCCATCATTGTGAAATTTCCAGGGCAGAAGGTCTCTGGCATTTCCCGAGCTGCCATTTGGTTTCAACAACACTGCAGCTGTTGCGTAAGTTTGTACCTCTTATTTTGTACCTCCTAGGGTTCAGTCATGTGTCTGCTGCTTAGAAATAATTACATGGGTTATAAATGCTTTCTTACATTCTTCCATGATGGTTAGCCAATTATTTGTATTCAGCTGGTATATTAAAGCCATTCCAGGTGTTTTTTCGGACATGTTCGAGGTTTTCAAACACATTCTTCTATGATCACGCAGGAACAATGGCTCTGCTGCCGTCTTTGTCCTAGGTGGAGCTTGCCAAAGATCTCTTCCCAGGTTGATCTTATTCAGCAGAAGCAGCGTGGAACAAACTCTCCAGCCTGCTAGGAACTGTGCTCTCGCCCGGATAGTTTCCTTAGTTAGAGAAATGGAAAAACATCCCAGGGTCATTCCCCGCACTACCCATTAGACACATGACTAGGGGAATCGCCTATTTGGTAGCTTCAGCACTTAGGAATGGGAGGGGTGAGCACAGAGATGTCTCCTGCCTCTCAGAGCCATGGAGGAAGGTGGCACTGTGCCCAAGGTAGAGAAGTGGGGAGAGAAAGGAGCCGTCTATCTCTTGACACTAGGCAGATGGGGAGGAAGAGGTGGAATTTTTTTTGCTAAGCTTGCAAAACAGTGAATTCAGCCAGGATTTACACTCTTACCTGCCTCTTTCATCACTTAGTCCAACACTTTATTCTCTAAGATCCCAATTAGTTGTTGCTTAACAGTACCAGCACTGAAATTCAGAGGAGACTACGTTAAGCCTCTCAAGGTTTGGCATACCCAGAAGTTGTCAGTTTTCACAGTGTTTGGCAGTCCAGCGCGTGTCTTGTGCCAAGCCTTGCTGGTTTCCACAAGTCACATTTCTTCTGCTCATCTGGCCCGTGGAACAAGTATGAATTGTCAGACCATGGCAGATGGAGACAGGTAAAAGGAAGGGAGATAATGATCATAGCCATGTCCATCAAAACACTTTGACTGTTTTCAGCTTTTTTGCATAGCTGAAGCTTTATCTCCTTACTCCCAGGAGACTACCTGCTGGCATTGTAGAAGGCTTCTGGGATTACAGAGGGCGTTTTTACTCTTGTGAAGCTCTTGCTGGAGTTAATTGAATATGCTGTGTTGTGAAGATCATCTGCTCCCTTGAAAACATAACCTAAACCAATGAGATACTTAGCAGAACATGGACTGCAGTAGAAGTCTGCCTCATACAAGTGGGACACATGACCATCATAGCTTGATTTCGTGCTTACTCTGCTGTTCAAACCTTCCTTGCCTTCACTGACCCCAAGCTTTAACAAATAATTTGTTAGTCCGTTAAAAGTTGGTCACTGCAGGAGAAGAGAGGAAGCCTGTACTCTTTAAAGCAATATTTGTGCTGAAAGGTGGGACGTGCTCTTAGAGAGCTGTGGATCCACCTATATAGGGTGATTCATGTCTAGGACGTGGTTCTAGCCACTAACTACCAGGAAAAATACCAGAACTTTAACCATATCTCGTATCCATTTGGGGGGAGGAAGGGAAGGGGTGGAAGGAATTAATGTTTGTCCTCTTCTCCCATCTTGAAAGGAAGGGCTTGAATGTTTCACTTCAGGGCTGTGGTTCCTGAGTAGAGCTCACTTTGCAGTCCAGATTAAGTTGCCTGTCTTCCTGAAAGTGGTGGGATCTAGGCAACAATTCTTATTAACTGGCTAATTGCTGGCATCTCTTGAGCTCCATCTTGATGGATACACAATGACCAGAGACCTAACTTCAGTGTTGTAGGTTCTGCCATATGGCAGAGCACCTATGGCTGTGCAACAGTAGGCACCTACAATTCCCGTTGTAGGGAGGTTTGGGTCTCTGTGCCAAAAGAGATTCTGCTAAGAAAGCTGACAGCACACAGCTCTTCAGAGGTACAACATAGCCTTCTTTTCCTCTTGCAGCCTAGCATTTCCAACGGCCAGCACAGAGAAGAGGCAGAGCCAAGGTTTCACTTGGTGTTCACATCAGGCCAAACTGAATCACTGCAGTGGACTTACCAGAACGCCATCACTCACAGCGGATTTGTAGAAGTGCTAGATTTTCTTTACTTCCATTTTCTTTTCAGCACTAATTGATGGGAAAGACAAGGGAAGGGATAATACTTGGTCAGCAGAAACAGGAATACATGGCCAGACAGATCTGATGAGGAGGGCACAATATATTTATATGGACCTTTTTCAAAGTGGAACCACACTTTAAATATTGATTTCCACTGGCATGCAAAATGCTGATATCCACAGTCAATTATGTCACTGCTTTATTATTTTATTTTTTAAATAGATTTTCTACATGACAGGGTAGATCCCTAGTTCTCAGCCAAAAGAACCATCTCAGTAACATGCAAAGGAACTGTGGGTTTGACTGAAATCCAGCTGGAGCATAAACTTCAAATCCAATTAATTGTAAGCAATATCTTTAAGGCATTTGAAGAACTGTGTCTTGCTTAAAATTTCCTAGTCTGTAATACATATACATTATATACAATAGTGCATATTTATATATACACACTGGTAACATATATATGCGTATATATACACACCAGGTACAATACTATATACAAAATTTTTTAACTTGAATGAAAACTATTATGAGCTTTAGGAGTGTGTACCAGGCTGTGCCCACTCACATGATAAACTCATGATATGGCAGTTGTATACTTCAAGTATTCTGTATACTTCAAGTATTCATCTAATATTTTATAATAACTAACATAAAACATGCTGTTATAGGGTTGGATTCAAGTCATGTCGAACGGCGATAATTCAAGTCTACCCACGCCCATCCACTTCGACCCATGAGCTGCTGGTAGTAGTTGCCTCATGAAGTTTTGAATTCCACAGTATCAAAGACAAGACCTGCAGTCACAAAAAATTACCTCTTGTTTCTTTTACTAAACTAATCCCAAACCCCTGTTTTCCCAGGAGGCAGTCATTGCACTTGGTTAAAACACCAGAAAACTAATGCCCACCCCCCAGAAACACGAGGAGAATGCTAGAACACAGACAAACCAAATTGCTATTATTCATTATCTACATTATCATTTAATGTGTAGACATCAAGTGCTCTAGAAATTTGACAGTTAGATTTATGACTAGACTGAGAGAGAAAGGTTCGTCTTTATAACAGGCGGCAAATGGGTAATTTATAGGCATGCTAACAATTACTACTTGGAGATGCCGGTATGGCGAAGTGTGCATGCCAGGCTCCAGACCTGACCAGGTAGGTGTGCCAGAAGCATCGTTTATGGTTAAACTAAACGATTTTTTGTTAATATATTTTGGGCCAGCCAGCCCAGTTGCGTGTGCCTATTGCTTTCAAATGGTCCTAATAGAACATCTTCCATACATCCCTTCTTGTTATGGTGCCAGTTCTGTGGGACATGAGTTACTGCTTGCTGGCTTTTTCCCTGGGTATAATCCAGTGTGTCTTAAACTCTACTGCTGTTTAGTTAATAGTGGACCATTTCTGGCACTGACAGTGTGTAGGATCCTTTATGCTGTGTTGCAGCTCAGCACCACAGAAGTCAGCAATGAGGCTGAAACGCAAGTTTGCCATCCTTCCAAACCTGCTGTTCCCCTGGCTAGCACAGGTCCCTGGAGCCAAGCAAGAGGCAGCAGCCCTGGCTCCGCTCCCGTGACCCACCCAGGATCCTGGGTGAGCTGAAGAGCTTTTCCCCATCTCCCTGCGCTGCTATATAAACTTGCTGGAGCAATGCAGTCTCTGACTGCCAATGTCTGATTTGTGTGTGGCTGCTGATACGGGCAGACATGTCCTCGGTGCACATGAAGATTACTCTAGCAACTCTTGCCTCTGATACAGTCAGGCACAGGGACCTCATTGCCACATGGCTGGGTGAGGAGCTGAAGGCTCGCAGCCGCCCAAAACGCTTCTAACCCCTCAGATTTAGGGTACCGTTGTGGTCACCATTGAGACTAGCAATGGTGGTATTGTCTTGCTGCGCTTTTAGTTTCCTATTCATGAGTCTGGATTTCCAGTGCAATTTAGTTGCCTTTGTACTCAGATAAGCAATTTGTTTTATCTTTGCAGGAATGGTTGTCTTGGACTTCCCTCCTAGTCATCCCAAGGGTGATGACATATTCATATGACATCTGAAACAATGTATGCAAGATTACCTGACCACAATTTATCAGGGAAATGGATGAAAAATGCTTTCATTTAACTGATTAACATTTAATTAACATTGTTAATTAACATTGATTTTAACTTTTTCAGCTGAAGTGTAACACTTAACATTGACCTTAACTTTTAAAATCAAAGCTAGGTGCTAAGAAAGCCTGGAGAAAACCATGATTGATATTATGCATTATAATCTAGCTGTATGTGATCTGTGTTGAAGTTATGGAGTAATGTGCATTGTACCATATAAAAGTCTAATGATAGTTAATGTTAGTTAATTAAGATGAACACTGAATGGTATTACCCTGTCTCATATGGGTATTAACATCGTATTAGAGTCTAACAAAATATTATTTTAGTTAAAACCACATATACTGACTCAGTCTAGATTCTCTCTGAGAGAAATGAATTCTGAATCCGATTAAACTGGCTATTTCAAAACCGTTTGATGCTCCTGGATCTCAACACAACAAGCAGGAAAACAGGCCATAGTCTAATAGGATAAATGAGCCTTCTTTATTAAGTAAAAATAAAGAGATAACTTTATACTTATGTTAGGAATTCCAGGATCATGGAGCAGAGAACTCCAGTCTGCTATTGCAGAAAAATGCATTACATTATTCTGTTCATAAGCTTAGCAAGCTCCATTTTCAACTGATAAGATTTTTCTTCTGCCTTTTCACATCCTTCCATCCTGAACTACTCCTAAGGAACCGCTAATCCAGAACAACATTGCTACTGTGGTATACAAAAGACACAATCAGTATGGCAACTGGATCCCAGGCAAGCACGTACAGCCCTGTGCGTTTTCACTGATCGCAGAGTAATGTCAGTGTGCTCCTGCCTTGCGTCCCTAGTACAATAGGGACAAACTGAGCATTCAGTTTTTTGTAATCTTGGGTGTATTTAGCTACAAGAAGTTACAGCCCCTTGAAGCGGGCTTAAACCACTGGTTGGTACATTATATACTGTTGAGGCACATCAAAAAGTATCTCTGATCTCTGTCCGCTCCTGCATTGGAGACATCACCATACACACAAACATGCAAGGGGGACAGCCATAGAGAGGATTTCTCTCCTTTCCTTGCATTTCTGAATGTAGTGCAGGGCATCAGTTAGATGTTCATAATCTCAGGCAAAAAACAGTATCTAAAGAGAGGTAGAAATATGCAGAAATGCAAGTGTATGTATATCCTTTAAGCACATGAATATACATGTGATATTAAATGTGAGAAGGATTTAAAGAGACCATATTGTACCTTTAATTAGCAGGTGGTACTTCTTAGCATTGTAAAAGAGATGAGCCCTGTTAAGTGATCTGGAGACGAGGATAACGACTTTAACGCTCAGGTTATGAAGGGCATTTCTATAAAGAGAGGAGTAGTATAAAACAGCCAAACTCTTCATACAGTTGTATTTACTCTGCATAGTCTTATCAGCAGAGCCAGGTGGTCACAGGTTGGTTGGTGCAGCCATGGAAGTAAAGCAAGGACCAAATTTCCCAAAGCAAACTCATATTGTATGAGCCCGTGGAAAGGAAGGTTGAAGAGGAGATAGCAGTGGGAGTGAGAGCAAGATTCACACTGGCTGGGGCACATGAGGAAGGCGAAGAGCAGCCTTCATCAGATCAGATTGTATTTGCAAAGGAAGCTGAGGTCTGTGGATGACAGGCAAAGCTTATTTCTTGCCCTTTTCCTTCTGAGCCAAAGGCTCTATGTCTGAGCATCTTTCTTCAGTACCCTTCACTTCTGTGGCCATTTTTTGAATGTCATTGACTCCAGACAGTTTAGAAGTATGTTGCAAATTTTGCTGAAACATCTTTGGCCAAGAAATGAAATTGCCATTACAGTTCCAAGCATAGTCTTAACTCCAGAATGAGTGAGTGCTTTCTGCTGCCTGGTAGGTGGCAGAGAAAACTTGTTTCTGTTTTCACAAAATTGAGAAAACCAGGGGTTTGTATCTTGGCAGGAAGGCGTCACCTCCAGCATCACAAAATCTTTCTGCCACATGATGCTATCTACACTGTGTCTCTTACCATTACCATGTGCTGAAGGCCACAAGGAGCCTTTTACCTATGGATGTAGTGGAGAATTTCAGGAAGGGAAGTTGCATCAATTTTGAGTGTGCTTGTGTCAAAAGAAACTTTACAATGAGAAAAGGCAACTGAGTCTCGAATGTACAAGCCTTACAACAATGTCCATGTTGAGTTTCTGTCAGCTCTTATCTTACCTCCTCGGACTCTCCCTTGGTGTGATTTTTGAATGGCACTGTAAAGTACAGGACCCAGGTGCCGTGCTAGAGAAGATAATATTCTGAGGGTAGCACCTGACCCCTCTGTGAGCTCCAAAAGCAATTGTGTTGGTAACTTTGCATTTGCCTGTGGGGCTCTCTCATAATTAGGCTATTCATGAGCTATGGGGGTTGCTTTGTACTTGTGAATGCCTTTTTTTCCATTTGACTTGTCTTTGATTCCTAGGAATTTATGCACTTTTATTCGCTTCAGAATCCAGTAACGTAAAAATCTCTTTTTAAGATCTGCAATATATGCATTCACCCCACGGGATGCCTCCCTGGGCCCATATTTGTTTTTTGTGTGTAAATATGCACAGTGGCCTCACTGCTGCTCACACATGAGAAAGGATCACACTGAGGTGACTGATTATGAATCGAAATTAAAACCACCAATTGGCATTAAAGGTCACATCTTTATTAGAATTATTCATCCGAATAAAATTAGCTGCACACCAATCTGTGGGGAGGAGGAATGGAGGCCCTCTGTGAGTCTGACCTGATCCTGACCCGACTTACACCAACAGTGTGTTGTTTTCTTGAATAGAACTTCTTCCAACTTATGGCAGAAATAGAACTCATCTTCCACAGCCTCGCTTCTCCCCCTCCTCCCAAGGGCAGCACAAAGGAAGGAAAGAAGACACTAAGACTCTTGGTCTCAAGGTAATGAGGTCTGTTTTCTTATTCTTTAGTTTTTTCCCCTCTTCTGTTTTATAGTGGCTTCATTCCTTACCCTGTTGGATGAAGTTCCATCAATACGCTTGCTGTGGATGGACTGCATTTCTGTGACAGTCACTCTATACAGTAACATGGTGATGCACTGAAGAGAGAGAGAGCAGAAAGATAAAAACGAATCAGTGGAATTAGACTGATGAGTTCAAGAGGTTGTCTGTGCCCACTGGTTAACATTAAGGCTTAATCCCCAGGGACTGCATGTAAACCATGGCAAATGAAATCTAAGATGGAAACCTGCATAAGAATTTGAAAAGCAAGCGAGCATCAACTTTAAGAAGTGAGGGGAAAGATGAAGTAGAAAGAAAATGGGTAGAGCATTCACTGGGGATGTGAAATAGAAAGCACTGGTGAGCCTGTTATTCCGCACTGGATGCAAGATAAGCACTCTTTCACCTGCCTCCAAAGTGTCCAACACTGGTTGCTCGCAGAGACAGTCTATGAGATTGCACAGACCCTTGCACAGATTATTTATGTTGCAGGAACAGGTTTGTTGAAGTTTACATGGTCCAGACTTGGAAGAGAGTAAGGTTCGTACGTAATATCCCTTATTAGACCAACAGATGTGGTTATATAGGTTCTTCTTCAGAGCTGAAACGGAAGCAGCAAACCTGCATGTGCCCAAAAGCAGGTCCATTTTTTTCAAATATATCAGTTGATCTAATAAAAGACATTACTTACCCCAGCAAGCCTTTCCCTGAGAACATTTATGGTAGCTGTTATATTCCTGTAACTGGGGACTTCAAACCACTTTAAAAACATTACACTAGATAGTATCATGCCATCTTTATTTGGAAGTTAATTATTATTTTTTATCATCTTTAAAATGTGAGGAAACAGAATTGAGTAGCCTCATCCAAGATAAAATAGGAAGTCTGGAGAAGAAATCAGTCCTGGTCCTTCTCCTTAGCCACAAGCCTGTCATACGGAAGGGGTAAGTCAAATATGTCTCCAGAAGTCAGTTTTCCTTTATGGCACAGGAGTTAAACAGCAGAATGTGTTTAGGTCTTTTTCAGGACCATATGATGAATTTGAAAGTTTGTCCTCAGCAGGGTGAAGTTAAAGTAGCACAAAACTGGCTGTACAGAATAGAGTGAAAGCTTTAGGTGTTCCTGCTGTATGATTGCTCTTCATTCTTAGATGAGAATTATGATGTTAATTTTAGAGGTTTAAAAAAAGAAGGAAACTTTCATTATCATACTTAATGGCCACACATTATTCAGTGATCTGCAGCCTTTCTAGGTGCTCTGTCATTCCTGATGCTTGAAGACAAAAATATGCTCTCTTTCTTCCAGAGAGACACAGGTACACATGTAAACACAAAATGAGATACAGGTTCGTTGCAGTCTCTTCACAACATCTATTTATTGATGGAGGAGACAAAGCAGGGGGAAGAGATTGTGTTTTTTCGAGAATAGTTTGGAATGAGTTTTCAAGTTAGTTCACGAAAAAAGTATTTGCAAGGCTATCATTTGTTAACTGGATCTGTGCAAGCGGCTTATGAGCATGGCTTTCAAACTGTTATTCCTTATTGTCTGTCTGAATTCATCTTTCTAACCACAGGGCTCTTAAGTAATGCAATTCCCAAAGCTAAATGCACATACTGTGTGTCTGCAGATCCTCATAATGAGAGTTGCTACCATGTGCAATACCATGTAAACACCTTTCTTCCTCTAGTTTCTAGAAAAATAAAAAAGAACGAGATAAAGTTCCTATTGGTACATTTCAAATGCAAGGAATGTGTCAAAAGTCTCCCGAGAAGTCGGGTTTCCTTTACGCCACAGCAGTGAAGAAGCAAAATGTGTTTTCTTTCTTTCACTTTGTCAGAATGCAGTGCTAAAGTCTGGGGGTCAGGACCGGTGTCAAATAAACAACTTTACTGTTTTGAATTTTTTAAAGGTTGAAGCTCCAGATAAAACAACTGCCGTTTGCACACAATATGCCCTGTGATCACATGGCATGATTGATGATAAGTCAAAACAAATTTTGTTTATTCAGCTTTAAAGTGAATGTGGCGTTCAGATTTTTCTGTGGTTTTGAATGCTATTAGACAAACAAGGTGCACATATGGGATGTAGTAAAGGTAGAAGCCTGCTCCACCGACAACGTGTTTCCTTTCGGCACTGCTGAGTCATCTGCAAAGCCACCCTGGGCAGGCGGCATCTGGCACAGCGGCCCCGTCCACCGCGGGGACGTTTCGGTGCTCCCAAAGTCTTATTTGTGATTTGGACTGCCCCGCTCTCCCGGGAAGGCTGTGCACTGGGGTAGGAGGTATTTCAGCCCTGGGGCTGGGCTCGTGGGAGCCGGTGGGTGCAGGAAACAGCAGCAAAAGGACAAAACGTTGCACCTCTTATCGCGGTGCTCTGGTGAGTGCAGCGGCACCGAGCACCGGGTGTTGCAGCATCCACCGGCGTGGGGCTGCAGTGAGCAACCTCCCACTTCGACCCGCAGCACGGCCCTACGGCCGCCACTCGCATCAGGAACTGTAATCGTGATTTACTATTTACCCTGTAGCATCCCTCTTCTCCTCCCAGCATACGGACTCTGCCCAGGCATCGTCTTGGAGCTCTCCTTTAATTTTAAGTGCTCATCCAGGAGAGGTGTTTTCACACAGGGCTGTGTTTTGCCACCCTCCCTCATGCCATGCAGTCCCTTCCTTGCAGTAGGGTATCAAATGGATGGAGGCATGAAAGACAGTCAATTCAGCTCCTCATTGCCTCCTCTGGGGTGCAAGCCGGACCCCGCAGCAGTCAGTGGGACACCTACACGTGAGGAAATATAAGTGTGGACCCTGGTGAGAGGCAGAGGCATGTCATCTTTGTGCATGTTGGAATCTGTACTTGTCTTCATTTGTGTGCAAGACATGCAGGGAGGAGGCCACGCATTTTGGATGAGAGGATTCTATGGTTTTACTGCTGAGCTAAAATAGCAGGTTGAAAGTATAAAAGGGAAAAAACATTGAACTGCACAGTTATTTCTCTGTTGTCTAAGAAGGCTGTGATATTTGCTTTCTTTAAAAAAATCAAACTTTCTTACAATTATGCTTGAAAATAAAAGTAAGCTAAACGCATTTTTCAAAGAGGAAATGCAAGATTTTTTTTTTCTATAGCAATAGAGTTCAACTGAAAGCAACAATTGTTTTCAATTTTTCTTACAGGAAATATCATACCAATTCATTGGGAAAATACAAATGAGGTCATTTTTTCAAGAGACTCAAAGATTCCCTTGAGAAATCTCAGTAATTTCCTAACACCACTATCGTTTATCCTTGGCCTTCCTTAAGCATATTTTTCAAGAATTCTTAGCATAGCCCCTTCCACTGAAACTCTTTGTGTTAGAGTAAGACATTTGTTATAAATATTAGTGCATATAATTAGATTTTATTTTGAAATCTTACAGGTGAAAACTTTCATATTGGGATATCATAAATAGCGAGTTACCGAATGATTAATATTTTAAAATTAAACGTTTATTTGTAAAAAGAGTTAATGCTATTTAGAGAAAAAAAGTTGATGGCTAATTTCATCCCACTTAGTGTATTGTAATTATATGATTACCTATAGAAACTTCAGAGTATGGGTTTTGAAAGATCAAAGTTAGTGAAAAGTCAGCATGTAATTAGTTTCTTGCTTTGGAGCATTAGGTAGAATTACTGCAAAGAGGCAAAACTACCATTTTATAGAGACCCTTAGGAGATTTATAATGATGGTAGACAAATATATGCATACAATATCAGTTGGTGTGCTAAAATTTAATTTTAGTGAGGAAATGTGGTTGAAGGTGATCACAATACATGGGGATGTTCTTATTTTAATATTGGTGAATGTTATTATTAGAGAATCATATCAAAAGATATGTCACCAGGGAGAAAATATCATTTATAAATCACTAATGAGTAGCAAACAGTGTTTAGCTTGGAGGTATAAGACATCTTTTCACAATGTGCATTTATGATCAAACACAAAAGATCAAGTGGGGGGAAAAACGAACAGTAGATCTATATTTTATCTTTTCGTTCTCAGCAACATTTTTGATGGTTAAATGGGGTTATACAATGGACACGTGGAATCGCACCCTCTCTGTAAAGGCAGAAAGAGCCCTTTCTATGTATAACAAAGAGCTCACATTTTGGCCCCCAAATGTTGTCTTCTTTTAGAAAAATTCTTAATAAATAACACCCCAGTTTTAAGATAGTTTGTACTCCAATATTTCAAGGTAGGAGGAAGCGCTGAAGTCAAAACATGGGGTCGCTGGAGGGTTGAGATTTTTCAGGTGCTGGAGTTTGCCGCTCCTTGAAGCACAGCGGTTCGGCCGAACCGCCCTGCTGTCAGGAGGGTTGATGAAAGGCTGCCAAAACTGTTAATGTGTAAATATAAATCTCTTGCCATGTGCTGACTTTCTTCACAAGTCCCTTATATCCCTCTGTGTCACAAATAGAGACGAAATGTTACGTTGGGTTCACCTGTGCACACGTGGAGTCCAGAGGAATTTTACAAGAATTTCAGTGGGTTTGTGATTAGGCCGATTATGTGAGAGAGGATATTTTCAATGTAGAGCCCTTATGACAGCATACAACATATCAGGACTTCTTTTCCCACCCAGAACATCACATGAATGTGCTTTTAGCATGGAATTGAAACATATTAGAAGTACCTGGTGGCTAACCATGTAAGACCTAATGGAATAAATGAGGAGAGAGCTAGAAGCAAATATGTGTAGGCGAGGGATTGTCGTGAGAGGCAGTACAAGGATTAGAGTCAAAAAAGGAAAAGCCAATAGAGAGGTTGAGATGGGAGTCAGGAGAAATATGCATGGAAAGGAAAGAAGAATTTGAGAGCAGATATAGAGAGTAAGAGATACCATAGTGCCTTCAAAGAGCAGAGAAAAAGAAGGTGGTGGCCAGTAGTGGCAGCATTTAAAGGTGGCTTTTTATCTTTCTATAAAATGTTACTCATTACAAATCCTGAAAAAAAAAGAGGAAAAAGAACAGCATTTGCTGATTGCAAAAATCTAATACTGATGAACTAGAGGAAAGAGCTGAGCCATTATCCTAAATTACTGCAGATCCAAAGGTCCAAGGGAAGATGGACTTACGTAAGTAATTCAGATGTCCATTTTAGTGCCTGTAACTGTGAACAATTTTTTCAGTATTGCTACTATATTTGTCCAATACATATGTAAGATATGACATGAGAAGAGTCATAAAATAAACAGTACATAAGAAGTTTATTTGTGGATAAAGCAGGGATTTTTGTTGTTTTCTTTCATGTATATTAATTTGATCTAAATGCCTTGCTTTTTACTCTTTGTCTTTTATTAGTGTCTTTTTTCATGCTGGAGTAAATTATCACTTGCTGCTGTCATATAACAAAATAAGTAAGTATATATCAAGGATTCCAGAATTAAATTCCCTTTTACAGTAGATAAGAAAGTGAAATATCTCACGTTTGCCTTGTCTTGCAAAACAAGATACAAATTCTGCATCTGCCCCTTTGGTTGTGTTTTTATGGCCCTAAATTGGATCTGGAAAATATCCTTCATGTACCATTTTCACAGTCACCTACACCTATTGCTAATGTCTGTAAGACAAACCAGTACACGGAGGATACTCAGCTAGCGGCATCCAGCCTCAGCATGAAACAAAAGGATGCACGCACACCCACGCACACAGATCAGACTGAAGCGCAATGAGGTTGCTATCACAGCGAGCGAGATTCTTAAACTAAGATTAACCTTGAAGCTCAAATGAGATAAAAACAAATAGAAATTTCTCCACAGGAATAAGAGCTTATTATAAAGGAAAGTATTTCATAACTCGCATAACTTTAATTAAGAAAAAAGGCTGGCAGGATATATTCTATCTCAGCAACCATATGTTTAAATGTGTGTTCAGCGAGGTGCACAGAAGGTGTGCTCGTCTCATTATTAACTGAGTAGATCTGTGTGTACAGCTTCTTAGAAGTGCTGACAATATCGCTCACGCATTTACATGATGCTCATCCTTTTGCCCATTAAGTAGCATCATGTCTGCACCGTATTGAGTGAGCTGAGCTGTGCCGGTATAAATTGAAGCAGCTCTGTCCTGTAGCAGATCCAAGCGGTTCGAAGGGGGTTTCTGGGAGAAAAAAAAATAACGAAGAAGGGGTAAATGAGTGGGTGAAGTGGAAGTTCAGAACTCCTTTGGGCAGGGAGGCAGCTGGGTGGCCTTCTCCTTCTAGTAAATGAAGCAGACAGGAAAGTTTGTAATAATCCAGTGCTTCCAGCCAAAGTCAGGCCACCTTCCCAAGGAGCACTAGGGTTTTGAGAGAGGCTTGGGACTATCCAAGGTTCCAGGTCCCCTTTAGAGCCACATTTTTCATATTTGCTGTTTGGATGCTGCAGCTAGGTCAAATGTTGGGAACTGAGTCTGCAGGAGATGTTGTAGAAGTTTCCTGTGTTTTTCTGTTGAGGAAATCTGCCAAGGTTTCCTCAGTAGTATCATCAGCCACTGACTGAACACTAAGATTGACAAAGGGGTAAGAAAGTTGTATCTATTACTGAAATTACTCTGCATGCCAGGGTCTTTACGTGCATCCATTGGAGTCGTAGTCCTTGGTTTCTGAAGCAATTACGAGGACATATCCAATTTTGAATGGAGGTGTCTGTACGTGCATCTTGGCATACAGTGGCATAAAAAAGGGAAACTGGCTTAAGGTTGACCCAACCAGTAAATCGGACTCTGGAAAAGGGGAAGGATGGAGGAAGCAGAAGCAACTGTGAAAAACTGGTTTCTCCCATGCTCTTTGGATAGATACACTGATCTTGAGTTAACTCATATAGGTGCAAACTGCAGTCAGGCAGACAGCGTGGCATCGGGGCATGTTGCCATGAGGTCAGTGAGCCTCAGCATGTCCTCAGCCACATCTCAGGCTGCTCACGGAAGCGGCTGATGAGATTTCTCACTGTTAGAAATCAATGCAGACATAGGCTTATTCTTGCCTGTATGTAATCCGACGTTGCCCCAGTAAATTCTATGATCCAAGCAGGGCTTGTAATGGAGGTTTCTTTGTTGATCCAGAGACCTTGCAAATAGAAAGGTGAATAATTATATGTACTCTGTCAATTATCTGACTTTGGATCAGCTGATAGTCTACATCTGAATTCATAATGAATCCAGAATGAATATTTGGCCTTAGTCTGAATAAGTAGAAAAGCACTATGGCCTGGACTTTGCTAAAAATTTCCGAATCCATAGAAAAACTGAAGAAGAGGAGGGTGCTGCATGAGTAATGTCCACGGGAAACCATGACTATTTTGTGAGTGGGATGAATGACTTCGGGCATGACATAAGCCTCCTAATAAGAATTAGAAGGCATTTTATGGAATCGGGGTGAAGGCAGGCAGGCACAAACTGTTCCACACGTTGTCCCCTCCAGCACTGACACCCTCAGCACAACTGTTGCTGGCAAGCTGTTTAAGTTGTGAGATAGTTGCAAAAGAACTAGAAGAAAGACATCTCTGGCATCTCAAATCCATCCTCAGAGATATGGACACGCATTGCTCCCCACAGCACTGTGGCTGAAATCTCCGGTTCTAATATAGTTGTAGCTTCTGATTGCTTAGGCATTTTTCAGGCCAGGAAGGACCCATCAATACTGCTTTAAAAAGCAGATCTTTCATAACCTTCTTAAGGGACCTTGGAGTGCCTTCAGAGGTTGAAATTCCCATAGCTACACTTTTACCACCCCATCACAGGGTGCTTGGATGAGGTTTTTAGGAAAGAAAGTACAGAATTCTTGCTGGCCAACACTTAGGGCCACCTCACAGTGTTAGACAGCACTGGAGGCTGCTCTGCAGGGACCATAAAGGCGTGCAGAGCAAAGTCACTGACCCTGTAGGCATTTATCCCAAAGACTGTCCACAGGATTCGAGCTATAGTGAAATACTTGTGGACAAGTGCTCAAAGAGCCACTGTACCACGCCTTGTGATTATCCTGGATTGAAGGGTTATTGGACTTCCCATTACCATAGCAGTCCCCAAGCTCCTCTGACGCTTGGGGCTCTGATATTCCAGCCAGCGGAAAGCACTGGTACTGTCCTCATTACCACTTGTGTGGCAGAAACCTCAACAGCATCAGAGGTCTGGTTTCTGCCCTTCTGTTGAGAATGGGTAAAAGAAGAAACCAATAAATTTTTCTAATAAACATGAAAAAATGAAAGCTGACTGAACACAGTAAACAGGGGACTATGAAGCCTTCCAAGGGCAGCCTCTGCACGGGGATGCTGCATTTTGCCAGCGGTTGGAGCTGGATGACTACTCTTTGTTTAAGTGCAGATTGCCTCTGGAAAGCTTCATGAAGATGTTTCCCATTTAAAGTTAGATATCCTTTCACCAAATCCCTGTCTGAGGGATCAAGAAGGAAAAATGTTTGGAGGCCAACAATGCATCTAACATTTTCATACATTCCTACTGTAACAGAAATTTCCCTCATCACAATAGCTACATAAAACTGTATCTTGTGTCATTTAGGACTGATTGTGGGATCTGGCATTCAGAGTCTGTCACCAGTTTAGAGAAGTCTGCCTCAATCAGTGTCACTGCTGGCCACAGCCGTCTGTGTAGGTCGCTGTCAATCCAGTTGCCTTTGGTTTAAAATGCTCTTTTGTTTTGGTGTTTTTTGGTTTCTTTTTTCTAGGGCAACTACGACATCAATGTCAGGGTCTGATGCTGCATCTTACTCAGACATAAGAGAGATTCATCCAGGCTGATAATCAGTGGTTTAGGTTATTTCCTTACATGAAAGCACCCCTTCCTAACACTATTTCTCCAGGGTCCTGCTATGCTCAACAGAAAACCCTTCTTTGCGAAGTTATCCCGACTGTGAGTCTGAGCAGAGCAGCTGATAGCATATAAAAAACTCACTCATCCTGTATTCTCACCTTGCAGGCAGTAAAATTTCCCTGCTAATACACAAATTTCAGCTGGTTTTGCTCTTTATCGCATTGGGCTGCAGCACTAGTGACAACGCTTCTGAAAAGTGGTAGGAAGATGGAGAATGCCACTGTCTAAAGCAGACATAGAAAGGGCTGGGCCTCCTACTAAACCTCTTTTGTGCTTCTGTATTGCTCGTGTTCTCTGCCCTTGCAGTGAAGCGTTGGGTGTCCCTGAACGGTGGCTGTAGCCTTTGATGTCTGCTGGATGGGGCATGTCTCCAAAGCAAGGGGAGACCAGGTTATTAGTTAAGCTATGCTGATCCTTTCATGTTGGAATAACCATACAGAGCTCAAGATGAGTCAGTACAACATGGCGTGGTGTAGCTGGCAACTTAAATTTGATGTTGTGAGCCTTGCTCTTCCCATACCTGGAGCCTTTCCCATCACTTTAGCTGCAGCAAAGAGAGCAAGCCTTTCCAGGAAGTTGTCTTTGGCTGAGCATTGAGCCTGGGGTGCAAAGAACTGCAGGCACGTTGCGTGCTTGTGTTTTTTCTGTTGAGTTTGGTCATGCTGTGATATCATTTGGTCGTGCTGTGGGTAAGCAGAAGCCGTGGGTCACAAAATAACTGTCCTTACTATCAAAAGCAAAATCAGGGATTCTCTCTGCTTAAAAATAGGAAAGAAGCACTGTTAGTGTCATTTGCAAACGAGGTGTGTTTCCAATGTCCAAGTCATGCCATACAGGTGAGGTGTCTCAGGCCCGTTACCGTAGTCTCGTATCTCACACTGTTATTTCCATACTGCCACTTTGGGCAGAGGAACAAGTTCAGACAAAATAAAACTCGACCTTTGCCCATTGCTCCCACCCAGCCCAAAGCAGTGCTTTCCTGCACTGCGAAAGGCTGTCTCGACTCTATTTCCATGCTCCCCAGTGCTTCCTGGTCCGTCGGGGATGGGAACACCAGTGCCCCAGCACTGTGAGAAAGCTGTTCTTGACCTGAACCTGACCAGAAACAGGAAGTAATAGAAATCTCACACACAAAAAAAAAAAAAAAATAAAAAAAAAAAAAAAATCTTTTCTCCTGAGATCTTCAGCCAGGGGGTCATTTTCTGAACTCTCTTTCCCTGGTGTAACCACTGACTTTGTTTACACCAGTGTAATGGAGCAGAGCCTTAATTATGGAGGTTCCCCTACAGCTTTGCACAAGAGATGAGCTTCAGTGTGTGTCCAAACCAAATCTACAGAGCTTTTGAGCTTCTCCCATCCCTAATTATTTGTGGGGTTTGGATATATACCAAGAAATTAGTTCACATCCATCTACAATTTTCTCTTTGTTTGATAGGTTTGAGGGCTGGAATTAAGAAAGAGAATTACCTAGAATAATGCCATCTGTATTCCACATAAAGAGAATCCAACCAGAAGCAACGATGCAATGTTTTTAAGCTGTATGATATGATAATACATAATGACACACTGCACAAACCGACACATGGTCTCCACGAATACCAGTGAGGTTTCTCTTCAAGGAAAAAGTAATGAAATGGAGCAGACCTCAATCCAACCACAGCAGTACCAACCTGAGCATCCACCAGGGACATAATCAGAAATCACATACTCACTGCTGAGGAGCTATAATTAAACTAGATTTAATTTTAATGGAAATTCTTCCCAGAAAAAAAAAATATACCAATGTTCCCCACCCCCTCTAACGTTGTTCCACTGTTCCAGGCTTTATGGAAATACTTACAGGATTCATGTGTTTTGCAACCCCAAATGTTTTCAAAACAAATAGGACATCTTAAAAAATGAAATTAATAAATCTTCTACATTCATACTCAAAAGTCAGTCATGCTGAGGTTGTGTGGGTTCATCAGCATCAGATGCTTCCTGCCGGCTGGTGCCTCCACCCAACACATGTTTTAAATAATAATCAAGTTCAGCCTTTGCAATTATATTTTTGTCTTAATGCTGTTGTGTGGTAATGGTTCTTTTATCCTACTTTTATCTCTCAACTTTATGTCAGACAGTACTACTCCTATCTAGGGATGTGAAAACCTGATAACTTTAAGAGGATTAATGCTGACGAAATGTGCTTTATTAGTTTGGATTCGTTTTATTAGTACCCTGCAGTTTGATTAGGACTAGGAAGCAGTCAGAATATTGTTTGCCCAAGCAGAGAGAAAATAACACCAAGCAGAGAGTTAAATATATATCCATTTATTGGGCCAGCGCTCTCACAAGCACACCAGCTCTTCCTGTGTCTTACTCAGGCCGTCTATTTACAAAGGGCATGGGCCGCTTGGAAACGTAAAACAGAATCCCAGAACAGATTCTCCAGTGCAAACACATGCGGCTCAACTCTGCTGAACACCACATTATTCATCCTTCACAGAGGGGGGACCCAGACCACTGAGTCCCCTTCCGCAGCGTGTTCATGTAGCTCCAGCAGCATTTGGAGAGGTCCGAGCTGGTCCTGTGCCCAGTGTGGGGCTGCCCCTGGGCTAATCCTGTTCCTTTGGGGCTGTTTCCCCAAATCTAGTCTCTCTTTCACCTTTTCCTCCATGGCCACACTTGGGCACACTGTGATCAGGCACAATCCCTGTTCTTGCATACCTGGGGAAGTAAAGGCACAAGCTGTGCGGTGCTTTTCCCACTGCTCAGCGCACCTTCCCACTGGCATGGAGTTGGGCAACACTTTCCAGGGGAATGCTGGACAAATCCACCTGGCAGTGACACCCTGTAAAGCATGTTTATGTAGAAGTGATGAAGTGTTGCACAGAAATATCTGGTTACCTTCTCCTTGGGATAAATTACCCCAGGTCAAGTTAAGTGCTGTTGTGTGTAGTAGTCAAACTAACCAGGTTAAAATTAGGCTGGGTATTGGGCCACTGTACTGCAGCCCTGTGACGGCCCCCTCTCCTCTGGGTGCTCAGAGGATGCCCATCAGAGAGTGCTTTGATGGAGAGAGAGGGTTAGGCATATTCCTGACGACTCTCTGACAATGAGGCTGGCATCTGTAGGAGTAAGAAATGCGGTTAAATATATTCCTACATGTGATAGATGCATGGAAAACCCATTTTTTAATTTTTGGCAGAAAGGAATTGGAATGCAACTGGGCAAGCTACAGACCCACACTCGCTCTGCCAACTTTTGTAATAATAGGAAGCTAGTTACAGTAAACAGTGGTAAATAACACACTCATGAAATCCAGTGGGGAATAGATGATTTGTTCTTATACAGGAAAACAAAAAAGGAGACATCGTTTTATTTTTTAATACTATTGTGCTCCACCCACACTGTCTCCAGTATATCCCATAACAGTGTTGGCTCTTGAGAAAAATGCCTATAATGACTGGACTCAGTTTTCTTGCACAGAAGCATGACTAGATAATAAAACAAAGATGCTGGCTTACCAAAAAATTCACATTCAACTCTTTGCGACACATTCATTCACCACTCACTTTCTCCATTTTTACATGTAGAAAGAGTTTGGTGACTGGATTTATTCCTGATTTGTGCTGGTGAGAATGAAAACAGAATGAGCACAATGCTATTTCTATCTGTGCCCAATATATATAGTACATTACTTTTACAAAATATTTATCTGTGTTTCCTCCCACCCACTGCTTTGTTACATTCATCACCGCCTGGGAGGAGAGGTAGAAGACACAGCAGATATATGAAGATTAGAAAGGATGTTTACTTGAGGGAGATTTGCTGTGAGTTATGAAAAAGACTTTTTAAAAAACTACTTTCCAACATTTTTCTGGAAGTAAACAACAAGTTTAGTTATACTAATAGATTATTCCAGTGCCCATAAAGGATCTGTTGCCTTTTCTACTATGAGCTATTTTTATAATTAGAAAGTTTTTACTTAGGCTCTCTTACTGAAATGTAAGCCTGCAACTTCTTCTCATATCCCCCACAGACAGGGAGAATAGTTTATTCCCTGCCCCTCTGCAACACCCTTTTACATAGTTGACATCTGTTTCTACCCTGACCAGCCCCAGTTCTCTCTCTCTCCTCCTCTAGTCTTTCAGCCCTGCTGCTGGTCTCCACTGGATTCTTTCCAATTAGTCGTCACTCACTTGAGCACCCTGCTGAAGACCGGACGATAAGACTCAAGCTGAGCTCCCCCCTGAGCACGATCGCTCCTTTTTCATGGCAGGGTGATTAGTCCCACATCTGCCTCGTGACCCCCTGCACATAAAGCAGGACAAATCAGAGAAAGACAACAGAATTTAGGCATCACGAATACTCAGTCCTGCTCCAGGCAGGACTAGGGGCTGGATGCATGGCGGGACCATATCTGGGGACATGGACCTGATTTGAATAGTAGTGGGAACAGCAGATCAGCCTTTCCTTGCGGCTGGACCTTTGTCTGAGAGCAAAAGTGCTAGTCTTGAAATAATTCAAAGGCATTGCAAGAAGAAACCTCTTCTCCTTCTACTTCAGCCTAGCTGTTACAGCCGGGGTCTGATCTGAAAACATGTCCTTCCTGTGAGGTTCAGACCACAAAACTGACTGCTTGCCACATTCCCCTGTTGTTTTTTCCTTGGGTCGCTGTATGAATCTAGTTTATCACATCCAGCGCGGCACTAAACATGGTTAGTGTTTGAGCAATCTATGAAGTCAGAAGCTTCCCATGGAGAGTTTTTCTTTGCTTCATCTGAAATCCACCAATCCATACAACTGCACACAGCATGGTCCCTCCAAAGGTCCTCCCTCGCCACCTCTGGGAAATCTTGCTACTTCATAGTTGAGCTCTTTCACACAGAAAAGTGTGGTGTCTGGGGCGGAGGGCAGGTCGCGTTGCTGAGCCCCGGGCTCCCAGGTTTTCTGGGTTCCTCTTTAGGCCAGAGACGGGAAATACTGCTGAGGTATTTCCTCTCAGTGCTCTCCTGGGCTCTTCCCAAAAAATGAGGGAAGAAGCCTAGAAGATGGGGAGATGATACACAACACAACAACCCCATGCAGTGCTACAGGCTTGGGGATGAGTGGCTGGAAAGCTCCCCCGCAGAAAAGGACCTGGGGGTGTTGATTGACAGCCGGCTGAATATGAGCCAGCAGTGTGCCCAGGTGGCCAAGAAGGCCAACGGCATCCTGGCCTGTATCAGAAATGGTGTGGCCAGCAGGAGTAGGGAGGTGATCGTGCCCCTGTACTCGGCGCTGGTGAGGCCGCACCTCGAATCCTGTGTTCAGTTTTGGGCCCCTCACTCCAAGAAGGACACTGAGGTGCTGGAGCGTGTCCAGAGAAGGGCGACGGAGCTGGTGAGGGGTCTGGAGCACAAGTCTGATGAGGAGCGGCTGAGGGAGCTGGGGGTGTTCAGTCTGGAGAAGAGGAGGCTGAGGGAAGACCTCATCGCTCTCTACAACTGCCTGAAAGGGGGTTGTGGGGAGGGGGGTGTTGGTCTCTTCTCCCAAGTGATGAGTGACAGGACGAGGGGAAATGGCCTCAAGTTGCGCCAGGGGAGGTTCAGGCTGGATATTAGGAAAAACTTCTTCACTGAGAGAGTGGTGATACAATGGAATAGACTGCCCAGGGAGGTAGTGGAGTCACCCTCCCTGGAGGTATTCAAGGAGCATGTGGACGTGGCATTGTGGGACGTGGCTTGATGGGCATGGTGTTTGTTGTGTTGTGGGTGGGGTGTTTTTTTTTTTATATGGTTGGACTTGATGATCTTACAGCTCTTTTCCAACCTTAGTGATTCTGTGATACTGCCATGGTGGGTGAGGGCACTACCCTTGCTGCAGCAGAGGACACACCATCACTTACTGGAAGACGAGGTAAAATATTGGCTGGAGTTAAGGGAAAAACCCTTTGGGTCCGGGATTTCATCCAGGTCATGTAGATGGTGGATCAAAAGGAGCAGTCAGGACTCTCTGTGCCTAATCTGCTTGGAGCAAGAGCAGAGCAAGGAAGGCAGGGGTGGCTGAGCACTGCCAGGAAGGACCGTGTGTCCTGTCTTAGCTGGCTGTGAGTCCCATCCCACCGCAGCAGTGTTTCCCAGCGCTGCCGTGTGCTCTGGGCGTACTCCCTTCCCTCAGCTCCCACCAGGACCATTGACTGACCCCACAGGTAACTGATCTCCCGCTGTATGAGGCACAGAAGATGGAATAATAAATAAATAAATAATAAATAATTCAGAAATAATCTTTTCTCACATAAAAATCCATGTTCCTGGGGATAAGTACACAAAGCTAAGGCCAGGAATAAGCTGTTCGATTCCAGCAAAAGCTCCGATTCCCCTCTTCTTTTTTGTAAGTCACAGACTCCCTTTTCTCCTCCCATAATAATCTCATGCATAATAAAAACAGGGCTTCCTCTGAAAATCTTTTGTTTTCCAAAAATACGAAGAGTTCCAGGGAGAGCCTCCAAGATCAATTTGCTATCTGATTCCAAACAGAGCTGAACAAAATCTCTGGTTTTCTCCACTGCCAAATATTTGTGGTGACATGCAGGATCTACCCCTAATGTCAGCAGGAATATCAACAAAACATTTCCAGCATGTTTTCACAAATTTGCCATCAGTTCCCAGGCCATTTGGTGAAACTCTACAGACGTCGTGGGTTCACTTTGTTAAAACCATCCACGCAGTTTTAAAGAAAATAGCATCTGATGACTTCCCACCACCTTTCTTGTCTTTTTACATACTCTTAAAATATTATGTGATTCCTTCAAAATGTTCAAATAATCACTCCTGCTTTGATTATAAACAAAGAAAACTTTAATTTGTCTCTTCAGCCAAATTCAGGAAAATCAGATCCCACTGCTCAGTTGGAGAGGGAAAGACAAACAAATGTAATGAAGCCAAGCAGCTGAAAAAAAAATGCACTGATTAATGGAGAAAAACAACTCGCATTGTATCTTTTTTCAAGCCCACTTGTCCTTCTACCAACAGCCTAAACACAAGGCAAAAGCGAAAGTGCAACCACTCCTCTCCTCTGCTCCTTCCCTGCCAGCGGCACCCTGCCTGCCCAGGGGTGGTGGGGCCGCGCTTGGACCCTCTCCCCTTGGATGTGGGTGCCCCTCCAGCCCGGCTGTTATCACTGCCTCCAGTTCGTGTGCTTTCCAAGAAAAGAGCAGCTGCTGCTGCGACATTTCAGGTGATGCTCAGACCAGCTGGTGCCCATCGCATGCTCACAGAGAGATGGATAATGCCCAGTGTTTTGGGAAACCACGCTTGACATCTCTGCTCCTTCCTAAACGTGGAGTGGTAGGAGGTGAGATTGCTGGGAAACCCGGTGCTGAAGTACCTCAGATGCTGCCAAGCTTAGGAGAGGCTGAGCAGGGGTGTCCTGACACCATCCCTCCCACCTCAGCTCTTCGTCTGGTCCCAGACCTTGTCACTTGCCCAAGATTTGCTCAGCAGCTTCGCCAAAGGTGCCCTCTGGAAATGCCATCGAGGGTTTAGAAGTGTTCTCGGGGTGGGGTTTTACCATTTCATGGTCCATGTTTTTAGGGTGGGAAAGAGACTCTCCCCATTTGCAACTAATTTTCAGTGTTTTTTCTGCCACAAGTGCTCCAGGAATAGCCTCTTATAGAGTCAAGTCTAAGAGACTTCAGTTTAAGGGACAACATGTGCAGCAAGTTTACAGATCTCCTAATGATTTCAAATATCACTTACATCACTCTAGAAGACACCAAGTCCATAAGAGATAATGTAAACCTCTTCCTTGCTGTAGTTCCTCTTGAGATACAGCTAAATGCTGCAGACACATTACTGTGACTGAATGCATATAATAGGTATTTGTGCATGCAAATGGCCGGTTATATGTGAGCAAGTAATTACCTGATTTGCATGCCCAGACATGGTAATTCAAATGTAAATTAGCTGTGCAGTTGCAGATATACTTTGCATGTACAGTTGCCTATTTATAAAAAAAAATGTATATTTTTGTCCAGCCAAAAGGCCCTTTTACCCCCCTCAGAACGAGACATAAGTGGCAGATGCTTGCATCTGCCCAGGGGTGAATGTCATCTGTATGAATATATATGTGAGAACTGCTCTGCCCAAACCGGGGCTCAACTTTATTTATAGAAAGCAGCAACAAAGGGTTTCTGTCTAAAGCCCACCAAAATCAATGCGAGTCTTTCTGATGGCTTAAATGGGCTTTGAATCAGGCCCAGATGGAGCAAAGATATTTCTTAAATTATTTTTAATGGAGGAAGTGTCATGCACAAATATGTGACTAGATTAGCAGAGAGATCTGCAAGTCTTTATAAACCAGCGGTGATTACACAGCTGCATGTTCATGGCTTTAAAGTTCCCTTATCAAAACTTGTGACGTGATTTTGATGATGCAGAAATCAATAAAATATTTACTCAGAGGAGCATTTTGCTTCTGCATTTGCAAACTTCAAAACCAAAGTAACACATGAACCATGGTTATATTTTCCAAAGTTAGCAAAGATGTGTTTTTTCTACAACGCTATTGGTATATGCAAATAATTACTTTTTTTTCTTTTTGATACAATTTCATTATTTGCATTGCTACTAGTGGTTCACCAATAAAGGCGAACATCACATTAGGATTCATGACAGTTTTCACATTGTATTATCAATATGTGGAAATAATTGTCTGCTCCGGGATTAAATTACATTATTGTGTATCTTTTTCATGCCTAATAAATAATGATGGATGGCTTTTATTTTCATCACCACCTGCAACCATTTAGTCACCCCTTGATTGTTGAAGATAAAATAATAAAAGGCAAGTGTTATGTTGCAAGCAAAAGAATGCAGTCAAAACAGTTGCATGCCTCGTGTTTCTGTCTACCTTTTTCAGTCCCTAAAGAGTAATAGACGGTGTTCTGGGAAGCCTGGCAACCTGCAAACTGGCAAACAGTTCTCATAAACTGGGCAAGGGGGGAAAATGTGGAAAACAGTTTTTTTCTCGTAAAACAGTAATTATTTCTTAGTGCATGATTCATAATCTGAAAATTAGTTTTTTGTTCTGCTGTGCAAATCAGTTACATGCAATTAGAATGCAAAGCAGAGGCACATTCTTAGAGTTTAGCCCTTTTAAATAGAAATGAAAACAGACTGCAAATTGTACCAAAGTTTCAAATGCATGCTAGGTAATTTTGAAATTCAAAGAAATAAAACCATGCATAATAAAAAGCCTACTCTGGCTCATTCCATTTTTTTTAAATTGCCAGTTGTGAGGCTTAATAATAAAAATAGATGTTGCGTACTTTGGAAAACTGTACTGGTCAAGTTCTTTGCCAGTGTTGGTGTATTTATACACAGGCTCACGGATACACGCGCGTACACACGCAGAGTCACAGTTAATGTCACTTTTTACATGATCCTCTTTTCTACTAGGTCAAGTGTAATCTTGAAATTGTTATAACTCCTACCTGCACATTCTGATCCAGAAACTCTTTAAGCTGAAAACAAATGGAGTTGACATTTTTAGTTAAAGCTTACATTAGCTATTGTCAGAAGTCTTTAATCAAACTCACCCTCTTCAGATATCTCGTACTGTTAGCTCGGGCCGCTCTGTGTGGAGTGCCATAGGAGCCTTTTAAAAATAGCACGGCAATATTTAGAATGGAAAGTTATTGCTGGATAATTTCATTAACTGCGAGTGTATCAAACTGAGCTCAAGACAAAGCCGTCCTCTTTTTTTTAACAAAATAGTCAGTTCTGAGTCAAAGGTTTATTCTCTGTGTGCAGTTTCACATGCTTGGCTCTATTATCTTTAAATCACAAGATGACAATCTTCTCAGGCATACCAGAGAGTCAACCAAAATCCAACAGTAATAGATAATCCTATCAAATGTCAAGTTACTGAGGAGAAGCGGTTTGAAAAATAGGCCAGCAGTCCATTACTTGATTTACCTTGAGAGGATGTTAACATTTCTGTAGTCTGCCTTCAACAGCGTAAACTTTCTCTGTATCACTAAATTGTTTAAAAGCATGTTTCAGGCATTTAGAACTATTTCTGTTGTTTGTGTTTAAAAATATACTTTGAATTTTCTCATATAAGCCGAAAGCGCTGTTTAAAATAATAAATACTTTTCCTTCAGGGACAGAATCCCTGGTGGTTGCTGCAGCCCTCGTCCCTCAAACACACAAACACCAACAAAATCATCCATTTACCAACCCAAATTTATGGCAGAAATTATAAATGAATTTCACTACTAGCTGAAGAGTGGAATTTCTTGAGGTGTCCCCTCTCTTGACCTTTGGAAATGCCTCAACCATAGAAAATTACCCTCAGAAATGATAAACAAGGACCCAAAGGGCAGTGCTGAGTGCTGATGTGCTTGAACCGCTCGTGTGGCACCGTGCCATTCACCCTGAACACAGCAGCCCTTACTTGCAGGACAATTCAGCACATTAAAACTCATCTATAGAGAGATGCTGTGTGAAAAGTCCCTCAAAAATAATGGCCGCACTGAACAGAAGAAGCTGTCCTGGAAAAATTCCCCAAAATTTGAATTGGCAAAAAAGAAGTTGTACTGGAAAAACTCCCAGTTTGCATCGCTGATACATTGGAAGTTCAAACGGAGCAACCTCTGGAGACATCTTTCTTTTCCCATTTTTCTCAGCCATAGCACTACCGACACCTCCTACCTAAAGCAAAGGAAAGGGAAAAATCAGGGGCAGAAATAACACCTTCCATGAGCACATTCCCATTAATTACAGCAGTTGCAATGCATGAGAGATTTTTCCTCTGATATATTTGCAGCCCTTATACATCCACTTGGTATAAAGCAGCTACATTTTTCCTGCCTGGCACTTTTGGTTAAAAAGCACGCATGAGTGTACACACACACACACAGAGCAAAGGGCTGACTCTACAGCTGAGATTTTTCCTTCTCATGCACAGACGGATGCTCTCTGGGACAGGACGAAGTCCTGCACCCCCAGAGCTGGACTGACACATGCACCAGGCTGCAGGCAGCTGCATGACTGCAGTTTTCAGAACTTTACTGCCCTCTCAAAAAAAATAGTTCAACTGAAAATGAAAAATAAATGCTCTCCAAGTTCCGCCTGCAGCTGGAGGCAAACACTATCTTTCTCATCTGTGCACTCCATCCATGCCTTCATCAATAGAGAGGTAATTTTCGGACTCAGATCATTAACACCGAGCTGTCGATGGAGCTGTAAACACTCCACCCCACTGTCATTTCAAGCCCGTTACCAGCTATTCTTTTCTGTTTAGCTGACCCACCGTGGCATTTAAGATGAAAAATATTTGTTTTAAATTCACAGCAGTTGCTCAAGTCTCTGAAGAGGGCTGATGCTGGTTTTGACATCCAAAAGCACCGCAGCAGAGAAAGGGAAGCAAACTTTTTTGGCTGGAGTTCTGCAGAGAGGGTGGGACGTGTGGTGGCTCGGGACACCACGAGACATAGGCAACGCCATTTTTGGCTTCAAATTGGGCTTCCAGCGTGTAGAACATACACACACATAACATAAACAAGCATCAAGACAAGGAAATGACAAGGAGGCAGAAGGAAAATGGGTTTAGCTAGCAGATGTCCTGGTGAGGAGAGAGGGCACTCTGTTTGTCCCATCCACATGCAGTAGATACAAAATCCTACCACACAGGCTGATTTGGGATTGCTTGGTACCTCAGTGGGTGGTTTGGACCACAGTGTCACTGATGCAAGAAGGCAGCACGGGAGGATCGAGCCCTTTGTGGCTTATGCCGTGGCCCAGCCTGATTTTTGCACCGCTGCAAAAGGATGCTGTTGATGGCTGAAGGAACCCTGGTACGTCTGCTGCTCCGACCGCTCCCATGGGCATTTGTTAGTGTCTCACAGTTCATGAGGACATTTTGACCCAGGTGCTGGCAGGTTTCAGGCCATGGCTTTGCAGGCTAGCGGTTCACAGACCCAAGTGAACTCTCCCAAGTGGGAAGAGTTAGACAGCACCCACCCACAATGAGCCAAATTAATCCCTGGGGTTACATTATTTGAGTAAATAGAACTACTGAGCTGGACATGAAATTACGTCTCTGCTCTCATCAGTGTTGTCAGTTCCTTCATTGCAAGGTTGGCAAAGTCAGCCACGTTGGAGGTGGGAACGGTTACAGAGAGCGATGGTTTGAGAACTGCAGTTCCCATGTTTTTGAAGGCTCTGTCATGGGCATGATATATATAACTCAGTATGGGATCCTCACGCTTTACAGGCATAAATGTATCGGGGTGATGAGGTGCAGCAAGGGACAGAGCTAGGAAACATCCCGAGAACATCATAAAAAAATCTGCGCTCCTGATTTTGAGAGAGGATGTGCTGCCTGGCCCAAAGGATGATCACGAGCATCCCTGCACCCACAGAACCAGCCACCAAATTTTTTGACAATTTCACATGGTACACAAGAGGGAACTCTGCCCTGGGCAGGTAAGGCTTGAAGTTCTAATTCTGTCTTTTTCCTCCTCTTGGCTTCGACCTGATTAAAATCAAACTGAAGTGGCAGAGCCAAAGGATATTAACCTTCACCTTGCAGATACTGAGCAGATACGTGGCCCTGGCAATGCCTCCCCCCACAGCTGCACGTACCAGACCCATCAAGCAAGCAAACAGCAGCAAGAGCCACACAGCCTCGGTGCTGTTGTGAAGCAGATGTCTCCAAAAGGGCGAGAATATGGCTCAGGGATCCTGTGATTCGGGATGAACTGAATCTGCACGTTTTAATGAAAATGGCTATCATCCACATTTTGTTTTCTTTATAAACATTTGCAGAGTATCAGTAGCCAATCTAAATGTCTCAGCAGACTAGTACATACTGTACTTCAGCTCTTTTTTTCTGGAGCGCTGGAGAAAACATGTTAGCTGGAGCCAGCTGATGTGCTCTCCATGAGTCTCAAGGGCAAACTCCTTTGAATTAAGCGTGATCTTCATGTCCCTTCCCAACGTGTTTTGTGCTCTTTTTTCCTACGTCTTCAGAAGTTCACCAAACCATTCCTGCCCCCCACCACACTCAGGGACATCTCCTTTCCCAGCCAGCTCCGGAGGGTGCCTGACCACCAGGCACGGCATGGCTCTCCAGGTGTCTATCAACACCTTGGGATAAATTGTGTCTGCATCCAGGAGAGATTTGTGAATAATCTCTTTCTTAGCAGGGCTACAGTCTGTTTTGCTTTTCACTGTGATGTTTTCCTCTTTTAGAGGACCATCTTGTCCAGGGAGAGGGCAGCGTGTGTGCGGATGTACCAGGAGCTCTTCGGCACGTGGCTGCAGGCTGTGTGGGCAATGGGCTCAGCTGTGAAAGTCCAGGGAGCTCCTGTGACAGCCTCGTTATTGGAAGGTGAGCCTAACGAACCTGCTGTCAGATGATCTCTTGTGTCTTTTAAGCAAAGGTAAAGGATCTAAGAAAGCTCTTTCTTGCTCATTCTTTGGACAGAGACATTTAAATTGAGTGCTGTGGCTCTCCCTTGCTACAAAGACTACAAAGGTATTTTTATCTTAATTAGAAACTTTTGGTGGCCTACTTTCTCGTGAGCCCTTGTCCAGCCAGCTTGTCATCTTGGTCATCATTCAGGCACCCTCAAAACCAGACCAGCTGGTTTCAAAGCAGTCTTGGCACCATGCTACCCCAGGGCTCCCGCACACCAGACTGAGTGGGAGCATCAGCCTTCAGAGACCAGTTTGAGAAGGTCCTCGGCTGACGTGAAGGGGCCACGGCAGAGCCCCACGCCTCCCCCCTGGAGGCTTTGTCATCCTGCCACGCAGAGGGAAAGGCTCGCTCCCCTTTCCATCGGCGTATGCCAGCCAAGGCCCTGCCACTTGTTTCTGTAGGCTAATGCAGCAAGAGCAGCCCAATTCATTTTGACAGAGCGGTTAAGTAAATGGCACAGATTTCACATGTCAGCCTTCGCCTGCCTAATCTTAGGGTTATCCCATAGCAAGTGACTGGCGAGAAGGTTCAGCATCGTGCGGTGGCAGCAGTTAGTTCGCTTCAAAGCATGCACTGCTAAACTAAGTGTTTTGCTTGTCTGTTTTACACTGCCTGGATCCAAACTCAAAGGACTTCGTATGCATGCAGAGCAGTGGAGACCGACTAGAACAAGCTTCCCAAAGTGTGGTCTTCTGCAAAACCTTTAATATATTCATGTACACAGATTCTCATATCTGTCACTGGTAATTATTTTTAAATTTTCCCCTGTAATTTTATTTTTACTTTAAACAAAGGGAAGACCTCTCTTCCTCAGAGTAGTTCCTTAGCCCTGCTTTTTGGAAGAGTTGGAAAGAAAGTTGTCAGCAGAGCTTCTTTAGCATTTAAGCTGGGGAAAGTATCAAGGCTGTAGTAGCTTGGTAAATATCTTTTATTTAGCTGACTCCTGCTATTGTGGTATTTTTCAGGGTCCTGAGGGACTGATAAGCCTTAATGGCCCTGACCAGCCTCACCTGGTGCCTCCACCCACCCCCATAGGCCCCAGAGCCCATTTAAACCCAACCAGGGGCCTTTGCTCCTTTCTGTGAGCTGTGCTGGGAGATGCTGATCTTCAGCTGAGCCACGGACCCACTGATCCTGACCCACGGACTGACTTCTCAGCTTGACCTCACTGTGATATTGCTTTATGACTCGGGCTCTTGGTTGGACCTGGCCACCATCTGCAGCTCTGCCTGTTCCTGTCACTCAGGTACTGTGGAAAGGGGCCATCCCCGACAATATCCAAGGGCTTGGTAGTCCATGTCATAACACCCAGCTCCTGGGAGGGATGAGATGCTGTTACCCTCATTTTCCATACAGGGGAAGCGAAGCACAGCTGCTTGCCGGTGGGCCACTGGTGCTGGAGATGTGAGAGGGAAAGAATTAGAAGAAATTACTCATGGCGACTCCTTTACACCAGCTGTGTTGGTCCAACTGTTTCTGCCTTCTGGATAAAGCTAAACCCAACATCTCGAGTGCTAATTGCTGTGTTGTTTACAGTAAATTGGCTTGGGGGAAATAAAATAACTGCAAAGACTACCTGTAAAAATGAAAGCCCAGGCTGCATGA
This sequence comes from Gavia stellata, assembly GCF_030936135.1. Lineage (NCBI taxonomy): Eukaryota > Metazoa > Chordata > Aves > Gaviiformes > Gaviidae > Gavia > Gavia stellata. The sequence continues at coordinate 20,138,915 of NC_082605.1, forward strand.
AAGAGTAGTATAAAAGTATTTATGTTGCTAGTGTCTCAAAACTTCTGCAGTAGGAAATCGGCTACCAGTGACAATAGCTCTCATCATTGCGTTGTCTTTCCTAAAAGAATAGGTATGAAGGAGGGATGCTTCACGCATACATAGCTGATGTGAAAGTAAGGTTTGCTGATCATGGTGCAAGTACAACATTCGTGCTAAAGGAATGGATGCAGGATTGCTTGCGTCAGCTGAAGCTGAGTCACTGATATATCATGTTGTCATTGATAGGGTAACTCAAGAGACAGACGCTATGAGTAACTTTTCACTTCAAGTTCGTTCCCACCGCAAGTCGTGTGGCACGCTCCCAGCAGGGTGCCAGCACACTCGCACCACCGTGAGAAGCCATGATTTGATACCTCTGTGCTGTTCTTAAAATTAGTCCACCAGTCCAAAATTTTCCATCAGAGTCAGTTGCTGAACTCCCTGAGCATTCCTGTAATCCCTGATGGACTCTGTTGGAGACCCCCCTTTCTTTTCCTGTTACTGGGACACTGGCAGAGTACCCAGAGAGGTACCATCATGATTGCCCATCTCCTGCTGGCTGCTCTTGGAGAGGGGGTGTGAGGCTAGAGGAGTGCTTGGTCTGAGCTGGGATGGTTGGTTTTCTCATCAAACAAGTGTTTGCTGTGCCTATACATGCCGTCACAGTAAATCCATGAACCACAGCCCAGGCAGTTAAGGTATCAATTAGTCATTTTTGGAGGAATACGTCTTTATGTGGTGGTATGACATGAAGTCCCTGTATCATGCAGTCACCGCGGCCCACTTTGAGAATAGATACTTTCAAATTTGCTTATAAGGTCTTATCTCCTTTTTCATCATCATTCAGGTTTTTTCCCCTTTTTACAAGAAGAACAGGAAAATGGTTGTCTTGTAAAATTACTGAGAAACCTGACTACCTCTGGTGCTGTTAACATCTCAGGATAGTGAATATATTAGAGTTGAGGCAAAACTTTACCCAACGGATGTTCATTGTGCCTGGTGTTATGGATAGAAAGCCTTAGGGAATGTTTGCATCCTATGTACCAGACGTATTTCTTTTGCTTCTTTAGATTTGGAGGTTTTGTGGGCATAACCATTATTCTTCTGTATAAAGTTGCACTTCCATCAATATTTCACATCTGATTTATTGGTAGATACAGGCAAATATCCTGATTCCACTAAAAAGGGGCAAAAACTGCATCCAGGATTTCTCCACAGATTTCCCTGTGCACATTTCTGGGTTTCCTCCTTGCTAATGGATTTAAGCAGGACTGTCAAGAAATCTCTTGCTCGTCTCATATGGTCCCAATCCAAAAAGTTCAGAGACCTCTCAAAAGTAAGTTCAGAGACCTCTCAAAAGTTTGTTGTCCTTCAGATCAGGACTTCCATTTGTACTACCCTGCTCAAGTTAGTAAGAGTGTTTTCCTTAACAAAAGAACACAAACTCTTATTTTGGCAGATGCAAAAGCTTTCTCAGCCTTCAGGCTTTCCTATTGTAAAGTCCAATTGCATTAAGTAAATTAGAGCTAACAGAAAATAAGTATTACATTTTAAAGAAGTACAAAGCAGAACAAAACAATAAATTGTTACTGTGCATAAGTTAATATTTAAGGAGCACTTCTCAGGCAAGGCAAAGCCATAATCAACACCAAAGCAGAATCTCCCTAAACTTTTTAGTAAAGAAATTAATAGAAACCTTGTGCTTTTGTTAGTTTTTCCTTTTCTGAAATGTTTGGGGTTTTTGTTGTGTTAATATTCTTTCCATGATGGTGTCTATGTGAGAACTGGAGATAAAATAAGACAGATGTACTGACCATGGTTACCAAGGGAGCAGTTTCCTTAGCAATGGCAAAGCAGTTGTCAAAGCAGTCAATGCTCCTTCTCTTTTTCACACGACTTGTTATTACTAGTTTGCATAGCTTAGTTACACACTAACCGTAAACACCTCTCCCAAATTTCTGGGAGCAGGCAAACAAGGCCTAGGTGGGTCATTAGTGAGATGATCCCAATCTGGTTTCAGTTCAGTGTCTGCCTGAACTTTTTTGTTTCATCATTTTTCGTAAAACATTCACTGTCCAAAGAACATGAAAGTCATCCAAATGGAAACATAACCACATACTGCACACCCAGACAAAAAAAGATATGGAGGTGGGTGAGTAGTATAAAATTGCCACCTGTCCAAAGCACCAGTCCTTTCCTCTTAAGGGTAAAGATGGCAGCTAAAATAATCCCTATAAATAGGTCTTCTAACTGCCTACGTGAAATGGTTATTATCTGAGAGTGGAAGTCTGATCCTGCCATCCTCACCGATGTTGAAGAGTGGATTATGCTGCACTATAACACTTATCGCTCTCTATGGGCGCGTCTGGTGGTGGTGATAAGTGTGCGAGGTCCCCGGGCCGCATCCAGAATTGCCCAGCCGAGGCCATTACACAGCGGGTGGCCGTCTCCACCCTGGCCACGTGCTGGGAGCTCAGCGCCTTCTCCATACCCTCGCTCCCAAAGCCCATTCAGGCTCCTGGGGACAGCAAGGAGGTGAGATGGGCTCATGCTGCTGTATGAAGGTATCAGCTCTCAAAGGATGGTAGATACCATAAAGTGCTTGGAAAACCCTGTTATCTGTAACTCCAGGTGTTATGACCACCAAACTAGAAGTTATTCATCCTGAGTAGAACAATACCGAGAAAAACAGGCAGTGAAGAAACTCTTTCCCATTCTGTATTTAAGTGCTTAGTTATAATCAAACCATGATTAAAAGTGTTATGTCAATAGCCCAATAATGCAGAGACAGATCTGTACGGTAGTGGTGCTTGTAAGAAGTACAGTCGTTTGTTCTGACTGTTGGAGTTAGGAAGCTATTGTTTTCCTGCCTCTATTTCCAATCAAGGTCAAAGCTGTTTTGTATCAAATATAGCTAAATTCCTATATGTGGATATTTCCAGGGAAATTCTAGTTGCAGGCTAGCAAAGGACACAAGTTATATGTGTTTTTTGAAAAGCAATATTAACATAACCTGGTACTATCCACTGGAGTGTCGCGTATAGAGAAAATACTGACTGGACAACTTTTGGATTAATTCTGGGTTGCAGAATGCCATCTTGATGTCACTGCTATGATCTGTAATTTTAAGTGTTGTTATTAAAAACATTTGCTATCGAATGGCTCCTAAGAGTTTTCTGATAATTCAGCTACTCTATATGCATTCTTCGTCAACCTGTGGCTAAAATTTGTACATACTCTTTTTCCAACACATCCTTACTTACCGCCTGCGACAAGTATGGATCTCTTTGTTCAGGTTGACTGGAATTTAATTAGACACTGATAAAGAGAAGGAAAAGTGTGGTGTATGTGCAGACGGAGCGGCTGATTGCCACCACTCCCCCTACTCTGCAGGGCTCGGTGCCATGAGGTAGGTTACCGACTACATCTGTGCTCCTCCTGGGGCATTCATTTCATGACTATAATATTCATGATGCACTACTCGAGGCCAAGTTAGGAGTTTTCTTGAGCTTTGTTTACAAACACTTCTAGCAGGAATCTGACACCTTAGACAGGAAGGCACAGAACAAGCTGGAAGTGCAGTATTAGGTAAAAGTGTTGCTGGCCTCTGACGTGTGCCTTGCGTGCCCTTGCTTACAGCGCCCGGGCAGGGAGGGGGAGCGGGGAGAAGGTCAGGAGCATGGTGCTGCCTATGAATGCTATAAGCAAAACCTGTCTCTCATCTGCCTTACTAGGAAAGCTGCACTGAAAGGGAGGAGAAAGGCCATGGCATGTTTCTTAGTAACTTCCTCTATTCCACATCCATGCAGTTTCAGATTGGGAGAATCTCACGGTGCTTGAATTCCTTAAATCTGTACAATCCTTGTGAAAACCAGTATTTTTGTGTCAAGAAATGTGGGAGCAAAGAGGAGGGAAAGGTAAAAGCCACATAAGATCAAATAATGCTCAACTAATGAGACACTTCTTCCTTCAGAGGAAATAGTGTGTGTGAAGGGATGGGGAAAGTCTTATTTCTGCTGTGCACAAAATATAAGTATACAGCTTGTTTTTAAAAAAATATCTTGGGAATGGAGGAAGGAAAGCTACAGGAGGGAAGGTGGGAGCAGTGGCAGTCATCTACCTGATGGAAGAAGGCAACAGGGAAGGACTCTCAGATTGCTTTCTGCAACAAGGCAAGTTTGCAGATTTAATTGTAGGAGGAACACACCCTGAGGTCAACCACGGCACTGAATCGCGTCAAAACCCAGGGTGTGTGCGGCCATCCTTCCATCCCCTCCACAGCCCTTTTACCTCCAAAAGCAAAGATAAGCTGATGAAAAGGTAGAGGCATTGAGTCACCTGGGAGCGTGGTTTTGCCAGGACAGCTGTCTGGTCCCGGTCTCCCAGCCGCAGCCCTGCCAGTCCCCAATTCAGCAACCCCTTAACCACCCCGCAGTGACCCCCAGTCAGCGAAGTGGCAGCTGTGCAGTTCATTTGACCATGGTTGAGCTGATTTTTTTTTTAACCATTATGGTCCCAACCACCTGCTGTGCATTTGATGTAACTTTTCAATTAACATTCTCCAAGGATTTGGAGCCTTCGGTGTGCGTTACAGCCCCAGCCATCCCCACACCCCTCACCTCCGGGCTGCACCGCTGTAACTCCTTCTACCTCCTGCACAAACGTGTCGCGCGTGGATTTAATGGCCCCCACCTAAATCCCTCTAGTCAGAGGCGTGTAAACACGTATGTAAGGCTGTGCAAAAGAGAGGCCTAAATGCAAAAGCAAAGTATTATTGAATGTGACTAGTGCCACTCACGCAGACAGCCACAGGATTTACAGCCCT